>NC_091751.1:66140164-66245164 GCF_043380555.1 Nothobranchius furzeri | reverse complement strand
ATCCATCCATCCATCCATCCATCCACCCACCCACCCACTTATGCACCCATCCATCCACCCACCTATGCATCCATCCATCCACCCACCTATAGATCCATCCATCCATCCACCCACCTATGCATCGATCCATCCACCCACCCACCTATACATCCATCCATCCATCCATCCATCCACCCACTTATGCATCCATCCATCCACCCACCCACCTATACATCCATCCATCCATCCATCCATCCATCCACCCACCTATGCATCCATCCATCCACCCATCCACCTATTCATTCATCCATCTATCCATCCATCCATCCATCAATCCATCCACCCACCCACCCACTTATGCATCCATCCATCCACCCACCCACCTATACATCCATCCATCCATCCATCCATCCATCCATCCACCCACCTATGCATCCATCCATCCACCCATCCACCTATTCATCCATCCATCCATCCACCCACCTATACATCCATCCATCCATCCACCTATGCATCCAGCCACCCACCCACCTATGCATCCATCCATCCACCCACCTATGCATCCATCCATCCACCCACCTATACATCCATCCATCCACACACCCACCTATAGATCCATCCATCCATCCATCCACCCACCTATACATCCATCCATCCATCCACCTATGCATCCATCCACCCACCCACCTATGCATCCATCCATCCACCCACCCACTTATGCACCCATCCATCCACCCACCTATACATCCATCCATCCATCCATCCATCCAGCCACCTATGCATCCATCCATCCACCCATCCACCTATTCATTCATCAATCCATCCATCCATCCACTCACCCACCCACTTATGCATCCATCGACCCACCTACCTATGCATCCATCCATCCACCCACCTATAGATCCATCCATCCATCCGCCCACCTATGCATCGATCCATCCACCCATCCACCTATTCATTCATCCATCCATCCATCCATCCATCCATCCATCCATCCATCCATCCATCCACCCACCCACCCACTTATGCACCCATCCATCCACCCACCTATGCATCCATCCATCCACCCACCTATAGATCCATCCATCCATCCACCCACCTATGCATCGATCCATCCACCCATCCACCTATTCATTCATCCATCTATCCATCCATCCATCCATCAATCCATCCACCCACCCACCCACTTATGCATCCATCCATCCACCCACCCACCTATACATCCATCCATCCATCCATCCATCCACCCACCTATGCATCCATCCATCCACCCATCCACCTATTCATTCATCCATCCATCCATCCACCCACCCACCCACCCACTTATGCATCCATCCACCCACCCACCTATGCATCCATCCATCCACCCACCCACTTATGCATCCATCCATCCACCCACTTATGCATCCCTCCACCCACCCACCTATGCATCCATCCATCTATCCATCCACCCACCCACCCACTTATGCATCCATCCACCCACCCACCTATACATCCATCCATCCATCAATTTATGAACACAGAGGTGGACTCCAAAGTTGTGATACAGGTTGAAATCTCTGGTCTGAAGCTCAAGGTCAGATAAATAAAGTAAAAAAAACAAACACACAAAATACATTTTGTAACATTTATTTTTACCTTCTCTAAAATGCTTTATCTGTTAGGAAGTCTCCCTGCATCCCGTCCCACTGCTGTTGACAAACATCCATCCAGTCCCACATCTACCAAGCTCTAATCAGCCATGTTAGACGGCAGTAACCTCTAGTCGCTGTCAGTTCTAAGAAACCTGAGTTATTTAGAAAAGCTCCTGTAAAATCTGACATAGGTCAAACATGTTACCCAATCTAGCTTGTTTGAGCACAAGTCTTTTGAAGGACAGGTCTTTCATAAGAGTATGCAGCTGCTGGTTGTAATGGGTTCAAGCTTCCTCACAGATAAAAGAAAGCACAAGGGGATATTTTAGGAGCACATTATTTTTTATTCACTAACATTTCAGATTAAGAATCAGCTTCTATGGAAATTCTGCTGTGGCCTGTGTAGGGTTGTACTTTATAACAACCCTGTAGCCTCCATTGATTAGAAACAGAGCTGCTGATAGAAGGCCGTGTGTTTTATCCCTGACAAAGAGAACCGTGCCAAGGTCAAGGATAACGAGTAGCTTTGTATTAGCTGTAAGATTTTTTTATCTGATAATCATATATCTGGGAGACCTTTGCACCATTTACTGAAATAACAGCATCAATCCGTCCAAACTGCTTTCTAGGCTCTCTGAGGGTTAAAGGGCTGCAGGCTTTAAACATACGCCACACCACCACTAACCTGAAACATGCATTAAGTCAGGGGAAATTTTGTCCAATTTAATGCCTGGCAGTCTATGAAAGTAGCCTGCTGGAGAGTTCTCAGTACCTGTTTAATACGTTTGATTCATTTAAAGCTGAGAATCGTCAGAGCAAACAGAAGTGCTGCTGACACAGTCTGCTGCGCTATCAGTGTCATGGAGGAAATCTGGTTTTTAGTGTCTTGCCGAGCCAAGCTAAGCCAACTGTATCCACAAAGCACTTAATCACTGAATGAAGTGCTGAACACCAGGGCATACCATACAAATTTGACAGGATAATATAACAAAAGCATAAATAGAGTAAAAAAAAGAGAGGTAGGACAGCCACGACCAAGTAGTGATTTAAAACAATTAAAAGAAGTTCAGAACGTTCTCTAAATGGACAGGCTGCCATTGCAGTTAGGATTAAACGGGAGCGATGTGTCCTGTCCTCTGTGTGCCGGTTAACGGTCGAGCGGCAGCGTTCTGCACCAGCTGAAGGCGAAGCAGGAGACTGGCTAATGCCAATGTACAAAGAGCTTCAGCAATTCAGACGAGTTGTAAGCATAGATTACTGTTTCAAATATTTCTGCAGACATTTGTTTTTGTGTCTCAGATACAAGAACCTGGATTTGACACTCCAGTTTAAAATGTCTGTCCACCATTAAACCCAGATTTGTCACCGCTGACTTTCTGAACACGACGAGGGCCCAGGTCCATGCTGAAGGTAACGACAAGCTTTGAACAGCAGGATCATGTGTTTTGTTTTAGAATCCGTGAAGCCTCGCTTTGCTGTGACGTGGTTCTGGGATCAGATTTCTCCAGATGTTTCCGTGAAGGTGTTTGTAACAAGCAGGTTCAACAGGTCAGACCTTGGAGATTGTTTTTATTTCTTTGAACAAACTTTTATGTAACACTTTTATTCAGATTCCTTTAAATCGCTGAAACCCTTTGATAGTTTTCACTCTGGTTTATTTTTAATTTCCCAGAAAAGAACCTGGCTCTCTTTAATTTTGAGCAGGGATGTGTGGAGGGTGATGAGGCATGGTGACCTCTACTGAGTCGTGTGCTCAGTTCACAAGAGTTCATACTAAAGTAACCTGGAACTCTCCTCCTCCTTTAAGGTCACTTCTGGTCAAATAACATCTTCTATTTGAAACATGTCCACACAGATGGTCACATGTGGTCCACGGTGAATTCACCCCCCACTTAAAGGACTATGTTGTTAGTTTGGGAGTGAAGACAGACAAAGACTTCTGTTGTAGGGGCCACATAAATGGAGAGGTGGTCCTTTTACGCTTGGCCAAGGTTAAACCTTTTTGTCCAGACTCCATCTTGTGTGTGTGTGTGTTTATGTTTATTTGTATTCGGCAGACGCTTTTATCCAAAGCGACTTACAATTTATAACCTGTAGGGCATGTTGTGATCTGAGGGGGAAACCGGAGTACCCGGAAGAAACCCACGCATGCATGGGGAGAACACGCAACTCCACGCAGAAAGGCCGCAGCCGAGCTTCCAAACCTGCAACCTTCATGCTGCGAGGCAACAGTGCTAACAACTGCACCACTGTGCAGCTCTGTGTGTGTGTGTGTGTGTGTGTGTGTGTGTGTGTGTGTGTGTGTGTGTGTGTGTGTGTGTGTGTGTGTGTGTGTGTGTGTGTGTGTGTGTGTGTGTGTGTGAGAGAGAGAGAGAGAGAGACAGTGTGAGTGTCCTGTCATAGTGTCCCGATTGATCATGCACCCTGGCTACTTGGCCAAGGGGATGTTCCTTTGGCTGACTGGTTAGAGCGTATGACTCTCACCCGGGAGTCTGGGGATCGAATCCCGCCCGGGCCCTCGTTTATCCACCTTGCCACATGTGTATGTGTGTGTGTGTATGTGTGTGTGTGTGTGCTTGTATTTTTACCCTTGTGAAGACCGTATTTGGGATATTTACTAAATGGAAGTCAACACAAAGTCCTAACATGGGTACAAATACAAGAATGTGTGTGTGTGTGTGTGTGTGTGTGTGTGTGTGTGTGTGTGTGTGTGTGTGTGTGTGTGTGTGTGTGTGTGCTTGGGTTCTGTTATTTTTGATATTTTGATTGAGAACAACTAAATGGAAATGTTTTAGTCGAGTTTAGACCCGAGCACAGCTCTTTTGGTGGTGCTGAATGACATCTTTTTAGCCAGTGATGTGGGCAGTACCGTCATCTGACTTCTGTTAGACTTGATGGCACCCTTTGATACAGTCAAGCACAAAATACTATTGTGTCGGTTGCAACAATGGGTTGGAAATCCCATCTGCCTGGGAGAACCTTAAATGGTGGGTTCTACATGGCACTGTCCTTGGCCCCCTCCTGTTCGCAAATCATCTGCTGCCACTGGGGCAGACATAATATGAAGTTTCCTTTTTATGCTGATGACCAGAGGTGTGACATTGTGGCATCATCAAGTCATCTCCATGTCATGTTTTTGTTCTGCTCAGCAATTAAACCAGGTGATTTCAATCAGCACAGTGAGTTAACCAGGTTCAGTTGCTGAGCAGAACAAAAACATGACAAGGAGATGACTTGATGATGCCACAATGTCACACCTCTGCTAATGACTGTCAGATCTACCTGCCTTTTTGCCAGGAGGTGGGTGCTTCTGTCTCACCGCTCCTTGTTTGTCTGGAGGAAAAGAAGTTTTGGATGATCTCCAATTACTTACACCTATAATGAGACCAAAACTGAGGTGATTGGGTTTATCCCTGGTAGGACTACTTGTACGTCTTCTGAAGTTGACCTCTCCTAATTGGTCCCTCGGATGATGCTGGTAGTCACTAACCTAGTGGGAAAACTGGATACTGCTCTCAAATTTGAAGCACAAATATTAATAATTTTGCGTTCCTGTTTCTTCCAGCTCTCACAGATGGCTAAGATCAAGCCAATGCTGTCGACAGCACATTTGGAAAAGTTACTATATGCATTGGTACTGTCTCACATTGACTATTGCTATGCTGTGTATGCTAGTGTTCAAGTGCAATTTCCCATCTTCAGCTTGGTCAGAACTCTGGTGCACATTTCCTGACTGGTTCTAGAAAGAAGGAGCACATCACTCCCGTGCTGGCTCAACTTCACTTGCTCCCGGTTGAGTAGCGGATTAGGTTCACGATATTGTTGCATGAATATAGCAATAATCCATAGATTTTCCCCTTTGTGGGCCTTGCACTGTCTTGACAGAGTTCTTTGAAGTGCCGCAGTCTACATACAAGGATAGGGGTGACTGTGCTCTTTCCATGGTGGGCTCTAACCTCTGGATTGTGTTAACTTTGGGGAGCAGGCACCATTTCTCCTGACATTCAAGCCTCACTTAAAAACACATTTTTTTCATTTGGCCTTCTGTTTCTGAAATCCTGATCTGGTTTTTATTGTGTTTCTTGTCAGATATGAGTTTCCTTGAGTTTTCATAATCACACTTTGTTTTATTGGATCTTGTTACAATTTTTTCTACTTTGATTGGTCTTTGTCAATTATATATATATTCATGCTGTTTAATTTTGATGCTACAATGACGATGAAGATCATTGACTTGAACTGAAGAGGTGTTGAGCACATTTCAGCATCAGATGAAATATGAAACAACCCATGGTTTAAGGTGGATTTATTAGGATAGAACATCTGCTAACGTGCTTGGCTACAAGTTAATGCAGTACAGTGAAAATCTGTGTTTGTGTAGACTGGGACAGCAGAACCATCATCATCATCATCATCATCATCATCATCACCATTGTCAAGTTTATTTTTATAACACCTTCCACCACCCTTGTGGAGGGGCAAGGTGCTGTGCACTAACACAGTACATCAAGAATAATAAACCAGGAGCAAGATAAAAACAGATTAAAATGTATAAAAGGAAGAAAAAAAATATATATATACGTATATATATATATATATATATACGTATATAGTTGTTATTGCCGATTATCACTTGTAAGTCGCTTTGGACAAAAGCGTCTGCTAAATACATAAACATAAACATATAATAATAATGATAATAATGCATTGAACTTATATAGCGCTTTTCAAGACCCCCAAAGACGCTTTCACACACTCTCACATTCACACACTGCTAGTGATGGTAAGCTACTTGTAGCCACAGCCGCCCTGGGGAGGTCTGACAGAGACGAGGCTGCCATTTGGCGCCGTCGGCCCCTCTGACCACCACTATCACATGTGTATATATATATATATATATATATATATATATATATATATATATATATATATATATATATATATATATATATATATATAGATAGATAGATAGATAGATAGATAGATAGATATAGATATAGATATATGTATATATATATTATATATATATATATATTATATAATATATATACATATATATATATATACATATGTGTATATATGTATATACATATATATATGTATATATATATATATAGATAGATAGATAGATAGATAGATAGATAGATAGATATAGATAGATATGTATATATATATATATATATATATATATATATTATATATAATATATATATATATATATATATATATATTATATATAATATATATATATATATATATATATATATATATATATATATATATATATATATATATATATATATATGCATATTAGATATATATTGTTTTATATATATAAAATTTATTTTATTTATTTTTCTTCCTTTTATACATTTTAATCAGTTTTTATCTTGCTCCTGGTTTATTATTCTTGATGTACTGTGTTAGTGTACAGCACCGTGCCCCTCCACAAGGGTGGCGGAAGGTGTTATAAAAATAAACTTGACAATGGTGATGATGATGATGATGATGATGATGATGATGATGGTTCTGCTGTCCCAGTCTACACAAACACAGATTTTCACTGTACTGCATTAACATGTAGCCAAGCACGTTAACAGATGTTCTATCCTAATAATTCCACCTTAAACCATGGGTTGTTTCATATTTCATCTGATGCCGAAATGTCCTCAACACCTCTTCAGTTCAAGTCAATGATCTTCATCGTCATTGTTGCATGTACAACAAAATTAAACAGCATGAATCGATCAGTGGCAGCACTGGTGCCTCACAGTGAGAAGGTCACTGGTTTGATCCCGGCTGCAGCCTTCAATTCTAAAGTTTTCCCATCTTTAATCTTTACTGTCCTGTCCTGATGAGACCTGCATGCAACAACACGCCCGTGTCCTCATGATGAGTGACCTAGAGATGATTTCATCAAAGAATCACACGTCCTTGAACACTGATAGCAGCTTATCACTGAGAGTCTGGTTCAATCGGCCTGGACCTGCTGCCTTGCTGGGAGGCTCAGTCACAAATATCTTCAACAGATGTAGATGAGAGGGAAAGGGAGTAAGATAGACAGCGGAGGAGATATAAAAGGAGTGAGAGAGCAAAAAAACAATAGATTATCACTAAGCTGCAATCAACAAACATTTCCTCTTCATCAGCTGTTTAGTCTGCATGGCCTTGAGACAGCAGATGAACTCTAGTAATGCCAGGAATTTATCAGAAAGCCACAAAACCACCGATAACCAAGTTATCTGTGTTAAGACAGCATATTACAGGCATTTCCCCACGGGATTCTGGAGCCTTTCGGGGCGATGCTCGTTGTGTCCTACTGAAGTTAAGTCACGCATTGCAGGTTCATTTGTGATTGAGAGACACTATATGATGTGTCTTTATGTTATCATCTGATACACACCTCCACTGAGGAAGACTTTGCAGCATCTACAGCGCAAACCAGATGAAAAGTAGGATCAGAACAGCTACAGCTTCTACAGAACCTTCAGCACTTTCACCACCCAGACTGGAGCACCACCGAGGTGTGAGAGCTGGACATTGTTGGTTTGTTTTTTCATATTGATTTATTTTCAGACATCTATTACTATTGATGGTTTACTTATTGTGAGTTATTATTTAAGACTGAAGAAACACAAAAGATCTTTTCCTACGTCAGCGAGGCCTGATCCCCAGATCCTGAGGCCTTTTTTTTACCTGTTGGTGGTGATGATGCACGCTGTCATGGCCACCATCCTGGCTTCTTCAGCTGCAGGAGCCAGGACCATCCAGCCCCTGTGATTGGCCAAGACACCGACCCTCCTCCTCCTCCCATCCAGGCTGCTGCTGAGCACAGCTGACCTGAATCCCTCTGACGACCTACACCTGGGACGACCTTCAGCCGTCTGGGTTTCTGCTGCCCTCCAGCTCTCGGTTTGTTTTAACCCCTTTTGATTTGATAAGTTTTAACTCTGAGTTTGATGAGTTTTTACTAAAAAAAAAAAAGATTAAACTTTGAGATGATCCAAAGGGATCTTTTGTTGACTGAGTGATGAGTATTTTAAAGGTTAACGCTATTCTGGTTTTAAGATTTTCATAAACTTTGTGGATTTTAAAACAGCCTCAGTTTTGGTAAAAGTTGTAACCAGGTGTTTTCATTGTTGGTAAGTGGTCTTATGAACCTTTTTGGGAGTATTTATTGTTTTGGGGTATTATTTTAATAATGCTCACCATCTGTTTGCTTTTGTTTTAAAACCTTTTATGACAGTTACGCACGTTTAATTCCACTGTTCCAAGTTCTTATGTTACCCCCTCCTTCTTACCCCAAAACTAGCCACAGTGGCCCCTTTGATGTCAGCCCATTTGGAGAATCCAACAGTTTCCCCAGATTAATCTCTGAGTGATTTCTATTGGGCCATTCCCATCTGTGCCGGGTCGGCCCGGGCCGGGTAGCCCCAGTCGGCCCCAGCCTGGCCCGGTTGATTCCACACATCCTTGCCTTAAGCCCATGTGGGCTGATTCTACCCACCAATCAGAGGCTTGCTCTAATGGAAGGTGGGAATTTGCTGTCAGCAGTTGGTGTGTTGGCCCTGGTCGGCCTGAAGCAGACCCCCTCGAGAAGAGGGCTGAGAATGAGCCTTGGTTGGCCCGGAAAAATACCAGGCCACCCAGATATGTAAACAACCTACGCTGCCCGGCCCGGGCCGACCCGGTACAGATGAGAATGGCCCATTAGTTCCCCACAGAGTGAGTGATTTTTAGAGTAAAATTGGGCTGAGTGCCAAGAGGGCCACCGTGGGTAGTTTTTGGGAACGTACATCAGTAGGATGCCCACAAAAATCACCCTGATAGATTTAACAGGGCAGTCTCTTGGATTGCCCATTTGGGCTGACACGGGGCCACTGTGGGTAGTTTTTTGGGCAGATACTAATGTGGGGTGCCCACAGAAATGAACATGGTTAACGCATAAGGTTAAACATCCATTGGGCTGGCACAGGGCCTCCCACAAGGGCTCAGCAGAGGATGGATTTGGGCAGACTTATCTTGCCTTTAACAGAAACCCAAAGGAGCTCACATGGGAAATGACATACACAAGATCCTTGTGTGTTAACTATGGGATAAGTGTGGGTTTTCCCTGCCTATACTACCCCAGACACAGCCCACATTGTAACCCCGGGTTTCCACTGGAGCCGTCAGCAGCACGTTACTGCAGCAGCACGTCTTGCTCGCGTAAGCTGCTGCTTGGCCCTTCCCACGAGACGCGAAGCAGCAGGGGAGCAGCTGCCACCGACCGAGCACGAAGTCACACGAGTGATTTAGTCAGTAAACACAACAACAAGCAGGAGAAAATTACAACATGGTTTGTGTTTTATGTTCTGTCCGTTTTATAATCGCCGATACGGACCTGAAAAACAAAGGAGACCGCTAGCTAGGTGATAACTTCTCACCGGGACCACACAGTTGGTAACCTTTTTTAAAAGTAAAGCAACCGGAAGGCAGTACGTTCTTTATTCTGAAAATCTCGGTAGCTTCTTTCCATTTCCGCGTCCGATTTCCTGTCTTTCCTTCCCCAAAAATGTTGAACTTGACCCGTTTCAGAGGCGTCGCGCGTAGAAAATAGAACCGGCGCGTAAAGGCCGCGACATGCTGCTCCTGAGACGCGGTCGACTCGCGCTGCTGACGGCTCCCATGGAAAGCCGGGGTAATGATGAGGCAACAGTAGCTCAGGAGGCAAAGATCCGGGGCACAGGAGGGCCCAGCATTGATGGCCCACAAATGCGGGCCAAGCCCTGTTGGGCCCCTACATGGCCCCACGTGTGCCCTACATTTCACGGCACCTGTGGGTCCCACTGTGGGCAACCCTAACGGGCATGTTTGCTGGGATGTTTTTCAGAGGCTGACCTGGCCCGACCCATCCAGTCCTGCCGGAGTTCGGTGTGTGTGACTGCAGGTACAGTAATCATTACCTGTGATTGTTGCAATTAAAATGTAAACTTTACTTGCCCGTCATAGTTATTTGTTTTGCATTTCCATCTCTGGACACGCCGACCGTAGTTCGAGGACTCTGGGTCCCAGGAGGCTGACCTTCTTCAGAAACATGACCAGGATCACTGTGGCATGTTACAATATGTTAAAATGTTCAGCTAAATCATTAACGGTGACACGTCTGATCTTGTGCATGTTGGTAAAAAATTACAGAGACACAGCTTTTGTTTTTACTCTCCAATGCTGCTCCTTACAAAATAAATACCTAAAGATAATTATCAGTTTAAGAAGTGAAAATATATTTAGCATGGGACATTGTAGATTAGGCAGGTCTCTGATAAAAATCTGTAGGATTTGAAATTTTAACTGATATTGTTCACAGAAACAAGAAGTGTTAGGAGTGTAGGTATTATATTCAGTATAATGTTAAAATAAATACCAATTCTACTGAGAATGTACTTTCTTCTGAATTGTTTTCTAAGATAAACAAAACTAGAATTTTTAACATTTAGGAAGACAAAGACCTAACCCTGCAATTGTCATAAAGAATGTTTATGATTAATATCTTCGGCGTCGTATACGAAGCTGAAGTCTGGTGGCAGGGCCAGCCTAGTAAATCTTTCATCTCCACATCCTTTAATCAAGAGAGGAACATGATGTAAAAAACCCATTTCCTTGAATCTGAGCAGCAGCAGGAGGAGGTGGGGCCGAATGAAACGGGGTTGTTACAGACGCAGCCATCCAACGAGCCAGGAGAACAGAGAAATCGGCACAATCCCAGCCATTTAGTTGGGTTTCATGATCCCGCTCTCATGACAGAAACTTCCTGACCCGGCTGGATAGCTTGACCTATGACCTCTACAGGAGAAAGATCAGTAAAACAGAGAACTAGGAGCGCGAGCAGCTTTCCCTATGTAAGAACTCACAGGAAACAAACACTTAGGCCCTGTCCACACGTAGCCGGGGATCTGCCAAAACGTAGATATTTTTCTACGTTTTGGCCTGTCATCCACACAAAAACGGAGTTTTTTCACACAAAAACGGATCTTTTTGAAAACTCCGGCCAAAGTGAAGATCTGCGTTTTCTCCGTTCTGGGTGTCTGCGTGTGGACAGACAAAACCGGAGTTTTAAGGTCCGCAACGTCACTTTCCGCGACAAAAAAGTGCTGACATCACGTGTGCGACCTGTGTTTACACTAGCCGACAGCATGGATGCCCTCAGGGACCCCAAAAAAACAAACGCGCCATGACGTTGGACTTTCCCAGTTCTGTTCCACCACGAGAAACTTGTGCAAGGCAAGCGTTGCACTGAGCCACACTGTCTTTTTCGGACTTTAACAAAAAATCCTGCCACACGGCCGACGTTGCTCTTGCTCCTTGCTAGTTTGTTAGCGTACACTGTTCTGATCATGTGGGCTTTGCATGCTGGGTCTGGAGCGCTGCTGGATAGAATTGCTTGAATGAAATTTAAAGCGGAATGGACCGCTCATGTCGGAGATTTTTGATGCAGTTCGATATAATCAGATACAGTGTTTTTGGGCTGATATTGGACCTATTTCCAATAACAGAACGGGACATCCCTCCTGCTCACCTTTGCTTACCTGCTTTGAAATGAAGATTTAAACATTTTTTTAAAACAGATAAACTATTGATACATTTTACACACACGCAGTGGGCACGTACCGGCCACCGGCATCAGTTTGTGTGTGCAGCACAGCTCATCATTGCCTCATCTTTCCTTTCTAATGTGTATTTGGACAGGAAATGCATAAATTAAGCATTTTTTCTTGTAAAAAAAATGAAATCATGCAGAAAACAAATGTATATACCAGCCAACTGTACAACCCTCCCCTGGCTGCACGTCACTGTCTGGTATTTACACTGATGTCAGGAAAAACTTTACTTATTTGTTTGCTGATAGAATTCATATTAGCTGTTTTTAATGTGAGATGATTTCTTAGGCCACCTTTTATCATATAAATCAGCCACATGGCAGCCAAGTAACAACATTTTCAGGCTTTTTATAAATGTTTAACCCCTTTATACTGGCATGGACTGAATCTGATGAATTGTGCATATTTTAAGTCTAGATTAACAGCTCACCCGAAAAGAATAAAGAAAATCTACAGAAAAGAAAAAATATATATATTTAAAAAGGAAGAAAAAAAGGAAGCCAAATATATAAGATTTTTTAAATTTAAATTCAAGGGCTGAAACTTTTTATTTGAATCGTTGCAGTGAGTGACCTTTAAACAGTTTTTGTTTTTCGTTGGGAGTGCATGCAGATTCGTCACCAGTAGGTGGCGGTAATACAACAACATGCTGTTTCTGAAGAAATGACACAGAAGACGAAGAAGAATAAGAGGCAGTAGTAGTAGCAGAAGAAGCAGAAGAAGAAAACCAGAAATTCTTCACCAAACTGGTCAGTTCGGGTGCCAGTCAGACTACCAGGCGGTATAAATATGTTGTATAGATTAGTTTCTTGTTCCAGCCGGACGCTCGCCCGTCCCGCTTTGTTGCTTTCTGTCTCCGTAAAGGGAGGCGGGCACCGCTACCCATGTAGCCGGCTAGTTGCTGCAGGCAGACGGTCGTTTCTGAGTCACTGTAAGGTATGTACACACACACACACACACACACACACACACACACACACACGAGATTAGCTGTATGAGTTAAACATTGCTGCTATGTGCCGCTGTTATGACGGGTCACCCTCTGACAAACGTCCTGTTCGCTTTAGAGGACACAAGTGGGCTGGCTCCGTGTGTCCCCGCTGCCGGAGGTTTGGAATCGTAGGATGACCAAGGAAGACCCCGCCTTTCTCGCCTCTGATTGGCTAGAAGGGATCTCCTGTGATTGGCTATGTCATTTAGCAGCAAACAGTCTTCCCACGTTAAGAGCAGACTGTTGTCCTGCTACCAACAGAACAGCAGTTTTGGGACGTTTCGTAAAGAAAATGTCATTAGCGCTATAATAACCATTCTCTCTTGTTTTTCAATTCAGATTCAAAAATACTTTATTAATCCCAGAGGGAGGTTAGAGTTTCAGTACACACAATCCTGAGATCAGACATACATGGGCAAGACACATGACAAGAATTGGTGACTGTGGTCATTCGCAACCCGAGTCTCGCTACCGTAATAGATCAAGAGGGTTTATATGAGGATAGAGTCAGGGGAAGGGAAAAAAGGCACTTCAGAGTTACCCCCAATAGAGAGGGCAGCTTTGCTTTGCAAAATAACACCTCAGACAGATATGCACACAGACTTCAGACATTACACAACGTAAGTGTCCACTAGGTGGGGCGGTAGGGTTGGGACTATCCCCACTTCAGTGCCTGCAGCCCCATGGAGCAGCGCTCATCACCTCCGTTTGGACAGGGGAGGGAGATAATGGGTTAGAGGTAGGGATGCACCGATCAGGTTTTTTGCTGCCGATACCGATATCAAAGAATGCTGATCACCGATACCGATCACGTGGATTGGCCAGAAATTTTCTACATTATAATGAGTGCTACAAACTACATAATCTGGGAATAAAGGAAATTTAACCTAATCTAAAATGGTCTGTTTTAATTTTGACAAAAACTAGTTTTTATCTTTTATGAGAAAAAAAGTCTTGCAGCACAGTCGGTGTTTTTATTTCTGACCACTACTTGTAAGCTTCCTGCTCAGAACCCAAGGTTTAGACAGGAAGATGTCTCTTGGATGAGAGGTAAAACATTTTCAAGATAACCAGAAAACTCTAGCTGTTTTAATAAAATCTCTTACGATGATCATGACCAGGAAAACTGAAGCACTTAAATGTAGCTCCTATCGGTAACAATCTAACTGATTCAAACATTAACGCCTCTGTCAGTGCGCCCCAGGGCAGCTGTGGCTACATCGTAGCTCATCACCATCAGTGGGTGAATGGATGAATGATTCACTGTAGTGTAAAGCGCTTTGGAGTCCTTACTCTGTAAGGTGCTATACAAGTGCGGGTCATTTATTATTTAAAGGTTCTAAACACTCTAAATAGTGCAGAAACGCAAATAAATAAAAAGTCAACATTGTGTGTTGAGGTTTAACATTGTCATTAATGTTATTTTTATTGTACCTGAGAGTTAATGATATGAGAGTAATGTTATGGGTTAGTTTTATTTTGAAGGGCAGTTCAGCGGGTGGAGAGGATTGTTTCTGGTTCCAGGAATCAGCTGTTATGCTAAGAAAAGCCGCTCTGTTCTGAACTTTTTTGTAAGTAAATGGAGAAGTTGTAAGCTGTGGGTTAGTCGTCTGAATAAAAAGTCACCTAAACGAGTAACCCGAAATCCAGATTCTCCAATATTGTTTTCTCGTGTACACAAAATTGACATTCATTGTATTCTTAGTATGAAAAGTAGGAGATGACAAAGTATTTGGAACTTAGCACCGCTTTATTGCAAGCTGAGCAATGTGCAATATTTTATTTAGTCTACAGACTCTCTTAAGAGACAACTTAGACTCAGCTTACATACGGCAAGTGTAGCATACTAGCTTACCTTTTCCTGTAGCAGTAAATATGTGTACAACACATTTGCAGTGCAACAACACAAACACTTCACTCTCTTAGAGTTGATACAATTAGTAAACTATAAACCTTAGTTTTCCTGTGGAAATAGGAATAAAATCTTAAAATGAGAAATGACTTATGTGCACAACTCACATCAGAGACTCTTTCTTACAGACATAATCTGGAGTTTAGCTACAAGCTTTTTGTTAAAAATTAAAGAAAGAACACTGACATATGTGCAACTGCAACATACAAATGTAGCTTTCCCTGTCAAAAAATAAACTCAAAGTGCAAGATAAACAGGCCGTAGCCCATAAAATGATATTATTTCAAGACAACGTGTCTGCATGTGGGAGATAACAGACAGTAGTGTGCAAATAATTTCACAGCATTAACAAAAAATAAATAACATCAAACTAAAAACTATTGAGCTATATCTGTAAACATACCTATTTCAGGTGAGGAAGGGAGCAGTAAGGAGATTGCCATGGGCAATGAAGTGCACAGTAAACTAAAATAAAACAAAATAAACATCGTAGCTCAATCTGTAGGCCTGGCTCTATCCTCGTTTTAGCTGAGGCATTCCTGGTAACAGAAATATGGGATGGAGGTTAGGGACACACCCACAGCTTACTGATTAAGCAGAATGAATGGCAGATTTGCCTCGCAAAATAAAAGCATCTCAGCATTTTTTGCACTGAACCTGCTCCCCTTCTCATCCATAATAAGACCTGCTGTACTGAAAAGACGCTCGCTATCTACGCTTGTGCAAGGTGAACATAGATAGGAACGTGCTGCTTGTGCAAGAGCAGGAAGTCGGTGCTCATTGGCTTTCCAGAAATCAAGGGGCTGTTTGTGATCTGGAATAACTGGCTCTGATTGGTGAAGAGTAATCTCTGCTGATGATGTGGTGTTGATGTCAGCAGCAGCTTCATGTTGGCCATGGTCAGCCAACAGTTCAGCATACATAGCATGCAAGCCAGTCCGTGGTACTTTCTGTGGGGGCTCGGAGTTGCTCGCTGCAGAACTGTCCTCACCAATCTGTTGCTCCACTGCAGTGGCCCGGCTCAGGACGTCAGAGAGCAGCCTGTGTATCTGTGGCTTGAGTGCGGAGTGGAAAAACATGTCTTTATACCTTTTTCATTAGAAGAAAAACAGAAAAAAAGGAAAACTAATCATTAATCTGTCATGATGGATGTCATAGATCTTGCTTAGCTTGTGTTTTTATTAGTCATGGGCTTAGCTGGCCTCATAGCACAGACCCAGCATGTTTATTCTATTCTATATTTGACCGCATAACTGCTTATTTGTAAATCAAATTTGAAAAGAAATGCCAACAGAAAAGAAAAACCACAAAGCTATTGTTAATTTTTACTTTTAGCAAAGCTAGACTGAGGCCCTGTCCACACGTAGCCGGGGATCTGCCAAAACGTAGATATTTTTCTACGTTTTGGCCTGTCATCCACACGAAAACGGAATAATTTTTTCACACGAAAACGGATCTTTTTAAAAACTCCGGCCAAAGTGAAGATCTGCGTTTTCTCCGTTTTGGGTGTCTGCGAGTGGACAGACAAAACCGCAGTTTTAAGGTCCGCAACGTCACTTTCCGCGACAAAAAAATGCTGACATCACGTGTGCGACCTGTGTTTACACTAGCCGACAGCATGGATGCCCTCAGAGCTGCGCTCTGTCACTACCCGATCCACCAATTGTCCAAGCGCTTTCTGCTTGTTTGTTTTTGCAAGCGGAATTACTGCTCCTTGCGGAAGACCACAGACGAAGGACGAGGTTAAGAACGGGGGAAGTACTGCCGCCTACAGGTCTGGCATGTCCTTAACGACGTATTTATCCGGGTACGTATGGACAGAGTTGTTTTTTAAAACGCGGTGGTGTGGATGCAAGTTTTTGGAGGGGCGGATATTCGTTTTTAAAAAACCTGGCTACGTGTGGACTAGGCCTGAGAGACAGAGCATAATCTTACACACACACACACACAAATATAAAGTATTTTTCTCACCTTGGATCGTGGAGGGTTGCAATCGTGGACAGAGACTCAGATTCCATGTCCTTGAATCTCTTCTTGACAGATTCCAACAGCGTGGCTTTGACGGTTTTTACACCATGGTCAGTCTCCTGTGTTTTCTCAAGAAGACGAGTTAAGGCTTTGATGGATGGAATTACAATGTGTGTGTGAATGGGTGAACGACTGATTGTTTTGTGAAGCACCTTGGGGGGTTCCAGGACTCTAGCAGGCGCTATATCAAATACAGGCTTTTTGCCATTGAAATGATACACATTTAAAAAGATGATGAGAGATGTGCTCTAACTTGTAAACAGCCTTAATCTGTTTAAGTGAAGCCGTAAGATAACCCCAACAGAGCCAACTGATAAGTCCGTCTAACAGTGTGACAAAATGCGACAAGATTTATTAAAAGTCAAATTTTGATGTTTTTAGGTTCTTCAAGAAAATAAACTGAAACTGGTTTGTTGCAAAAGAGGACAGATGGCTATTACAGCGACGAGTTCACATTTTCTTTAAAAAGCTCTTCAAGATCTGCTAAATATAAAAACCCTGCAGCGAGGGAGACGGTTTCTTCTTACGTGAAATCACCAATGTAGGAGAGCGCTTCCAGCCAATCAGAGGCGAGAACGGTGGGGACATTCCTTGAACATCCTACGATTCTAAATGAGGGCCGCGGGGGCGTGCACGCGGCCCTCTTAACGAAACACACTTAAACACAAGCTCATGCGTGTCAAGTTATAATAAAGGTTGTCTCTGACTAAAGGTGGACATTGTCCTAGGCTTCCTTTTGTTATGCTTTTAAAACCGTGCAACGTAAATTCACTCCAAAATGACTTTAGGAGTGTGGTCTTCTCTTTCTGGCTCGTGTCTCAGGTGAGCCCTGCCTCTCACCTGCTTTGGTCAGATCCACACACAGAATGTTGTCCTAACTACATGATGTCCACCCCAGGTTCCGTCCAGCTGTCCAGCCACCCGCTGTCTCTCCACAGCAGCCAGCTCCGAGGATGGACAGCTGATTTACACTGGCAATCTGGGCATGGCTGTTCGAGGTTTGTCGCTTTCATCTTATTCATGGTTTTTTAGTGTCACTCTGAGCCTCTGTGGTTTTAAATTCCTGGTCTGAGTAGGGCTGGGCGATATGGCAAAAGTAGAATATCACGATTTTTCCAATATTTTATCACGATTTCGATTTTATCACGATTTTTTATCCATGAATAGCATAACTTCAATTGCGTATTAAAGAGAAACATTGAATAAACAAACATTTATTCATATTAGCGATAATCAACACAGTGCTAACACACTTATATTTTAAACTCACACCAGAGATGATAAAAGCCCTGAGAGAAACAATTACAAAAATCAGTTTTTCTCGTTTTTCAAGTAACTTAACAAATTAAAATTGTAAACATATTTAAAGTGCAAACATGTCAATTGCAAACGTATTGTGCAAACATTAACTTGTTCAAAATACTATGTAGCTCCCAGTTGCTCATGTAGTGGATAGTTAAGCTCAAATACGGCTCTAATGTAGCTTGTGGTAGCAAAAAACTGCGCATTCTGAATATTTTCTGCGACTCTCACTTTGCATTCAGCGTACATGCGTGGAATGGCTGTGTTCGAAAAATACTTGCGGCCGGAAAACTCGTAGCGCGGATCCGATGTTTTTATCATTTTCTTAAATCCCACTCCTACTGTTCGCACGGGACACAACTCTTTAACCAAGTGGTACGTCACTGCATCGGTCACGCTGTTCCATCGTCTGCTGTCTCTGTCGTAGGGAGTGAGTTTTGTGTTTCTGTTAGCGTTTGCTGCCTGGAAGAAGCACTAGCCGCTGCAGCCGCAGGCTTTTTAGCTTTAGCTGCCAGTTGGCTCTCATTGCATTGTTTGGGATGCCTTCTTTTCAAGTGATTAAACAAGTTTGTGGTGTTGCCATCACTTGCCTTGACGCTCTCCTTGCAAACTTTGCAAATGACGTTTCGCTGCTCTTTGTCATCTGGTGAAAAACCAAACCAGTTCCATATAATGGATAGGGATGGGTACCTTTGACATTTGAATCGATCCGGTACTAATTCCCGGTACCTACGAATCGGTACCGGTACTTAACGGTACCAATTTTCGATACTTTTGAGTGTTTATTATTTTTATTCTCTTTTATAATTAAATATATATTTTTCTTAATATATAACAATATTTGATAAATATCACGATAAATAACATTCAACTGTTTGTATTTTAGCATCGTCCTTGTAGTTTTATAAGCTAATCATTAAACTGAAGCAAACATCTTTACTGTGAACTAAATTTACTGTGTATCTTCATTCCTTTTGTCGTCCTTTTTCATTTGATTTTTCCTACTGGGAAGTTAGAATTTCCGAGGAGAAAGCGAACGCACCATTAGCTGATAACAACGGTGGCAATGGAAACTAACATATCAAGCTAATGTTATCCTAAACAGTTTATTTAGCTGCTGGAGCAGATTAAAACGATGATGCCTCACACTTAGATCGTTGTCGCTGGTTTCATCTTCACCCAATCACCCGTCGCATTTAGTAAAGTGAAGCCAAACTTTAGAGCGCGTTCATGTTCTTCTAGTCGGAAATTCTGAGTTCAGAGGAGAAAGCGAACGCACCATTAGCGAAACGGAAGCTAACATATCAAGCTAACGTTATCTTAAACATTTTATTTACCAACCAGAGCAGATTAAGATGAGGATGTCTCACTTAGATCGTTGTCTGTCGCTGGTTTCATCATCACCCAGTTACCCATCACATTTAGTGAAGTGGACCCAAGCTTTAGCGTGCGTTCTTTCTACCATGCTGCTCTGTTTACAACTGGCTTGCAGCGACCGACGACAACGCTCTTGCGCATGCGCAGCTGTCTAGGCAAGTTCTCTTTATGAAGGACGGGTACCGAAACGAGGCACCGTTTCAAATGACGTGAATCGGTGCTCGGTCGGTACTATAGGAAAGGCGTTCCTCTTTGGAACGAAAACCTCGTTGTCGCTCTCAGCCGCGGCCGAAGCCATGTTTGTCCACACACAGGTGAAATCAAGCGGGGCACTAATATATTACTATGACTCACTCTGATTGGTTAAGGGTCAAACAAAGGAGTAAGTTCCCTTTTCATTCAGAGGCAGAAATTCAACAGCAGAGCTGTGAATCGTGATAAAAAGGTCTCTCAGAAATGACAGACCGTCAGACGTGTAGATCGTAAAACGGTCTAAAATCGTCATATCGCCCAGCCCTAGGTCTGAGCCATGCAAAAGGAATGATCCGAGTCTGATTGTTTTCAAGTACAGCTGTGCAGACTACCAACCTGGAACATTAGTCATTCATTTCAATGCTTGTGAGCGTCTCTTGAAGTGTTAACTGTTATTCCACGTGAAACGTTCTGTTTTGTGTTGCTCTTGTGTTTTTTTTTAGGGGTGAAGATGTTCTCGTACTGCACCAGCGGTGCTAGCCTTATCATCGTGCCGCAAGTCCTCTTGAAAACTGGAATGGGAGTCGAGAGCTTCGCCTTGCAAGTTGCTTTCTGTGGAATTATTGGCTTCTTCATATTTATCACTCCCGTTCTCCTCCATGTCATCACCAAGGGCTACGTACTTCGTCTGTACCACAATGCAGACACCGACACGTACACCGCCATCACCAGCAGCGTTTTCCTGACTGAACGAAGGTGTGTGTTCACTCAGAATCAGGTCAGGATCCCATCTATCAGCAAGATGTTTACCACCTTCTACGCGGGTCAGAGGGGGCTGCTGGTAAACCCGGACCTCTTCCCTATTCCACAGGACTACAACCATCTGATGGGCTACGATAAGCCTTTTAGTTTTAGCACAGACCAAATTGAATAAATGGCAAAAAACGGACTGAAAACAGGCTAAATGTTGTGTAGCTACTTCATCACAAAGAGGACACACGAAGCTGCAGTTTGACAACACAACTGTTGACATTCACAATGTGTTCGTTGAGTATTCTTTGAGGAAATAAACTCTAGACTACTACCAGTTTTCTGTTGTATGTTTACGGCGTAGCAGAAAAGTCCCATAAAATGTTTTTAGTCGTGCAGTGGATGTTGGCACTTCTGCTGACTTCAGCAGCTTCAAAAGACACCGTGGTGGCATATCAGGGTGATACTGCTGGTTAAGGCTGCTTGATTGAATTTAATCCCCATTATGATCTGGATTTTAAAAGATTATAAAAACAAAATGAGCCAAATGTTTGCTTCCCCCGTGTGGCTTACTCTCGTGCTGCAAATCGAGCGCGCCTCCCGGTGTTGCCAAGACAGCAACTTTGTCGCTATTTCTAACAACTTTTCAGATCCGCTTCATGACATTTTCTCCCTGAAGCACCTAGCGAACAACCTGTCAACGTTTCCGGTAACCTTAGCTACTTTCTGTGGTGGATATTCCCTGCAGGTTGGTAGAACACCCAGCTGTCCTTCCAAACATTAGGAATGGGAATGATGTCTGCATGTGCAGCATGATCTCGTTACACCGACAGAACAATCGTAACCCTTTCTTGGTGGATTTCACTCGCTCACAAAAGCAGCTGTTTTACAAGCAAAATAAACGTGAGATGCAGTGAACTACATCTGAAGTGGATTTTTATTTTATCAGGGTTGCAATTTCTCATGCGATGAGTGTGAGACGCACATTTCACTTTCTACGAGGGTTCTCATGCCACACCTCCAATTTCTCAGGTAGCCTTATTTGTATAACACATTTTTTTACACGAAGGAAATTTAATGCGTTTCAGGAGCAAGAACAGCAAAACCAACGTGACAGCATAATGAAATACACAAATACATGTAATGACTTAGATTACGTGTTATTTAATGAGCCACAAGGCGTGGGACTCCATAGGAAATATGAAATCCACCTTACGGATCTGTGAGTTATTTAAACCAGAAGATTGGATCTTTTTATTGCAGGGATTAGATAACAGCTTCGTATTCACTCAGAGACAACAGAAGAGAGAGAGTCAAGTTTAAAAGTTAAGAATTGTGTTACTAACAAATTAAACTAGACTGACTTTAAACACTAAATGTATGGTGTAACTAATGCGAATGAGACGGTGAATGGATGATGTGTGATGTTAATCAGAACCAGCAAATCCGAAGAAGCGATTAGTTCTGATGGGAACTGAAGGTGATGTCTTCGCATTAAGCTTTGGTTAGGAGGTTCATAAACACATGAGACACCATTTGCCGGTCTACCTACCCTTCAGGAAGTCCTTTTTAGATCAGGAATGTCGAGGTCTAGCTTGACCTTCTCTGGAACCGAGCCGGTAGGAAAAGCAGCGGTTCCGATCAGTCCAGTCTGTGAGTTACTTCCGGGTACACGAAAGTTTGTTGGTGTCTGGTGAGATCCAAGCCTGGGTCTTGATGGTTCAGCTTTTATTCTGAAAGGAACTGTTGCCGCTGTTGGTATAGCAACGAAATTTTCAGCTTGTCGTTCTTTCGGTTTAAGAGTTTAGATCAGGATCGGCCACTCCGTCACTTTCTCTGGAACGCTTTGAACTGGCGTTAGAGATGACGTGGCATAGTTTTATACTTCGGATGTTTTGGTTTATTGTCGAATGAAAAATGACCAAACACCATCAGAACCACGCCTCCATCAGATCTGTAAGATTCTGATTGGATCAGTGAAAGTAATGTGTCATGTCTTTTAACGCTACGTGAGATCAGTCCTATTGGAACATTTAAAGTCATATTACTTATTATATTCTATAGGATTATAATAAAGTAATTAATATTTTGATTTCACAGATCGGTCACATCTTATTTATTGACTAACACTTTGATGGATTAGCTTTATTAAAATAGAGTTCTTTGATTAATTAAAAGAAAAGAGTTCATTCTTCTGTTGAGCTGAAAATAAGCAGGTTAGAAGGAATGCGTGAGACCTTGAGGCCATATCTCATGCAGACTAGTCCTGTGCAGAGGAGGGAAAAAAACAGTCATTGCATCACGTTACATACATTTAGATCAGTGGTTCCCAAACTTATTTAGCCGCGCACCCCCTAGCCCCCACGTCAGGGCATGGCTATATATATATCAGACGTCAAGCTAAACAGACAGGGTTAAAAAAATATGATCGACCTTTTTCCCCATCACTTTCATTTTTTAAATAGTAATTAATAAACATTCGATACCATTACAATTTCCTTTGATTTAATTTTAAATAAATATTTAGAGTGCCCAGGTAGCACATAAACAATGCAATTTAACAGTTTTCTTAAAGTAGGAACGTTTAACCTGTGCGGCCAGAGCGCTCTCCTTCCTTCTGCTCTGCTTAAACCTGAGCTGATCACCTACTTGTGCGTAATCAAATGTCTATAGGGGAAAAGATGGAAAAGCCATGAGGTTCACTTTTACCTCAGACCGACTTATTACTGTTTTATGGTGTGGCTGAATCTGCGATCCGCTGCCACGCGGACTGGAACAACAAATGCTGCAGTAACATGAGTTGTCAGGTTCTGAGTCACTGGCTGGAGCGGACCCGACTTTAATACGTCATCCCAAAATAGAAGCTAATATCTTAATCTGACCTTGAATGAAAAATGTTATAAAACCTCTTAAAAGTTTTTATCACGGTGGAGGCAGCGCTCATTTCTGTCTTCAGTCTGACGGCGCGCCGGACTTTACGCAGCGTGCGCGCTTATTGAATCTGTGTGTGTGTGTGTGTGTGTGCGTGCGGCACAGCTCCATGAGCCGTTCCAGTAACCGCGTCTCGTTATTGGCGCTATTTAAACCAATGTTGTAAAATTATTTCTGCCCAGCCCAGATGTGCTCACATGTGCACCCGTGAGCCGTGGTTCCGCTGGAACGCGTCTGATCTCTGACAGACGCACTCTGAACTTCAGATCTTCAGCGCGCTGTTAATAGCCTGAATGTGAATCATTTCTTGATTTATTTAGTTACATCCACAATGTTCTGTGTGTGAGGTTTACAATGTCAGAACACCTGCATGAGACAGGTGTTAATTACAATCTGCCAGAATGACTCACCACCTTCAGATTCCTCCAACACCGTTAAAAATGATCAAATACAGAACATATCGGCGTGCGCAGGCCAGAGTGCTGAAGCTCGGAACGCATTATTATTATGAAGCTAGGGCACATGAGGACACACACACACACACAAGCAAAATGTACTTGTTTTCAATTACATTTATTGGGCCCACTTACTTTTTCTTAGGCCCACCCACAAATGAGTTTCTGGCTACGCTAATGGTGACATACGACAGACTTCTTTGAGCTCCGCAGCCATTACACTTTTCACCTCGCGC
Source organism: Nothobranchius furzeri (assembly GCF_043380555.1). Lineage (NCBI taxonomy): Eukaryota > Metazoa > Chordata > Actinopteri > Cyprinodontiformes > Nothobranchiidae > Nothobranchius > Nothobranchius furzeri. The sequence continues at coordinate 66,220,740 of NC_091751.1, read as the reverse complement.
ACCCCCTAGCGGCAGCTCGCGCACCCCCACACTTTGGGAATCCCTGATTTAGATCAAATGAAATGCACAGATTCAGATAAAAGGCGAACTTAAAGGCAGAGCAGTCAGTGCAGAAGGTGCAGCATAAGAAACATTCATTCTTGGAAGTTTTATATTTGATTTAAAAGTCATTTGAGGTCATGAGGAAGATGATCCCATCTGTGCAGCGTAGTAGCTTCACCCTGATTAGTTCAGAAAGTTGGTCTGTCTGCGCGACACGTTGCATCGTGCTGCTGTACACCCCTACAGCACAGCTGGGCAGGACTATGTCACGCAGCAGGTTGTTGGAGGTCACTTTTTTATTTATTTTCTGATTGTGTCCTGTGTCATGTTGTAACTGAATATGTAAAGTTAAAAAAAAAATGAAAAAAATCTACCTTAATTAAATATCTTCAAAATCGAAATTTCACAATATGTCAAAAATAATTCTGATGAGATTGTTGCCTAGTGGGCCATTCCCACCTGTACCGGGTCGGCCCGGGCCGGGTAGCGTAGGTTGTTTACATATCTGGGTGGCCTGGAATTTTCCCGGGCCAACCAAGGCTCATTCTCGGCCCTCTTCCCGAGGGGTACTGCTTCAGGCCGACCAGGGCCAACACGCCCACTGCTGACAGCAAATTCACACCTTCCATTAGAGCAAGCCTCTGATTGGTGGGTAGAATCAGCCCACATGGGCTTAAGACAAGGATGTGTGGAATCAACCGGGCCAGGCTGGGGCCGACTGGGGCTACCCGGCCCGGGCCGACCCGGTACAGATGGGAATGGCCCAGAAGAGGGCTGAGAATGAGCCTTGGTTGGCCCAGGAAAATTCCAGGCCACCCAGATATGTAAACAACCTACGCTACCCGGCCCGGGCCGACCCGGTACAGGTGGGAATGGGGCTATAGTTGAGCAGGCCTACTGCCGGTGAGTCCTTTGCACCGTGGTGGCGTGGCAAAGCAAGAATATTGCAGCGTTTGCATCAAAAGTTGCTTGAAAGTAAAATTACCGCAACACCAGACTTTAGAACGAAGACCACACCTTCGTGCAACAGCGGATGACGCCATGATGACATGTTGAGTTTATTCCTTATAACTTACTATTTCAACTTATAAATAAAAACTCAAATACCTGATTTAATTTACAGAAAATAGTAAAACTAAAAACAAATAAATACACAGAAGCAGCAAACAAAATTTAAAGGAAAAACACCCAGTCCAAAAAACAAAAGCAGAACAACTCTAGAACCAATGACTGAGAGACAAGGATATACAGAATATATTTATTTACTTTGACTTTAATATTTAAGTAATATGAACCTAATATATACTTGCTTTGGCAAGTTATTATAATAAGTTATATTTATTTCCACTTTCAGACTGCAACCCATTTAGAATGAACGTTTGAGAAGAGAAAACTGGGATAATTGTGAGTTAAAGTAAAGGGCTAAATAAACACTTCAAAAATTAAAGAGTAAATGAATGACAGACTGACAGTTATGAAAAACTTGTTTATTACAGATTAAACATGTTTTTGATTATAAAATAACAGATCTACAGACAGATGCTAAAGCACATTATGGTTTCCTACTGACCTTTGAAAGGGGAAGCTTTTGTGAGCTTCTGTCTCACGCTGTCACACTGAAAGCTAAGAGTTGCTAATCTTGCAATGTGGTGCATCCTCAGCTTAAAGAACAGGCTGGAGACAATAGATGTCAACAGTGTACGGGAGTGAGACTCAATTCCGTACTGTGTCTCACTGATGTGCTCCCCAAGCAAAAAGACATCTTCTGACCCGATCATCTTGCGCACAATGTAGATGACCTCCAGTGGTTTGATGGGCTGTGATCGTCTGCCCACTGAAACCTGGCGAATTGCCCACTCTGCTGCTCTGATGACCCTCACAGTACCTTCAGATGGGACCACAAGACCCCCGTTGTTCTTCAGAGTCAGCAAATGGTAGCTCTGGTCATCACAGGCAGATGCAGCATCCATCACCAGGCTGGCACGGCAGACATCACAGGACAGCTTGGTCATGGCTCGCCGCACAACAAATCCTGAAATTACAATTACCAATGTAACTGGACAGTGTGGTCGCCTTTACACTTTACATAGGCCTATAGAACAACATGATGTCAGGTGAGAAATCAGACGAGAACTGTAGTTTGACTACCTAAAGGCAAACAAGTAATCATGATTAGTAAGTGTGGAATTTATTCATTATATTTATTTATCAGGGGGATTTGATAAGCCAGCAGTTTTCCAAAAGACTACAAACATCTTTTGTGTTTTTCTTCTGACCGCATTTTTAGGTTCTTTTTGAAACACAGGGAAGGTTTTTTTTTTACCTCGCTGACAGTTTTGATCGTGTCTGCGATCTTCCTCAGAGCTGACACTCAGTGGCGTCAGCTCTGAGGAAGTTTATGGATTCCTAAACAATCCTCCAGAAAAGCCTAAATGTGACATTAAATCAATATGCATATTTCTTTCTTGTACACCTTGGATTTATGTTGAGTAAAGATACACATATCCAATCTTCTGAAGATGAGCAGGGAAGCTGAATATTGTTGGCCCAACACCAGCTTTAAGTCGGACAGTCTGCCCAGTCCTGTCCAAGTCCTCCGCCTTGAAATGCTCACTGCAGACCATCGTCCTGTCCGTGACAACAAAGTTCTCACTTCTTAGGGCAACTTCCCACTGCCTCCTTCTTTCTCCATCTTTGGGAAATCTTAAACAAGTGACCAAATGTAAGCAGCTTTATAAATCATTGTAACTAGTTTACAGCCTTTTCCTTTAACATGAACATAAGACCAACAATAGTTAAACAAAAGGTGTCGAGACAGAAACATGCAATGATTGACTAAACAAGAAATATTGAATTGAAGCAATGAAACTTTATAAAATCACAGTTAGCTGATAGTTTTTAAACTTTGCCATCGCTGTTATTTCTAAAAAGCAGTTCTAAGCAAAGCAGATGAGAGACGTATCAGCCTAACACAGTTTGTTATTGTTAAATCTTATGAATGAAAGGTGATCCCACGTTGCCGTGACTGAAGACATCGTCTACTAGAGCATCCATAGGCAGCACCAAAGTCAGGCGTGTTTCACGTGTATTTCTGTAAAAACAAAGCCAGCAATTTCCACTATTTTAATATACTTCAATCTAAGTTTGTTAGATTTTTTAACAAAGTAAGCCGCCTGGAAAACAAGGGCAATTTTACCCTCCGCTTCCACTGAGGTAAAACATTGTAGCTAAGCGGCGCAGCCACGGCAGCCTCGTCTTCTCTAAGCCAATTTAGACAGCTAATAAACACTAAAACATCCACCAAGACAGCCATTTAGACAAACATTAGGTTTGCGTACACTTCTTAGTTTCGTTGAACCATACGAACCCTATAAAAATATTGATTGTGATGTCTCTCTCAGCCTAACGCACAAAATAGCTTAGACTCATTGTTCACAATTATGTTGTGTTTCAAAAGTAATGGCGGTAATTTCAAAATGTGTAAGTATCCCGCGTCAAGTCTATGTATCGTACGGTTTGTAATAAGGCAAAACCGTTTGTAAATCCGTTAATATTTCATTGAGTTATAAGTATTTTTAATTGAGCCGTGCACTCACCCTCAGCTAGAGAACAGTTAGCTGTCCGAAGTAAGATGGCCGCCTTGTAAGGATGCTGTCGACTCCTAGTTAGGGCATATAGTAATATATATGACATCTATGGTAACCACTGAGTTCCGTTAAAACCGACTTTACATTGTCTGCAAAAGGCTTTGGGTTATAAACTGAAAAACAGGAGATGGCTGCTGCAGCTTTGGTTTCTAACCCAGGCCTACACAACATTTCTGTATTATATTCATTATTATCATTATTTTCATATCCACCTTATTCTTATGGCCCATGATGCTTAGTGTGAAAAATAATCTTCCGTTCTGCGATCGTTTACGCTGAGACGATGCAATCCTTTTGCGCAAGTCCCCCTTTTTTGGGCTTTTTGCGATGGAAAGCGAGCAAACACCAGCTGTCACAGCTGAAATGAGACACCATTGCACTCCTGCCTAATGAGCCAGTTGTTCTTGTGAGGCTGCTATCAAACCAATTTACTTTTTCTTCCTGCAGCATCACAGCCAGGGACATAAAAGCCTCAACAGCCTGCCTAAATGTACAGCGCTTTGGTTAGCTCTCATGCTATTGTTAAATCGTACTTTTTAAATAAAACGGTATGGTAACTTGATGAAGAGGGCTGGTTTTGTTTTAGGGACTGCTATGGAACCAAAGAGGGATTCTCCTAACCTGGGCAGGCCATCCTATGTATGTAAAAATATAGTCTGGCTACGACTGATAAGAGCTCAGTGGAATCAATTTTTCTGATCACTCAACGGGGCAGCCTGTCATACGCAGCTGAAGAAGAAGCCACGTACAAGAAACCACACACGTGTTTAACATGTTTATATATATTTATGTGTAATGGTAGTAAGCCTTAATTATTCTTGGTTCATTCTTCAACATAACAGCAGCTTATTACCATCAACACTGGGAAAACCCCACAAATAAGTCGAAACTTCCAGAATCCACACAGAACCACGCGTTGGCAAGGGAACTGGAGCTCTGCAGCTCTTCAGACAACAGATCTGACACCTAAGTGTTTATCAACAGAAACAGAACCATCCTCCAAGAACATCCTGCCAACAATGCCCAATGTTGCACCCTGCACTGAAGCATGAGGATGTGCTTGTGGAAAGAGGGGGAAGACCGGGTGAGCGTCCTGTCACTGCATTCCGATTGATCACGCGCCCTGGCTACTTGGCCACGGGGATATCCCTATGCAAATACCCCTGATTGCAGTACGCAGATCGGGGCGGGGCACAACGTGGGTGGAGTTAAGCATTTGACTCCGCCCATCGCGTGGGCGCCATGTTGAAAAAACCCATGTAGAGGCCAGCCGCCATTTTAGATGGGTCTCCTTCGCCCCCAGTGCATTCATGTTCATGTCTATTATCCTGCAAAACCTCTGGTGAAAGAATTCTCAGATATGCTGGACTCCTTTGGTCTCCAGCAACTGGTTATAGAGCCTACCCATGACAGCTCTCATATTTTGGATTTGGTGTTATCTTTTGGAATCTCTGTTTCTGATTTGTCAGTGGACCAAGTTTGTTTCTCTGATCATTTTCCAATAATTTTTAATATCAGTGGTTTGACACCTCCTCCTATAAAGCGTCAAGCACGTCGTTTTGTCAGGTGTATTTCCCCTTCTACCACCTCCCAGTTATCTGGCCTGGTTGATGGATTCTCAACCGTTTCAGCCAGGTCTCCCTTCATGGGAGTAGATGAAATGTTGACTTCCTTTAAAACTGTGTGTTCGGCTAATCATAGCGCTGCTGCTCCCCTCAAAATCAGGAGTAAAAAAATCAGCCTCTGTTCATTGGCTCAGTGACAATACTCGAGCCCTTAGACGCCAGTGCAGATCTCATGAACGCAAGTGGCAAAAGGACAGGCTGCAAATTTCTCAACAAATGCTGAAGGACTCCTTGTCCTTGTATCAGAAAGCTGTCAGAGCAGCTAGAAATGAGTGCTTCTCTAATATAATCACCACTCATCTTGATGATCAAAAGAAACTATTTAGTGTCATCAATTCTGGTCTTTCTTTAAAAGACACTGCCATACCCTCTGCTCCAACAACGACTCTCTGCACTGAGTTTATGAAGTCCTTCCTGCAAAAGATCCAGGATATCAGATCCAGCATCCTGCCTCTGGGTCGGGTCACCCTGGAGGAACCAGAATGTCACCATCAAACTAATAGTTGGGGCCCTCCCTGTGTTGACCCCCTTCATTTTGGACATTGTAAACAGCAGTTAATCTACAGGCATATTTCCAATGGCATTCAAGAATGCGTTCGTTCAACCGCTATTGAAAAAACCTGGCTTGGATCATATTGTGCTTGCCAATTACCTTATGTCACCACACCCTCAGGTACTGATATCTCATCTCTCACTCGGGTCTTTCAAGACAGCCTAGCCTTAAATAGGCTTCCTGCTCCAGAGCCATTTGTTTTCAGTGGTGATCCAATACGGTTCATTGAATGGAAGGCAGCATTTACTTAGCTTGTCGACCAAAGGTCAATCACTCCTGCTGAAAAACTTAACTATCTCAAAAAATACGTTGGTGGGCCAGCACGCCAGGTTCTGGATGGTACCTTCTATCGAAGTGATAATGAGGCATATCAAGATGCCTGGAAAAAACTGAATCATCGTTTTGGCCAGCCATTCGTTATTCAGAGAGCATTCAGAGAAAGGCTTTACAATTGGCCAATGATTCAGTCTAAGGATGCTGAGGGGCTTAGAAACTTCTCAGACTTTCTGAATGCCTGTCAGGATGCCATGCCTCATGTCAAGGGACTTGACGCATTGAACGACTGTGAGGAAAATCAGAAACTTGTACATAAATTACCAGACTGGCTGACCTCACGCTGGAACTGTCTGGCTACAGAAAGCTTGAATGAGAAGCAAGAATTCCCTAGTTTCAAGGAGTTCGCCAGTTTTCTGTCAACTGAAGCGGAGATTGCCTGCAATCCCATTACATCTTTGTATGCTCTCCATCTATCAGACTCAAGCACTGAAAGGAGAAATGTCCGAGATGAAAAGAGAAACAAGGCCAATGCTTTTACTATTCAAACAGTTGCAAATGAAGATGAACAAAGGTCGGACTACCAAAAGGCTAAGATTTCATGCATTCTTTGTCAAGATACCACACACCAACTTCATGGATGTTCCAGATTCACAGAGATGTCATTGATTGAAAGACGGACTTATGTAAAGGAGAAGAAACTCTGCTATGGATGTTTAAAACCCGGTCACGGCGCAAAAGACTGCCGCCATCGTCATTACTGTGACATCTGTAAGGGAAAGCATCCAACAGCCCTTCAAGACTCCAATTATGCTAAAGAAAGACCTTCAGAAATGGAAATAAGTCAAGGTCCTGCTGTAACTTCGCTCAGTGTAGCAGCAGAAGGTTCATCCCACACATCGAAGGTGATACCAGTGTGGGTATCTTCTAAAAATAACCCAGCTGCTGAGAAACTTGTTTATGCTCTTCTCGATACCCAGAGCGACACTACATGTATCGACCAAGCAGTGAGTGATGGTCTCGAGGCAGACAAACATCCAGTTAAGCTAAAGTTGACCACCATGAGTGGAAGGGATACCGTTATCACAAGCGAGTCTGTTTCAGGACTACATGTAAGAGGATACAGCTCCGCCATTCAAGTCAATCTGCCGAGGACCTACACAAAGGACTATACCGGTGAACCGTGCTCACATTCCTACTTGTGAGTCAGCTAAACAATGGAGTCATCTCACAGAAATAGTTGAAGAAATTCAACCACTGAAAGACTGTGAAGTGGGACTCCTGATTGGCTACGACTGCTCTAGAGCCATGGCCCCAAGGCAAGTCATTCTAGGAGGAGATGAAGAACCCTATGCTATACGGACAGACTTAGGATGGAGCATTGTCGGACCGTCTTCACATGGTTATGATTCACTGAGCAGAAGTAGTTTCTGTCATGGAATCGCTGTTAAAGAGCTACCTCCTGCAACTCCTGTCGATGTGATCCGCATATTGGAATCCGACTTTAATGAAGGAAGCGAAGATACCAAAACAGTCTCACAAAATGACATCACCTTTCTCAACAAAATAAATGAAGGCATACAGAAAAACATACATGGTCATTACGAAATGCCTCTGCCATTAAAAATCAGACCTAACCTGCCTGACAACAGAGTTGCATGCATTTTAAGGCATATCAGAAAAAACAGGTCGGACAATCTCACAACTGTAATGGAACGAGAAGATGCCGAACATTGCATAATCAAAGACTTGCAGGAAAATACTTATCAAGAGGAGTTGAAACTTTTGAACAAAGGGATTCGGCTACCATCTAACAATCGACTATACTCACTTGATGCATTCCTTGATCAAGACGATATCCTCAGGGTGGGAGGAAGGCTGAGCAACTCCTGCCTTCCCAGCTCCATCAAGCACCCTGCGATCATCCCCAAGAATCATCCCATCACAAAGATGTTGATCGCTCACCATCACGAAAGAATGGAACACCAAGGTAAAGGCCTCACCATTAATGATATTAGGTCCAGCGGCTACTGGATCCCAGGAATGAACTGGGTTGTAGTATCCTACATTCGCCACTGTGTCACCTGTAGACGGCACCGGAAGCCAACTGAAGAGCAAAGGATGGCTGATTTACCCCCTGAACATGTGGAACCATTGCCCCCTTTTTCCTTTTGCGGAATGGATTGCTTTGGCCCTTTCGTTACCAAGCAAGGAAGAAAGGACAGCAAGAGGTACGGTCTTCTTTTCACTTGCCTCAGCTCCCGGGCCATCCATATCGAGATGCTTGACAGCATGTCAACAGACTCCTTCATTAATGGTTTGAGATGTTTCATTGCTATTCGTGGCACTGTTCATCAGATCAGGTCTGACCAAGGGAGAAATTTTGTCGGAGCCAAAAACGAACTCAAGGAAGCTCTGAAGGAAGTTAGCGCAGACCGGCTGGCTGCATTTCTTGCCGAGAGACAATGTGACTTTGTCATGAATGCACCTCATTCAAGTCATGTTGGAGGGGTGTGGGAGAGACAGATTAGGACTGTGAGAAGTGTCCTAGGGTCTACACTTGCCTTGTCTTCTGGTAGGCTAAACGATGCCTCATTGAGGGCCTTCTTCTATGAAGCCATGTCAATTGTCAACAGTCGCCCTCTGACTGTTGACAACCTCAGTGACCCCCATAGTTTCGAGCCACTCACGCCCAATCATCTCCTGACTATGAAATCTACCAAGGCTTTACCTCCCCCACGAAACTTTGTCAGGGAGGACATGTACAGTAGGAAAAGGGGGCGGCACGTCCAGTACCTGGCAGAACAGTTTTGGAGTAGATGGCGAAAGGAATATCTTGCCAGCATTGCTCTCAGACAAAGGTGGCACACTCCAAGAAGAAACATGCAAGTTGGAGATATTGTACTCGTCAAAGGAGATGATGCACACAGAAATGAGTGGAGATTGGGGAGAGTTTCAGGAACTACTACCGATAAAGACGGACTCGTAAGAAGAGTGAAGATCTGCCTTGGTGACAGAAACCTTGGTAAAAAGGGGAAGCATTTCCACAAGATGTCAGAAATTGAGCGCTCAGTCCAAAACCTTGTCCTGTTGTTAGAGACAAGCTGAATTTGCTCCTGTACTCCTTGGCTCACACTACCGCCTTTGATGGCATCTAATCTAAATTCGGTAGATCTGTTTATAAGGCTAGGTACTCCTAAGAAGGTTAATTTTACTTGAGAAATCATTCGTGCTTAATGTACACAGTAAACTGTTTCATTGGTCACTCATGATTGGTGGGAGTGTAAGTAACTGTGGAAAGGCTCTGTAAATAAGTGATTGTTCATGCATGGTTTTAATTTGATTTTATAGTTTTATACTGCATGCTTTTATTTTGGCGGACCAGCAGAGGAAATAAGGGAGAGCAGAGAAGGCCAATTGACTTTTGCTTGGTAACTGACAGCATGCTGTAAGACCAAACAGGCAGGACTGGGCCTCTATACCCTACCTTTTGACAATTAAGCGCCTAGCTAGAATTGGGAACAAGGTATCGTTTGATGAATGTGTTTTATGTGGATTTATGTGATTTTCTATGTATGTTGTTGTGTTTAAAGTGGTTAAATGCAGAACAATGGTAACAGCCATCTCAACCATAGAAACAGGTGAACACCCATGCTAATATTAGCCTTTGTGTGGTTCAAATGCTTGGACTTAGTTTTAATATTGGTTTTAGCCATGGACGTCACTAGGATTGAGATATAGGGGGGGCTTAGCCCCAGGAGCTTGACCTCGAACGTTTTTTGTCACACCCTGCAAAAACTTTTGTCAATTAATTCATTATCTGAAGAAAATCTAACAAAACCTATTATTTTATCACTTTCCTTTCCTTTCCTTTCCTACTTTTGTGCATTTTCTCTCTTCTTTTTATAAAAAATAACACTTAATCAGTTAATTAGTGGGGTCTATGTTGAAGAAAGATTTTATGTAAGTCCATTAAAAATTTGATATGTTATATTTCCAAATAAAGCTATTCATTTCAGTCTACTGCACTTAACAGGGGGAAATGTTGTAGTCATTTATTTAATTTGTTTAATTACAACTTGTTTAATTATAAATGTTACTTAAATGTGACAATAAAGAACAAATTAATAATTGTCAAACTTTTATTCTGCCAAATGAGTGTGCAGTTGACAGTTTTAATATATGAATAACACTGCTATGATATGGAATAAAGGAGTATATAATTACAAATACAAAATACAAAATTAACAGTATATATGAAAATATCCAGCAAGTAGTAGAACTTATAATACAGAAAGTCAACTATACAGATACAACTTGACATAAGGTTGCAGGTCACATGATAGTTATAGTTTTTTTTTTCTCAAGGTCTCTTACCTGTTCACTCCTAAATAGAAAACTGTTCAATTTTGCTTGGGAACTTTGTGCTCAGGTAAATGCTCATAACGATGCGCTCGCCCCTGTTTTCGCTGTAGATCACTGACCTTGACCATGCAGATCTCCTCAGCATCAACCACCTGGTCTCTCTCCTGTTCCTCACTCACTCTCTTAAAAAAATCTTCGTATATCCATCTAGCCAACACATTGAAAAACATTTTCAATTTCTAATGCCAAAAAAAAATGCTACTAAGCCATTTAGTTTTCACTCACAATAATTGAAACAGCAATTGGTGGATAAATGGGACAGAATATGGACAACTGTTAGCCTAATATAGCCTATGCTTGGTTGCTCATGATGATGGCATTTTCCATAATGTCACATTAAGCTGCCAAAATTTATGTTAAAGTTAGATGAGTACAATATCTCCTTTCTTTCCCATAGGTAAACATAGGAAATATTAAGCAATTGACAACCCACATGGAAAGAATTCATATAAACATATAGGTTTTAATATATGTTTTGATGTAGCTTTTGAATATATGTGACATTATAAAACTGGCTGTTTACTATATTATAGATACATATATGAACCTATAATATAATATATATATTATAGAAAAAATATATAATATAGAAAAATGGTCAATAATATACACATTCGGCCATATTCTGATTCAGGTTTTTAGTGTGGAGTGATTTTTGTGCCACCAACTGGAGCGTGCAGTGATCAATCTGCAAGAGCACAACCTGCTCTGCAGTCATATGCGGCCCTCTCTCTGCATGCTCAACTCCGTCTCTGCCTGCACAAATCTCCCTGTTGTTGCTCAATTTGCAATTTACAAAGCAATGTAGCCTCTCCGTCAGCCAATCAGACAGCTCTCCATTATGCAATCAAAGCATGTCCAGGAAATACTGCCAGGAAAATTGCACTTTTTTCAGATAAAGAGGACTTTATATAATTATATTTAATTAGGTTGATTAACCCCCCTCTTTTCCTGGGACATTTCCACTGTTCACTTCCTTTTACACATCAAGGGCTCATTTATGTCTAACCAAACAGAGAAGAAACACTTAATATGTTGAAATTAAAAGTCCTCTTTAACTGAAAAGAGTGCAATTTAACAGTTTTAGGAATGGGCAATGTGTCTTTTCTGGAAGTCAAATATGGTCACCCTAATCATGACACATGAATTACAACAAAGTATCTTGCAGGCAGTGGATGGTGACTGGTAGCTAACCAGCAGCAGAAAGCAGTTCAATAAGCTGTTAAATGGGTGTTTTTCTGTAAAGCAGTATTTCCTGGACATGCTTTGATTAGATAAAACAGAGCTGTCTGTGATTGACTGTTGGAGAGGCTACTTGCTGAGGAGAGCAGGGAGAGATTTGCATCGCAGAGATAGAGTTGAGCCCACAGAGAGGGCTGCAGCTCCTGCACACAAGCGCAGAGCAGGTTCTGTTTGTGCAGACTCATTACTGTACGCTCAAGTTGGTGGCTCAAGTCACTCAATGAACTGGCTGGCTTGTTAATCACGTCACTTCAGGGGAGTTTTCCAACCATTTAACTATGGCGCGGCTTTTCATTATGGTTTGCGGCATGTAAACATGCTAGCGGAGTTAGCATTAGCATGTCGGTGCGGTAACATTTTCCTCTCTCGTCTGAACTATAACCTTGAAATATTAACGGTGTGCTGCTGTTGCTGTCTTACCCTAATGTGATGTTGAGTGACTTACAAGAGCGCTGAGCAGGGTTTGCTCATCGATATAAAGGTTTTGCTGTATAACCCCTGCCCCTGACTTGTCTTTTTTTTTTTTTTTTTTTTTTTTACCGTGTCCTGTCTGGCTGTGAAGCAAGCAGAATTGATGTCTGAATGCTGGTGACAAGCCTTACAGATTTATTCTCAGGTGGAGCATCAAAGCGTTTGCTTTTAATGTCACACCTGATACTTAAAACTTTATTGTTATTGTTGTTGAATGCTTTGTAATTCCGACCAGACACGGAGACAGAAAGAGACAGACAGAAAGAGAAAGGAAGAGAAAAGGTGGAGAGAGAGGGGGGGGGGTTCCACAAAAATAAACAATGAACAAGAGTCTGCTTCTAAACCTGCAGAAAAAGACAAAAAAAAAACAAAAGGACATAAAAAAGGGACACAACAACAATACAACAAGATCTACCTATCACTGCGTCAACTTGATGAAAAAAAAAACAAAAAAAAAACTATATATATATATATATATATATATATATATATATGTATATATGTATATATATATATATATATATATATATATATATATATATAATCAACATTGCTTAACTGAAGAATCACGATAATAAATCACAGTGCATTAAGTGCCCCCCATAGTCTTAAGACATGTGTTGAACGTGCCCAAGCCCATACTTTTGAGAGCACCATGTGAGCACCTGTGTGTGTACACGCGCTTGTTTATGTAAGGTTTCTCTATAGGAGCGTCCAACAGAGAGTGTGAGGGACCACAGATCCGCCCCCCAAAGATGCGCAGGAGACGGGGGGAGCTCCAAGTCCCAGAGATCCAGGCGTTGCCCCAGAATGCAGGAACCCCAAGGAGACTGCAACCAGAAAGGCCCCCGCCCCCCTCGAGAGGCACAGAGGATCGCCCCGGGGGGGCCACAACCAGCAGCCGGCAGAGTCCCTGGAGATATCAGCGGCAAGCCCACAGGCCCGCCCGCAGCCTCCCACCCCCTAGCCGGCCGAGCCCGGGACCCAGCGACCCGGGACCCAGGGGTGACCACCCCCGCCGGGGACCCAGCAGAGCCCAGGGACCCAGACCCCACCAGGCAGCCACTGGGATCTATCAGGCAGATGCCAAAATCTTAAACCCCCGGACCCGGTTGCCACGAACACTCAGGCAGACTAAGGCACAAGCCCCCACACCAGGTGTGGCAGGGGGAGGGGGGACAAAGATCTATATCATCAAGAGAAGTTCCAGGAGAGGGGAGGACCCAAAGGCCCCACCTGACATATACAGTCATACACAAACACAGTCACACACTCCCTCCCTCATGCTCACACATGCACATACAACCCAAGACTTACAAAAATGCACGCCGGACACTCACTCATGCTCCCCATACACACCCTATTCACTCTGGTCCCGGTACTGCTGCACATTGGGTACAACCATCACCGGTAACCAGAGTTTGACCCTTTCTGCTGGGGTGCTGATGAGCAGGCTCCCCCGCCCAACGCTGAGCACAGCAACCCACCACCCCAGACCCCAACCAGACGGCCAGATCTCCCTCCTAGCCTCCAGCCCCAGGAAGCCTAGCAACAACAGAGGTGGCTAAGACCCCTAGTCTCCCTCCACCTGCTCCAATATAGTGTTGTGTGATCATGAGGTGTATTCCATGGCTGTGGTGAGTGGGCAGTGCGGGCATCATCCGGCATATGCCAGCTGATGCCACCGCACCACCCCACTTACATCCTCAGCCATCAGTGTCTAAGTGCGGTTTAAAATTGGAAGTGGGCACCGGCACTCGGGAGGAGGCTGAAATATCCCCCTGCCAAATGCCGTTGAATGTGCTCACTCCCAAGGCCCTAAGTGTGTGTTTGTGTGGAATGTCGTCAGTGGAAGTGTATAAGGTGCAAATAAAATTGGGGGGCAGGTTGCCACAGGAATGCGGAAATGGGGTCCATACCCGCACTCCCTGACTTGCCCACCCCCCAAGGTCCTATGTGTATGTTTGTGTGATGATGTGAGGGAGCAGGAGGAGAGAAATATGCGGGGATGGGGAGGAATGGCTGGTTGGGCTTAGCCCTCCAGGGAGCCAGCTCCCCTACTGGGCCCAATAGGCACCTCTGTTGTCAAACTGCCACCCAGGGCATGGAGACCCCAGCCCATCCTGCCAGGGCCCAAAGCAGCAGCATTACAGAGCCTCACGGAGTCCGAGGGCACCAACCCAGCCCCATCCCAGCAGAATATCTATGCCCACCCCTGCATTTGCACAACTTCCAGAATATATAAGACATGGGACATCCAGGTAAGGTTTGGTCCTCCCCGTCCTGGACCTCCCCTCCCCTGTGATGGAACGGCAGAGGAGCCAAGGTCTACCTGATGCTCCCGAACCCGGGCCAGGCACTGCCGAGTGTTCCTGCCTTCTTCCCGGCAGCATACATGTCGGGACCTGACCCCCAAGGCCCCGCCCAGATCCCCACACGGGGCCGGCCACCCCCAAACCCCGAGCCCCCAGGCCCCCACCCAGACCCGCCCAGGGGCATTGCAGCCGCCAGGCAGTGACCCATGGCCGCCGCCAAGATCCCCAAGGGGCCCCACTCACAACCGCCAGTAGTCCACCCCCCGAGGCAACCCAAGCACCTCCAGAGGGGGGCAACAGCCCCCCAGTCCCAGACACCCCCAGTGAACCCACCTCCAGGGAACATCCGGATACTCCAAACTCAGACCCCACACCCCCCCACCTACACCATCCCGCAGGACAAAATCAATGGCCCAGAGACTTTCTCTATTTTTCCAATTCAAGAGGATAGTTTTCTTAGCGATGCATATGGCAGTCAGAACCACGTGAACCAAAGATGTTGCAATCGGGACATCGTGCAGCTGTCCCAGTAAACAAAGAGAGGGGGAAGTTGGGATATGACATTTCAGACATTTTGACAGATCCTCACATACTCTACCCCATAATTCCTGGACAGGTGGGCAGGACCACAGTGCATGAATGTAATTGTCAGAAATGTTGTTTGTGCAGTGTGTACAGGTGTCAGACGACACAAACCCCATCTTGAACATCCGATGACCTGTATAGTGTACTCTGTGTAGAATTTTGTACTGAATTAATTGTAAATTGGGGTTTCTGATCATTTTAAAAGTTTTTAAACAAGTTTGGGACCAGAAGTCCTGGTCAAAGCTAACTGATAGATCCACCTCCCATTTTTCAATAGGGATTGCAATTTTATCGTCTATTTTGGACAGTGTCTTATATACTTTAGACAGTAGTTTGGGGGGTTTGAGATTATAAAAGTCTAATACCCTTGGTGGTGTTTGTAATTCTATTTTATTGAGCTTAAATTTTTGTTTGACTACAGATTTAATTTGGTGATATTCTAAAAAGCTATTCTTATCCATTCCAAATTGGGAGACTATTTGATTAAATGGGATGAAGTCCAATCCTTCATATATGTGTTCCAGGTATAGGATTCCTTTATTTTTCCAGTCCGGAAGGTTCATCATTTTGTTGTTTTGCAAAATGTCAGGATTGTTCCAGATAGATGTGCGTCTGCATGGTACTAGTGAAGACTCTGTCATTTTAAGATACTCCCACCATGCATGCCCCTGACTTGTCAACAAAGCTGCCGGGCTTAAGGGGAGGAAGTCCTTTCTTGATACTTCCTGTGTGCGACGGTGTAGTTCTATCTTCATTAATTATTATTTCTGTTTCAGACTAAAAAAAAAACCTCATGTACCAACTACACGTGTCGTGATTGTGTTGAGCATGTAGATGTGAACAAATAAAAAAAAGTTAACTGAAAAAATAAAATAAACCAAAATGATAGGGGGGCTTGTGATTATTTTAGGGGGGCTGAAGCCCCCCTAAAACGGACCTAACAACGTCAGCGGTTTTAGCTTTCAACATGTTAATGCACATTTTTGATCTCACTCAACCTACTATTAATGTAGATTCAATAATATTGTGAATGGTTATATGGCATAAAGGTCATCTTTGTAAGAGCTCATTGTAATTTCATTTATCTGTTTTATTTAGCTCTTACGGTGTTTCAAGAAAGAAAAGGTGGATTTATGTTCAAAATAAGGATGCCAGCTGAACATGAATAAAAATTCCTTAAGAAACATCAGTACTCTTCACCTTTGTCTGGCTGGGTTCGCTACAACCTCTTCTCCTACTAATAAAGACCCCACCCTCCCTAAGGCACCCTATCACTTCATTTATGGTTAGAACAAGCCCATATAATGTAATTTTCATGCAAAAATTCATTAACCTGCATGAAATTTAACTAATTTACATAACAGTGTGTCCTGCTATGACACTACACTAAAAATACCCCCTTGAGGGACGCATAGGGATTTTCTCTTCTAAACAGAGACTTTCTAGACTGCTGTCTTCCTCCTGCATGTGTCCACTGTCTCCCCACACACAATACTACTGGGAGACTTTAATATGGATCATATCAACATCTTTCTCTCTATAGACTTCATATTCTGATCAGTTTTTATTTCAACCGCATGATGCTCCTGCGCTTTCCAGAGACCTTTCCTCGATTTGATCTGCTGCTCTGGCGTTGACCCCAATAGCCGTACTGCATATGAACTTCTCACAACTGATTATTTTCTCCTCTCATTCGACGTTAAGCTCACTTTGCAGGGTCAAAAACAAGGCATAAGCAGTCCTTGTATATAAAACAGTCAATAAATGTGATCGTTTCTTTCTTGCTGGGGTCCAGATTACTGAGATTGCTGCACTCATTCACCTTTTTGATACCATTCAAGTGGTATTCTCTTCTAAATATTTTTATTTCTACGACGTCATCTGTCTCCGTATCTCTGCACCTGACAACTCCTCCAAATGACTCAGGTCCAATTACTTCCTCAACTATGTAAGCCTTTGATTCATCAAATATTTTAACCCCTTTCTTTAATTGTAAAGTTGACGCTTCCAAAGCGTCACTTGAATCTGTCAGATCATGGTTTGTATTTTCTTCATCTGGGATAGTGTGGTAACTTAATGCTGGTGTTTCACATGCCTTTAACACACTGGGATGACAGCTAGTATTTGGATATTTCCCCCTCAAAATGAATGGATGTTTTAAGGCTTCATCTGGGCGTATTCTGTCGGATGGATTAAGCACTATCATCCTCTTAACAAGATTCACAAAATCTTTTAAATCTTCTTGTTCAGCTAAACTTTCTAAATCTGATGTCATTGTCACTAAGTTATCCAGAGACCGTAAATGCTCATAAAACGGATGTAAGGAAGGAACCGTCTTTCCTGTGCCTCTCTCGTATTCCATTTTGGTTTTTAACCTCCATGGATGAGCATTAGGAATATGATAAGGACGAAGTACTTTTTTACGTAGTACAAAAAAGCGGTGGCTGTGCTTACCCCTTTGAATTGCTTCTTTGGCAGGCATACCACAGCATTTAACAATCAACCTCATAACACTGTATTCATCTTCTGGAAACAGATGTTTAGCTAGGTACAAAAACACTAACGTACAGCCAAGACCCCATATGTCGATACTTTCGTTGAATGGAAGACCCATATGTACCTCTGGTGCCCTGTATCCTACAGTCTGCACTTTTGTAATGTTGGTTAATGTGCCTGTCTCATGAGCCGACCCAAAACCAATCAACTTCACCTTAAATGGCTGAGAATCATGATTCACCAGCATTACGCTGCTTGGTTTGATGTCTGCATGAATAACGCCATTGTATTTCAGAGTGCTGAGAGAGACCAGCATTTGTTGAGCTATGGGTCTGATGTCAGCCACTCTCATGGGTTTCCAATGCTGTTGATGTACGAAGTCACACAAGTTGAGCTGTAAAAGTTCAAAAGCAAGGCAAAAATGGCCGTTGTGGATGAAACAGTCAATCATTGTGATCAAGTTGTTGTTGTCGGTGTTAACAATACTAAAATGGTTATGGACGTTTGCCTCGTTGATTGCTTTTAAGTGCTTTTCTTTTTTAAATACTTTCACCGCAAATTTCTCATCCGTATCTTCTTCTATGCACTTGACAACTATTCCATTTGCGCTAGATCCAATGACTTCCTCAACTTGATAAATATTTGATCCATGAATGAGTTGAACCCCTTTTTCTAATGTAAACGTTGATTGTTTAACTTGCCCACTTAATTCTGACTGATCTGAGTCCTCTTCCATCTCCCTAACACGAGCTGGGCTTGCTCTCTCGCTTCTTGCTCTCTCGCTTCTTGCTAGCACTTCTTTTCCAAATTTCACATAAGGACTTTCACTGGCATCAGGGAGATTCTCCATCGTGATGAATGAGTGGTTGAGAGCGTCATCTGGGGTGATCCTGTCTGCTGCCTCCATTGTTAGCATTCTTTTAAAAAGGTCTATCATCGATAAGAAGTCTCTAAATTTTGTAGTGTCTGGCTTTAGCTGTTCTTGTCCCAGTAACTCCGCCAGAGGCTTTGTTTTAGGAACAGTGGGCGTAGACCTCTTATTGTGTTCGATTTTGTATTCCTGTGGTGTTTTGAGCTCCCAGGTTATCGTCGATCCTTTTACGCACTTTTTAAAGAAGTGTTCAACTCTCCAACCTGTGTCCAGAGATGTTTTATGTGGCATACCAAAGAGAGTAATCATTGTACAAACAACGGAATATTCAGAATCAATTTTAAACAGAGAATTACCTAAAATCAAATATACTAACACACAACCAAGGCTCCACATGTCCATCCCTTCATCACGTGGGAGACCAAGGAAAATCTCTGGTGCCCTGTAGTGCCTGTTCTGGTACACATCATATAGCGATACTAATCTAGTTTTACGTGCCAACCCCAAATCAGCCAGCTTAACTTTGAAGGGCCATAAACTGTGGTTTACTAGCAAGATATTATTAGGTTTAATATCTAAATGAGTAACATGTATATGTTTCAATTCTCTGAGAGCAACAAGCAACTGTTTAGCGATACATCTGACTTCACCCATTTTAAGAGGTTTGTTTCTTCGTTTTGCCATAAAGTCACACAAGTCTTGATCCAACAATTCAAAGAATATAAAATAACTGTCCTTGTAGGGAAAATGATCAATACATCTAATGATGTTGCTTTTGTTGGGGTCAAGCTCCCTTAGACAACTCAATCCTCTGACTTCGTTTGTGAAGCTAGTTTTATTTGTGATTAATTTCACTGCAACTCTTGAATCGTCTTCCAGGTTTTTGAATTTTGAAACAACTCCAAAGGAACCCCCTCCAAGAAATGTTTCAAAGCAGTAAACACTTGAATTGCGTTCAATAACTGAGCTTTCTTCTAGAATAAATTCCTCATTTGTGTTGCGTCCTGGGTTGTTCGCTTTAGCGGGGCTTTGACTTGTTTCAGAAGGAGGGGTTATAATAAAGAATGGATGTTTCAAAGCATCAGCCGGAGTTATCCTGTCTTTGGGATTAAGGACTAGCATAACCCCAAGCAGATCTACAAATAATTTTAAATCTGTAACTTCTGTGGCAGTAAAGTCTTTTGGTAGATTGTCCTTCAACTCATTCAGAGAGTTCAAACAGTGAGAAGATAAGTGAGACATTTTGCAGCTCCATCCTCTGTCCTCCGTGTGTTCAGCTACCGTTTTAAACCTCCAATCAGGATCCTGTTTAAAAAACTGTTTCGAACTCCGCCCCTGATCTAGAAGGCTTCGGATAGGCGGACCTAGAAGCTGCAAAATCATTCTCATGTACTCATAGTTACATTCAGCTGGAAACATGGGAAATCCAAAACACAAGCCAGCCAGTGTACAGGCCAGACCCCAAATATCCGCACTTTCATCGACTGGAGCGTTCAGGAGAATCTCTGGGGCACTGAATCCGCAAATAATCGGTATTTCCTGCTTTGAAAGTTCAGATGTTCTTCCAGCCGCGCTAAATCCAGTTAACTTCGCATCGTGACCTGAGCTGATACACTCAATACTTTCTGCTGTTATACTGGTATGAGTGACGCCAACTTTCTTCAACATATCTAAAACTGAAAGCATTCGATGGGCGATCACTTTGATACACCTGATGCCCAAACGTTTGCTTGTTCTGCTCTCAACTATTTCAGATAATTTTAAGTACGAGCTCTCAAGAGCAAAGCAAAACCAGTCTCCATAGTGAAACATTTCTAAAATTTTAACAAACTTATCCTCTTTGGGAAAGTGTTGCTTGAGATAGAAAAGGACGTTGGCTTCTTGTTTATATTTATGCAGATATTTTCGGTGAATGCACTTCAAATCAAGTATTTCATTGTTTTGACATTTTCGGCAACTCGCCAAAACAGCAAAATTATTATCCACATATGAGATACTTTCAACTATATACTGATTTGTCTTACTTACGATAATGGCTCCTTTTTGTATCTTCGCTGTCATAATTTCAGAAAATGTAGTCAGATTTCTTGTAAATTATAAAACAATGCAGTCTCAATACAGTCTGGCTTAATGTGAACTACTGTGTGCTATGAATCTGAGCTAAGACCTATGGTCAACCGCTTTGATCAAGACCTCTTCTTTGTGACGTCACACTCTATGTAAACCCTTTGCTTCTAAGCACAGCGAAGCAGACGCGTTCGACGGTCGAGACGTTCTACAGTGGGTACGTTACGTACGTTACGTAAATTACGTACGTTACGTACAGTGCGTAACTGCGCATGTCCATGAGTAGGAGCAGATTGCTGTGTTGGAAATCTGACTAATCAAAATAAAAAATACAACACTAACTTTTCTGGGTACAATTGCACGTTTAATTTAATTTACTTGAAAATTCTGTTCATGAGCACGTGAAGCTTTGAATCTACTTGTTCCGGTGCCGTGGGAACATATTTTCCTAAGGGGTGCTGTGATCGGCCGCATACTAAAACCCGCACGTGTTTAACATGTTTATATATATTCATGTGTATTAGTTGTAATTATTCTTGGTTCATTCTTCAACATAACAGCAGCTTATTACCATCAACGCTGGAAAAAACCCACAAATAACAAGTCAAAACTTCCAGAATCCACACCGAACCGCGCGTTGGCAAGGGAACTGGAGCTCTGCAGCTCTTCAGACAACAGATCCTAAGTGTTTATCAACAGAAACAGAACCACTGACCCACTGTAACGAGCACAGATCGAGCACTCAACCTTTCCACACAGAGCAACAAAGAGCAATAATCGAATCGGTCTTACTTTAATGATGACGCTCCAGAGGTGTTCTGGGCTCAGGAACGGCGCTGATGAAACGCGGCGTCATCCTGTCTCATTTATCCAACTGGTCCACAACCTTTCCACGCAGGTGCACGTGTCTGAGGTGTGTTAGTTACCACCCTTGTTCTACGGAAATACGGAAATAAATGTTACGCCGGTTTGCAAAGCGGCGGCCGCATTAGTTAACCCTTTGATGCATGAATCATGAAATCTTCAACCATCATTTTTTAAACAATTTTTTCATTCATCTTTAGGTGTGAATGA
Source organism: Nothobranchius furzeri (assembly GCF_043380555.1). Taxonomy (NCBI): domain Eukaryota; kingdom Metazoa; phylum Chordata; class Actinopteri; order Cyprinodontiformes; family Nothobranchiidae; genus Nothobranchius; species Nothobranchius furzeri. The sequence goes on along the minus strand of NC_091751.1, from coordinate 66,199,054 downwards.
AACAAATTGCAACCAATATTTTTCGTACCATTTAATATTTTACAAATAATTTATTACATGTCCACCTCAGTGAATGAAAATATGTTGGCTTGACTTACTGAAGTCCAAATCTAGGAGCTCAAATGCAATAAAGTCATCAACAGCTGTGCTTCGTAGCAATAAATAAATAAATGAATACAATTTTGAGTACAGTAGTACCACTGTAGTGACCATTATGCATCAAAGGATTAACGGAAAACCAACATGGAGTAAAATACCAGAAGAACGTCTAAATGCATGAACAAAAAGGAGGCAAGTGTCCCTATTTGTGTACACACATATCTCATGTCTTATATATATGATAGCTCAGCGTGTGTTTGGCATACAAAAATGTTTGTGAAAATAATATTATGCTTTTGTAGTTGTGTTCAATTAAAGTCAAAATAATATCTAATTAAATAATTTTACTCTGCTTGCAGAATTTCAACATGCACAAGCCCAACCAGCCATTCCTCCCCATCCCCGCATATTTCTCTCCTCCTGCTCCCTCACATCATCACACAAACATACACATAGGACCTTGGGGGGTGGGCAAGTCGGGGAGTGTGGGTATGGACGCCATTTCCGCATTCCTGTGGCAACCTGCCCCCCAATTTTATTTGCACCTTATACACGTCCACCGATGACATTCCACGCAAACACACACTTAGGGCCTTGAGAGTGAGCACATTCAACAGCATTTGGCAGGGGGATTTCTCAGCCTCCTCCCGAGTGCCGGTGCCCACTTCCAATTTTAAACTGCACTTAGACACCGAGGACTGTGGGTGCAAGTGGGGTGGTGCGGTGGCATCCGCTGGCATAGGCCGGAAGATGCCCGCACTGCCCGCTCACCACAGCCATGGAATACACCTCATCAACACACAACACTATAATGGAGCAGGCGGAGGGAGACTAGGGGTCTTAGCCACCTCTGTTGTTGCTAGGCTTCCTGGGGCTGGAGGCTAGGAGGGAGATCTGGCCGTCTGGTTGGGGTCTGGGGTGGTGGGTTGCTGTGCTCAGCGTTGGGCGGGGGAGCCTGCTCATCAGCACCCCAGCAGAAAGGGTCAAACTCTGGTAACCGGTGATGGTTGTACCCAATGTGCAGCAGTACCGGGACCAGAGTGAATAGGGTGTGTATGGGGAGCATGAGTGGGTGTCCGGCGTGCATTTTTGTAAGTCTTTGGTTGTATGTGCATGTGTGAGCATGAGGAAGGGAGTGTGTGACTGTGTTTGTGTATGACTGTATATGTCAGGTGGGGCCTTTGACTCCTCCCCTCTCCTGGGACTTCTTTTGATGATATAGATCTTCGTCTCCCCTCCCCCTGCCACACGTGGTGTGGGGTGTGGTTCCTTGGTCTACCTGAGTGTTTCTGGCTCCCGGGTCAGGGGGTTTAGGATTTTTGGCGTCTGCCTGATCAATCCCGGTGGCTGCCTGGTGGGATCTGGGTCCCCGGCGGGGGTGGGCGCCCCTGGGTCCCGGGTCGCTGGGTCCTGGGCTCGGCCGGCTAGGGGGTGGGAGGCTGCGGGCGGGCCTGTGGGCTTGCCGCTGATATCTCCCGGGACTCTGCTGGCTGCTGGTTGTGGCCCCCCGGGGAGATCCTCTGTGCCTCTCGAGGGGGGCGGGGGCCTTTCTGGTTGCAGTCTCCCTGGGGTTCCTCTGTTCTGGGGCAGCGCCTGGATCTCTGGGACTTGGAGCTCCCCCCGTCTCCTACACATCTTTGGGGGGGCGGATCTGTGGTCCCTCACACTCTCTATTGGAAGTTCCTGTAGATAAACCTTGCATAAACAAGCGCGTGTACACACACAGGTGCTCACATGGTGCTCTCAAAAGTATGGGCTTGGGCACGTTCAACTCTTGTCTCAAGGCTGTCGTTGCCACTAAATGCACTATGATTTATTATCGTGTGATTGTTCATTTAAACAATGTTGATTTTATATGTCATCATCAGGTTGACGTAGTGATAGCTTGCTCCTGATGCATTGTTGTGTGTCCCATTTTTTTCTGCTCTTTCTCTTTCTGCAGGTCTAGAAGCAGACTCTTGTTCATTATTGTTTATTTTTGTGGGAACCCCCCCCCCCCCCCCTCCCCCACCCCCTTCCCCCCTCTCTTCCCACCATTTGTCTTTTCCTTTCGCTTTCACCTCTGTCTCCGTGTCTGGTCGGAAATAAAAAGCATTCAAAAACAATAACAATAAAGTTTTAAGTATCAGGCGTGACATTAAAAGCAGACGCTTTGATGCTCCACCTGAGAGTAAATCTATAAGGCTTGTCACCAGCATTCAGACATCAATTCTGTCTGCTTCACAGCCAGAGAGGTCACGGTTAAAAGAAAATTTCAACATGCATATAACTTGTTATCCTCAAGGTGGTGCTGCCACCTCTACTTCACATGTACTGTGTTTCTGTGTAGAAGTAAATGACTCAAATCCTCACTGTTGGTGCATTCCCGAACAGGCTCGGCACAGAAAAAGGGCATTTGTTCTCCTTTAGGACTCTTGGGTTCGCCTAAAGCCCCCCCCCCCCCCCCCCCCCCCCCCCACACACACACACACACACACATACACAGTGTGGACATTCACTTGTTACAGCAGCACATGCACTCTGAGTCACATCAGAGTTGAGCTTCAGAAGGCAGGATTTGGACCCTTACTTCCTGGTATTTGGACACCTCACCTCTGATTGGCTAACAGCAACATGACGCTTCCACTGACTCTGTTTGCTTTGCAACGGTGATGTTTAATCTCCACAAATAACACAAAGCTGGAGGAGTTCTGCTGTGTGCTGGAATTTCTAATGCTAGCAGTTAGCTTCTACTAGCCAAGACGCTCTCTGCTGTTTCCTGGATGCTAAAACAAGAACAGACTTCCCCATCGTTGGTCAAGATGGGTGAGTCCATGAATGTTAAGTGACAGTGGGACGGAGCTCTGTCAGAGGTTAATGCAGGAGATAGATGTAGGAGACTATTTTCATGTTCAGCCTGCATAAAAACTCAGTGTGACCCATTATGATTAGAAACAATCATTTTAAAATGTTTTTTTTTCAGTGAACCAGCTTTAACGCTGCACAGGTTGCCAGACACTACTCCACCTGATCCAGAAGTGACTCCAGCTCACATCCCTGAAGAGTCTCTTCATTCCTGCTTGTATAAACATGACATTTTTCATCATGCAGAGGAGAATTTCGCATGCAGAACATGTTAGCATCTGTCTGCCTAAATGGATTAGTGTCAATAAAAGGAGTTTGGCATTCCCTCATGTGAACCTCGTTAATGTACCCGCTGCTTGGAATCATGTGTTTGATACATCTGGATTTGTGCTCACATTGATTAAATCAAATTGAACATATGTTTGCATGAAGTCCATGTATGCACATGGTTCCTGGTCATCAGGGACTCACCAGTGGGTCTGCCCCCCAGGTTTGTGTCCTGGTTTAGGCTCAGGCCTACAGGTCAGGTATTGTGGTGCCTTGTTCTTTGTGACAGCAGTGTCTGTCAACTCAGCAACATGGTCTGCTGGTAGTGTTTGTTTTCTGTGTTCTGTCCAGAATGACTGGTTAATGTGCACACAGTCTTCTGTTTATGAATGCATGTGTTAATTTTGTACTTCTATTTTGAGTTACCAGTGACTTGGAGTTGCCCATGGAGTCTCACACCTGCAGCTCATCTCCTCAGGAAGCCTAATCGACACTCCTGGGATCTACCAACTCCCAAGGGAGGGGAGATTCATCTTTATGCTTGTGATTAATTTAATGTAGATATTGTGTTATGGATAGGAAGTTTGTAATTATGATTTAGTTATTTGAGTTACCTGAATTGTTTAGACTGGTTAGTTTGTGTGTGTGAGGATGTGTGTGTTAATTGTATGTTAATTGTTCCCCTCTTGTCTGTAGAGTGGTCTGATCAGCCACTATTTAAGTTGAACCTGGTGTGTCTGAAATGTCTTTTGTTTTTCTGGATAGAGTGTCTTGTGCTGTGATTAGGTTAAAGGTCCTGTTAACTTTGAAGCTGCTCCAAAATAAAATAGAGTTTTGAGTCTCATGAGCAGTGCTTCTCTGGCTGGTTTGTGCAAGTCCCTGACATTCTTAGACTCATTTTCCTGTTTTACTGAAACGTTTTTGTCTGGTCTCTCACCCAGAACCAGCGTGCAATGGAACCTGCTAGCAGGAGCAAATCACGTCTGACAGCGTGGCTTCTGGGGTCCCGAGGACACTCGGAGGCCTCAGCTTCTCACACTTTGTGTTTCACACTCAGCTTTGTTTACGGTCTCGGTAGATTTCAAGACCCGTAGCTTAAATGAGAGGAAATGTAATGTGTAATGACAAAATGCTCTGCTAGTGAAGTGATGAAAAACAAGGTAGAGAGTTCAGTCTTCCGGTGTGGGATCCATGTCGCCTCCCGGTTCTAAAATTAAACAACCTATAAGACCGCTGATGTAAATCAGTCGGTAATAAGCCAAGAAATAAGCGATGCCACAACAGTTTCATCACCTACTGCTTTAGATGTGGAAAAATATCTGAGCTGCTTCTTAAATATGACTCTGGTCAAAGTGTCATCTGATTTTTATTTAGAGGTGGTAGTGAACTAAACAGGCTGCCTCTACGCAGCAGAGCCGCTTCAGATGGAAATGTGTGTATGGAGCCTGACCCCGGCTTTCCACGGGAGCCGTCAGCAGCACGTTACTGCAGCAGCACGTCATAGCTGCTGATAGGAACTGCTGTGGTCAACAGAACCTTTTCCACTGGAGCCGTCAGCAGCGCGAGTCGGCCGCGTCTCAGGAGCAGCATGTCGCGGCCTTTACGCGCTGGTTCTATTTTCTACGCGCGACGCCTCTGAAACGGGTCAAGTTCGACATTTTTGGGGAAGGAAAGACAGGAAATCGGACGCGGAAATGGAGAGAAGCTCCCGAGATTTTCAGAATAAAGAACGTGCTGCCTTCCGGTTGCTTTACTTTTAAAAAAGGTCACTAACTGTGCGTCCCCGTGAGAAGTTATCACCTAGCTAGCGGCCTCCTTTGTTTTTCAGGTCCGTATTGGCGATTATAAAACGGACAGAACATAAAACACAAACCATGTTGTAGTTTTCTCCTGCTTGTTGTTGTGTTTACTGACGAAGTCACTCGTGTGACTTCGTGCTCGTCGGTGACAGCTGCTCCCCTGCTGCTTCGCGTCTCGTGGGAAGGGCCAAGCAGCAGCTTACGCGAGCAAGACGTGCTGCTGCAGTAACGTGCTGCTGACGGCTCCCGTGGAAACCCGGGGTGATGGTTGGCGGTGCTGGGGCCATGGCAGCTGCAGGACGTTCTGTAGCACCCTTCCTGGTGAGCATGTGGTCTGCAGGGTGCACATGAACACTTGATTCTTTTGGTCTTAAGCAGGTTGTGTCGGTTCCTACCCATAACCAGTCTCATATTTTAGATTTAGTGATGTTTTATGGGATAAATGTTAATAATTTGTCTGTTGACCAAACTGTCATTTCTGATCATTTTCCAGTTTTGTTTGATTTTGATTGTCCGGTGAGCTTAGGAAAAAGGCCTGTGGTGCTGCGCCAGACACGGGTTATTACCCCGGCTACAGCTGATAGATTATGTACTTCTTTCACTGAACTGCTGGCCTCCAACCTATTTTACACCAATCCAGATGATGCTTTGCGTGTTTTTCACTCAGCCTGTCTCATGGTGATGGATACCGTTGCTCCTTTAAAGGTGAGACGCCCTAAGCCAAAATCTGACCCTTGGTTAAACTCTCACACACATGAACTCAGAAGATTATGCAGAAGGTGTGAACGCAGATGGAAGACGGATAAACTATCCATTTCCCATGAACTTTTTAGAAATGCACTAGATGAATATCAGAAAGCAGTCAGGAATTCTAGAAATAAATACTTCGCCAGCATTATTACTACCCATTGTGGGATCTAGACGGTTTTATATAAAACGCAAAATGCAGTTTTGTCCACTGATTACTCTCCTACGGTTGCAATCACAGATGATCTCTGCTCCCAATTTTTGAGATTTTTCCTAGACAAAGTCTCCAATATTAGGAGTCTAATCTTTTCCCCCGGAGATGTTCTGCTACCCGTATCTGTTTGTACCGGATGCTTTGACCATTTTGAGCCGATCACACTGCCTGCCTTGGAGAGATTAACATCTTCCATGAAGCCATCAGGATGTCCTGATGACATTGTACCAGCCAGACTCTTCCGGGAGGTTCTTCCAGTGGTAGCCCCTCATGTGCTCAACATTATTAACTCCAGCCTTGTTTCGGGACTTATACCCTCTGTTTTTAAACATGCCGTGCTTCAACCACTACTGAAAAAATCTGGCCTAGACCCAACTGTCCTCGGGAACTTTCGCCCCATTTCAAAGCTCCCCTTCTTGTCAAAAGTGATGGAAAAGGCTGTTTATAATCAAATTATGCCACATCTGAACAATTTTGGGGTCTTGGATAAATTTTAGTCTGGTTTTAGACAATATCACAGCACAGAATCCGCTCACATCAGGGTTTTTAATGGTATTATTTTAGCCACTGATTCCGGTTCCCATGTTGCCCTGGTGATGTTGGACCTCTCAGTTGCATTTGACATAGTTGACCATGACATTTCATTGTCCCGCCTTGAGAATTTGGTCGGCATTAAGGGATCTGCGCTTGACTGGTTCTGCTCCTACTTTGACAACAGGTCTATTAGAGTTAGAATGGACGACTGTTCATCTCCCTCTGCTGCTCTTCCTTGGGGCGTGCCACAGGGTTCTATCCTCGGACCCCTTTTATTTAGCATTTATATTCTTCCACTGGGACTAATCTTTAGGAAGTTTAACATTAACTTTCATCTTTATGCGGACGACTGCCAGATTTATGTTCCATTGAAGACTTTTACCTCCATCCAGCCGCTCCTTGATTGCCTGAGTGAGGATAAAGACTGGCTGTCAGCAAATTTTCTGCTGCTGAATGGTTTTAATACCGAGTTTATTGTTTTTACTCCTAATGGCTCGTCTTCCTCCGCTCCTGATTTTTCTGCTCTTCCTTTTAAAATTAGTCAAACAATTGTTAATCTTGGAATTAAAATGGACGTGGCTCTAAAAATGGACCCTCACGTTAATCACATGGTTAAATCATGTTTTTATCAGTAGAGACGTCTTTCCAAACTAAAACCCATTCTGAATCGGCGCCACCTCGAGACAACCATTCACGCTTTCATCACCTCAAGGTTGGATTACTCCAATGCATTTCTGTTTGGCATTTCATAAACCGCATTATCTCGCCTTCAGCTGATACAAAATGCGACAGCAAGATTTCTGACCAATACTGGCCGTCGGCAGCACATCACTCCAATTTTAGCAAGACTTCACTGGCTTCCTGTGCACTACCGTATACGTTTTAAAATTTTATTGTTTGTTTTTAAGGCGTTGAATGGCTTAGCACCACCTTACATATCCAAGTTACTCACTCCTTATGTGCCAGGCAGGACTCTCCGTTCAGGTGACCTACACCTACAACAGATTCCCCGTCTACGCTGCAAAACCCGTGGTGAACGAGCTTTTTCTGTCTGCGCTCCGAAACTCTGGAATGATCTCCCGCTGAATATCAGACTCTCCTCCTCCATTGGGGGGTTTTTAAGTCTCACTTAAAGACTTACTTTTATTCCCTTGCTTTTACTGCCTAGTTATTTTATCGATGGTTTATTTACACTGTTCTTTTACTGATTTTATTGACTTCTCTTGTTTGGTTCTTTGTGCTAGGCTCTAGCAGTTTTATTCTTTTATATTATTTGTTTAACCGTATATGTTTTTACCCCTGTACAGCACTTTGGTCAGTTCACATGCTGTTTTTAATTGTGCTTTATCAAATAAATGGAATGGAATGGAATGAAAGAATCACAAAAATGCATTGGCCAACGCTAGAATTAGGTGTTTCCAGTGTCAGTGTGCTGTGATAGTGGGACAAGGGCATGATTGTGTTGTCAATGGCGCTGACAGAGATGCCCTAACTCGTCTGTGAGTCACGTCATTCTGCTGACAAGTTGGACTTCAGGAGCTTGTCAGACAGGTAAAGCAGGCATTATTGGCTGAGGTGGAGTTACGCTGTAGCAGGCTCCTGTGACAGCTGTGGAAGAGAGGTGGGTCTGCTGGCGTACTCGATTGCGAGAAGAGAAACATGTCTCTGAATCCGGCCAAGGGCCGATGTGGACCAAAGGAACAACCAGTGAGAAGTCTCAGAGCCACATTTTAGCACCTACAGCGGACTAGTTTTGTTGCTGGCCCTTGTCTCTGCGGGTAAGTAAAGAACAAAACTACAGATTTTATTTACTGTGTTTTATTTACACCGAAGACTTTTCCTGCTGCCTCTGAGAGAAGAGAACCTTTAAGCAGCGTGTGACTCAGCAGCAGTTAGACGGAACATTCTCAGACTTTGGTCTGAGCTGGAGCTTGTTTGGTTTACGGAGGCGGCTGACCGGGTGTTTGTTCTGCTGTCACACTTCATCTGACATGACTGCTGCAGCAGTTAGTGACGGCAGTCTGTGTTCTTACTTTTTGTCCTGGCTGCACCATTCTGTCACCTGGAGCTGAGGATGTCACAGGCCTTTGTTATCTGCTGTAGCTTGCCGTACAGCTCATGGTTTCTGTATGGAGGCCATTCAGAAAACGTGTCTTTACTGGTTTTTACTAAACAATTGTCCAGGATTTAGCTGCTTGTCAATCCAGAGCTGTTCTCCATAACACACACACACACACACACAACACACACACACACACACACACACACACACACACACACACACACACACACACACACACACACACGTTATGACAGATGTTGGTTCCATTTATTTTGTGTTTCACTTCTTAAACAACCCACAGCAAACTGTTAGTTAGTAGGGAAACAAACAGCATTAAAAAAAAACAGAAATCTCATTCATTCAACAGTTAGACACTGTTTCTGTCTCTTCAGAGGCAAACTTGTTCTTCCTGTCCCTCCTGGTCCGAGAAATCCACCATCCAAACTCACAGACCCAACTGGGTCCCCTCCTTATATCGTTAAAGGTACAATGTGTTGCATAACAGTCTGATGTCTCAGTCTTGTTGAAAGGAGTTACTTCGAAACTGATTTTCTTCTCAGCTGACAGGGGGCCTGAAGGGGAGGATAGTTTTTGTTCTCCGTCTGTGAGCGTGCAGGGTCAGCGCTGCAGCGCTGGCATTTGTAATTCAACAACATTGTTTAGTAAAGATCTCAAGCCAACAGGTGCAGCCCAGAAGTTATTTGTAAGCCTAAGAAGCATCTTTTTATTTCACTCTAATATCTGGTAAAGAAGGCTAGAGGCTAACGTTGAGCTAACAATGCTAATAGTGAATTAGGAGCAAATCGTCAGCTCTAACAATCAAGTTAACTCAAGCTACTTTTTTTCAATTCCCAACAACTTGATAATACAGTGAAACATATTTATGTCATCAACATATACATATATGGACAATGGGTTTCCATAGACTCCAATAACACGTTTTTGAAGAGAAATGGGAGGTGGCCACCACCGCCATTTTGACCGTGTCACAGGCTCCGTCAAGCCCAGACAATTCCACAAAAGGGAAGAGAGGTGGGGCTGTAAGGCTGGGATCAACTGACGACACCCGGTCGAACTAGCTACAAGCTAACCTGAAGCTAACCCAAAGCTAACGCAGAGGTGGGAGCTAAGCTAACGGAGGTAGCAACCTAGCTACAACCGGAGTTAACTGTGCACAACACCAGAGCTTCTGAGTCAGAGATACGCCGGGCTGACCGCTGGGTAAAACCGGGTGGAACACAGAGGTCTCTGAGAGCTCCACAAGCCGGCAGCCGCACAGCAGACAAGCGCCGCTGCGAACAGACAGAAATGCGCCGAGCTGCGGCGAGGGGAGAACGGGTGGAAAACATCGGTCTCCCGAGAGCTCCACAAGCCGATAGTCGGAACCCAGCTCCACCAACATGTTATATTTCAACCCATTTTCTAAAGTGCAGCATTATGTTAAATGCACTGGGTTTTACCCTATTACATTTAAATTTCATGGTTAAACAGTACATGTTAAAATCTAAGCTCAGCTCGGCAGTGACCTAAAATACATAAATATAATTTTACTTACCGAAAAAAATGAAGTGGAGACTCCTTGGACGCTCTGTTAGTGCAATTAATGCCACAGCAAGTCATTTTGTCCAACAATTGCACAAAAAATATCCTAAAAGAACCCACAGACGCTACAACTAATGGTCTAATTTGAGAGACTGAAACTGACAGAACAGTTTTCGGGCGAGGCCGAGGCTCAGGCTGAGGCCTTTCCCCAGAGCTAGCTCTGTGGTCATGTGGGTCTGATGCTCATTAATTATACAGAATTTTAGGCTTTTAATACACTTAAACAGAAGAGTGAGAAAAAAATTCACCCCCCTCAGAGTTGTCATGAGTGTAAACTAGATCATTTAAACCAAAAACATGTTTTGGTACCAGGCTGTAAACATGTTTATTTCTGCTGTGAAATTGGTATTTTTAACATGAGAGTCAATGAGGATTTGCTCGTTTCTGATACCAGCCCCTAGTGGATGAGGGTGGAACTGCAATTTATTTCATTGTGTAAGGCCGAGCTGAGCTGAACCGGAGCGAGAGTTCGGGATGTAGCGTGTTTTTAAACCCAAGCGCGGAGTGATTGACGCTGGACAGACTGACACGCGGTTTGTTCTAGGAGTCAAACCGTATAATGACTGGAGAGCACGGCGGCTCCAAAAGGTACCAAGCTGACTTACTTTGAGCCGGCAGGGTGAGTAGCACGGGCTGATCTGGTCAGAACGGACTGAGTGATCGGGTTGGATCTGGTCGGAACTGGGAGCACAGTTCGGTTAGAACGATGACTGAGTGGTTTGGCGTTGAGCTGTACTTCCTTATGTAGATGTTGCGGGTGACGTGGGCCGGAAGACTGGCGCTGGCTGGGTAGTGGAGTTCGGTTGGCCTGAGTGAGTGTGTGGTCCTCCCCCGGAGGATGTCGAGGGTTGTGAAGGAGGCAGCGTGACACATTGGCCTCAATTTCTGTCCCGCATTGTGGGGGCTTGATTTATGTACACATAAACTCACTGTGTATGACTCATCTTCACTCGTCATCTAGAGTCCTCTGGTGGTGATCTGTAACTGGCAACAGCCGTGAAACTCACAGAACAGTAGTGGAAAAGTCACCCGTTTGTTTAGAAAATGGGCTGCAGTACCCAACTTTGACCACAGGATGTCATTCTTACTCATTGCACCTTTAATGATCAACTAGAGGATAGTGCTCTGACACAAATGACACCAGGTCAGCACAGCTGTCCACAGAAGCTTCACAGTGAGAGGCGGGAGACACGCTGAACAAGTCTTCACCGGGAGACACGATACACACACAGAGGATTTTTGGCGAGCAAAGGATTTCTGATGGTTTATTTCTCTGCGTTTAATCTCCTGGCAAGTACAGTGCAGATGGTGTGACAGCCTGCCCTAGCTGTCAGATCCAACCTGAGAACTTCTCATGGCTGATTGGTGTGTTTCTAGAGAACATCTGGGGAGGTCCCAGGTTAGGGTCCGAAACTAACGATAGCAGGATTGTTCTTAATGATCTGGTCCTTGCTTTGGGCAGCATCGATTGCTTAATGGATCCTTCTGTCAATCACACGTTTGATTCTTGTCCAGGTGAGTAGTCTCTGAAAGCCTTCACTGCCCAGCCGCGGTGGACCTGGCTAAAGAACAGGACTGTCTGGCTTTGAAGATGATGTCTGATGGAGAGTTGCTGCATTCAGGAAACATCTTTACACGAGGCTGTAGAACCAGAGCAAGTCTGCCTGCGGGTCACTCAAGTTACCAAACAAGAGACAGATCAACAGGTAGGAGAACCACGTGCACACACCTGACACAGTCCACACGGTTCCTCCCCTGTGGTTATCACTCACTCACTCACTCACTCACTCACTCACTCACTCACTCACTCACTCACTCACTCACTCACTCACTCACTCACTCAACTTTAGCTCGATATATCAACCGTATTTATCTAACACCAGTAATGAACAGGTGTCCGCCTGAGACGTCATAATTCAGAGTCTCAAACATTAAAAGAATCAGTATGAAGAACTGTTTGTGTGTTCTTCAGCTGGAAATAACCAGATTAGATCATCTTCTACATGGATGAACTTCAATTATGCAAACCATGTTTTTAGAGACCCTTTATGTTGACAACACTTCCTGAAAACAAAGGAAATGCTATGAGAAGCTGTAGGAACATGATATAGATATTATTTACATGGAATTCTGTGGTTATTTACATGCGTAAATATCACCTGCAGCAGGTAAACGTGGCTCTCCCTCCAGAAATCAAGTGCAGAAGTTCTGAATATTTATTCTGCAATAAATGTTTCACATGAACTTTGCAGCCGCCAGGAATGGTCGGTTTTCCACCTACAGTCTGACCTCTTCAGTATCTGGCCATTTGGAGACATAAGTTTTAACCGGTGCTTTTAATCTGCAAGAAAGATATTGTTGCTTGTCCTAAGGCCCTCGCAAGCTCACCCTTATCTATGTAACGGAATTGAAGTGATGTAACTATCTAAAGTTGTAGTTTAATACACTGTTAGTAGTTCACTTTTTATAAACAGAAGAATAGGCTGTTTTTATCATCAGGGAGTTTAATTAAACACTCTGTATTGACTTTGAGACAAGAAAAGAGAGAGATGGGATCGTTTGAGAATCTTTAATTTCTGAATTATAAATTCTAACAATCTACCAGGACTACTCTGTGATGGATGAGAATGGATTCGGATGTTGTGTTGGTGCGTGTGTGTGTGTGTGTGTTTGGTTCAGACTCCTTAGGCTGACGTAAAGGAATCTGGTCATCTTTGTTATGACTAGATATCACGAGGCTTATAAAGTGATGACATGAGCCGCTATTTTGCCGTGTACGTACCCAGTGGGGGTCTCCCAGGTAGATCAGGAAATGCCAGGTCCAAGAACCTCGGATGTACGCTGGAGCTGTCGGTGCAGCGGTCACAACGTTTCAAAGCCCGTCTGGAGGGTCGACCCCGGTACCGTTCGTCGGCGTCAGCAGGTGCTCTTATTTTGAAAGGACGTCGTCTGGTTGTTAAACGACGAAAATCTCCCGTTTCACAGTTCTTAGTTTAGAGAAGAAAACACATCTGGCCAGGCTGCGCTTTTCTTTAGGATGATGGTGAATAGAACTGAAGTCAAAATGGAACTGCCTTTAAAATGGCGTTGCCTTGTTTTATATCTCTGAATTGTTTTAAGTTTCAGTAAAGTGGATTGGACACTTGAAGTCAACACCAGATTCTCCTGCGGCAGCCGAAAGCTCTGATTGGTTGGAACAATGTGTCATGCGTTTCTATGGAGATGAGGATCAGTATGTCTGTGCCGTAGTCCTGTTTTCATTAAACATAATTCATGACATATTTATTTCACAGATCATTCACTTGATTATTGTTGATCAACATCTGTTGTGCTTAATAATTTTAATCACAAATAAAGTACTTTGATTAAGTAAAGTTTCTTCTTCTCCTTCGGACTCTTCTCCTGGAATGTAAACAGTCTGAGGAACACCCGACCTTGGTTTTTCTACATGGTGTTATTGTGCACAGGGGACAGCTGTATGGAGTTGAAAACCATGAACTTCATAACCTTACATCTAAGACTGTTTTTATTCACAGAACAAGAAGGATGAACTGATTAAATCATATAAGGAAATGCGCTTTTATAGTATAATTTTATAACGTTATAAATAATGAAGTGTTAAAATAATGATGACATGGAATGAACAATATGGTTAAATGAAATGTTTTGATTAAGCTGTGCTTAAATTACTGAAGTTGAAATAAATATTATTATTACACTAAGGATTAAATGAAATACATGACCCGTATATTTAATCAGCGCACTGACTGGACAAGACACACTCACCATATCTCCATGATGCAAGTTAGAATTAACGTCACTGCACATAGATATTTTCTTATCCACAAAATCAGCATCTTCATATCTGAGGGAGGTGTGTATCTGAACTTTTTGGCAAAACCCCTTTACAGGGTAAGTTCTGATTTATCTATAAACCAAGATGTGGCCATTATTTATAACATCATCACTTCCTGAGTGATTCAGTTGAGCTAACTCTGACTGGCCATCGGAGGAAGCCTCTTCTCCCATCGCATCTTTTGACGAGCTGTCAAAACCTGTTGCGTGCTACAGCTGACCGCAAACGGTTCCTTCAGAACAAAGTTGGACCAGCTTCGACTTCTTAAGAGTCCTCCATAGATGCAAATAACTATCTGTCATGACCTGGAGACATCTCGAGACCGGTCTAGTGGCACTGCGGTTTCTTTTACGGGCTTCGGTACCTCTGGGGTCCCCGGACCTCAACACATTCCGGATCTACCACGGGGGTCTTCGAAGGGTACCTAGACTCGACAGATTGCGTCTGATGTGGTTTTATAAACCATCAACTATAGTTATAGCAGACCAAATTCACTCCCACTCAGAACTCAGTTTCTTCAGGTACGAGGGTTCTGATGACATCACATTCACACATCCTCACACCTCACATTCCATCCACTTAGATTCATTCATCACATAAAGTGTTTCCTAGTTTCATGTTTTCAATTGTTTAGAAAATAAATGTCTTGCTTTTTATGAACGCGACTCTGTCTGAATTAATACAAAGTGTCTTTGTCGTGGATTTTATCAATATGTTTATCAATAACCCATTTCCTATAGTGAAGAGAGAAGGAGACGATGATCAGACAAGTCAAACAGTTATAACTGTGGCATAATGCACGAGGCAAAATGCCCCGAACATCTGCTCACAGACTTTATTTATAGAGAGATGAGAGTGGAGAGAGATATTGTGTCTGTGTGTGGGAAGTCAAGAATGTGTGTGTGTGTGTGTGTGTGTGTGTGTGTGTGTGTGTGTGTGTGTGTGTGTGTGTGGGTGTGTCTGAATGAGTGAGCATGCAGAGAGGCATAGAGCAATACATTTCCATTCAGTTGAGTCCATGATCAAGAATTAATAAACATAAATGTTTCCATAACAGTCTTACAATCCCTGAATAAACAAATAAGTCTAAATCTTCTGGTTAAACATTCAAAGACCAATCAGATTGGATTTCCATATTTATACAGAAATTCACATCTTATTGGTCAAATGTAGTGTAATATATTAAGCTTTAAAAGCACCCAAAATACATACGTATGCCAACTTCCTCTCTCTCTCTCTCTAGATATAGGTATAGATAAATAAATATACTCTGTTGAATCATCACCTGTAAGATGAAATAGAAGGTAAATGAAAAAGCCTTTCAGTCTTTGAGTTGTACATTTCTTGATTTTCATCATGATAAATGGATGAATGAATGATGATGATGATGATGATGATGATGAGTAATTTGCCTCAGCTGTAGCTTGGTTTCTAGGAAATACAAACAACATTTTAACTTGAAACCAGTTGTGGGCGAACATTTAAACCCATTTCTATAACACACACCAAAAGCATAACTCAGTAAACATTCCAGAATATAATTATTTACCTTTTCACTTGTGCTGGTCAGTTACTTTTCTCTTGTTTGCTGAGAGGGTGGAGGTTTTCTGTTAGCAGATGGCTGTAAGCTACATGTGGCAATAAGTGAAATTAACAATGACCACGTAAAACCAAAAGTTTAAAACGTTCTGGTATTTTTCTGTGCTGAAAAGCTGCTGTGAGGTTTTAGATGGCTGTTAAGGCTCTGTGACAGTCCCCGGTTGTGTGTGCCCTGTCAGGTGTGCTGTACCTGCAGTATGGAGATGAGAAGAAGCAGGTCAAGATGCCTTCTGAAATCATCAGCTGGGATATGCTGTGGGCTCTGTTTGCCTCAGCATTCCCCCATCAGCTCACCATCAAGATGCTACAGTCTCCCAACATGGCCGTCTGCATCAAGGACTACAACCGCAATGTGTACTGCAACCTGAATGATGCTAGGTGAGAACGTAGATGGAGCTTCCTGAGTGCTTAGAAAGTTCTTCAGCTTCAGTGGATCTGATAAAAACTCCATGGTCTCTACATCCAGAGGAGTGCTGAGTGTGTGCAAAACAACCCTAAGTAGGCCTAGCCACTTCAACACTCACATCATAAACATGCTACAGTGGTGTGAAAAACTATTTGCCCCCTTCCTGATTTCTTATTCTTTTGCATGTTTGTCATACAAAATGTTTCTGATCAAACACATTTAACCAGGGTTTCCCTTACATAGGCGTAGCCGTGGCGGCCCGCCACGGCTGAAATCCCACCGCCACGCCTACAACATCCCAAGTTTTATTGATGTTCTTTTTTTTTTTTTTGCGCCGTTTCCCGAAGAAGCAGCAGGAACTTCTGTGTTGTTGCTTGTGATCACAGCCGGCAGGTAGCAAGGAGGAGGAGGCAGGGCAGGGTGGTTACAGCTATGAGCGTACGGATAAAGCATTTTTGACGAATACGAGCAAGAAACGAGTGTAAAACTCGGAAATATCTGTAATCGTGCTGAATGAAATCCTCATTGGGTAACTGACTGTCTTCAAGCTCTGTGATTGGCCAGTCAGATAGAGCGCCCGCCCCTCCCTACACGCAAAACTGCAGCCGGGAGCTCCGTCAACTCGGTCCAGGCATCAACACACACACAGAGACAGTAAGCTGGGCGCAACACTGTGCGACATTTTCACTTTTTTGAGCAGATTTTCCACTTGTGCGAGAATCCACAAGATCGGGGCGGGTTTTGCGCTGAGCGTCGTGTAGTGTACAGGGGGTTACGAGAGGCGATTAACACCACGTGACCAGCTACCGATCAGCAATCGTGAGCTCGCACGGACTTCTGGAGTGTTTAATATTTATCTCGTTCCTCATGAGGCTTGAAGCGGCGCTGCGAGCAGCTGCGACCCAAAAAGTATCAGAACCGCTCACGGCGCATTCGCAATCCTGCATCAACTCCGCTCACCCGCTATTTCCCTAATAACACACGTTGTTCGTTTTTATTTCTACACGTTTTTTTACTCACAAAGATTGTCAAGAAAGCGTGTTTGTCGTGTTCACGTCAAATTAAACTGATCACAAAACACAGATTTACTTTCTTTATTTCGTTTCCTCATCCAACCCCCATAAATCCCTGTGTGTCCTCCTGCAGCACTCCCGAAGGACAACAGGCAAGACAAAAAAGTCTGACGTGTTGTGTAAAAACTGCTATTTTTAGCATATTTTAGGTCCGACGTGTTGCTACCAGACGTACAGTGAGCACATGGCTCGTGAGATCTGCCCTGCGAGGAAGTCGTACAGTTTGAGCTGAAGCTGTGTTACGAGTGAAAAAGTCGCACAGTGTCCGCCCAGCTTATTATAATGTTCACTGTAATGCATCTTGATGTTCTTAACAAATAAATCAAATCAAAAATATTGGTCAATAATGCCAAATATGTAAATTTGTGTTTCAGTCATTTTTATACCGGCTTAAAAATACTTCATTAAGTCTACTAAGCAGGGGTGTAGAACGTTTTTATTAGGGCCAGCCCAATAATGATCTTGGACCAAAATAAAGGGGGCAGAAAGTCAAATAAAGGGGGCAGAAAGTCAAATAAATGGGGCAAAAGATGTTTTTCCAGACGCCAAGAAAAATTAAATGCCAAATCCACCCTGCAAAGTGTGTCACTGAGAGTTTAAAACAGAAATTATTATTGTGCAAATATCGGTGCACTCACCTTTAATACTAGTTATTACAATGCAGCAGTCGCTGGATTGGTGCAGTTCAAAGTGGAGTGCATCAAATAAAACAATATTAACATAAAGGTGAGACGTGTCATTACCCCCCCCCCCCCCCCCTGCCAACACCACCACCACAGCTGGAAAAATTCCTAGGGGAAACACTGTTTAACCGTTAGTCAAAGACAACACAAGTAAACACAAAATGCAGTTTTGAAATGATGGTTTTTATTATTTAGGGAGAGAACAAAATCCAAACCTACATTGCCCTGTGTGAAAAGTAATTGCCTCCTGAACCTAATAACTGGTTGGGATTCCCTTAGCAGCAATAACTGCAATCAGGCGTTTGCAATAACTTGCTACGAGTCTTTTACAGCGCTCTGGAGGAATTTTGGCCCACTCATCTATGCAGATTTGTTGTAATTCAGCTTTATTTGAGGGTTTTCTAGCATGAACCACCTTTTTAAGGTCATGCCATAGCATCTCAATAGGATTCAGGTCAGGACTTTGACTAGGCCCCTCCAAAGTCTTCATTTTGTTGCTCTTCAGCCTTTCAGAGGCGGATTTGCTGGTGTGTTTTGGGTCGTTGTCCTGCTGCAGCACCCAAGATGGCTTCAGCTTTAAGCCTGATTCGTCTGCGTCAGTGCGGAGACACGCAACGCCATTATCCGTCCTTGCGTAGGGCACGCAAGTACGTACGGAGTCGAGCCCACTTTTTTAAACATCCGTCGAACGAGACGGATTACGCAAGCTTGTTATTGGTCAGGACGCCGCTGTTGTTTACAGCGCCGCCATTGCAAAGAGAGTCGAGTTTATCAAGCGGCAGACACGGAGAAGCTTGAAGAATACCTCGCGAAAAAACTCTAAAAACATGAACGTTTAATTCCCCCGTGACTGGAGGAGTGAAAAGATGCACAGCAAGCGTTTTATTTGTGGACGGAAATGACAGGAAACATGGGTTTAGAGGTGGCGAGCGCATGAAGCGGTGGGAGAATGAGAGACAAATATGTCCGTGTTAAAAGTCTCTTATATACACAAAAACACAATATAAACACACGATCTTGGACCGATACATGACAGGATACCACAGAACAGCGCTACACCCTCTGTGGTCCTGCCGGGCAATTGCTTTGCAACACTCTCCAGGAGACGGAGAAGTATGAGAGCAAAACGCTTCTGTCAATCTGTGCGTGTCTGTCCCTTGCGGAGCTGACGGAGAAGCATAAACCAGCGTTAGCTTACCAACAGATGGCCGGACATTCTCCTTCAGGATGTTTTGGTAGACGGTAGAATTCATGGTTCCATTTATCACAGCAAGCCTTCCAGTTCCTGAAGCAGCAAAACAACCCCAGACCATCACACTACCACCACCATATTTTACTGTTGTTATGATGTTCTTTGTCTGAAATGCTGTGTTACTTCTACGCCAGATGTAACGAGACATTTGTCTTCCAAAAAGTTCAACTTTTGTCTCATCAGTCCACAAGGTATTTTCCCCAAAGTCTTGGCAATCATTGAGATGTTTCTGAGCTAAATTGAGACGAGCCCTGATGTTCTATTTGCTTAACAGTGGTTTGCGTCTTGGAAATCTGCCATGCAGGCCATGTTTGCCCAGTTTCTTTCTTATGGTGGAGTCGTGAACACTGACCTTAACTGAGGCAAGTGAGGCCTGCAGTTCTTTAGAAGTTGTCCTGGGGTCTTCTGTGACCTCTCGGATGAGTTGTCTCTGCGCTCTTGGGGTAATTTTGGTCGGCCGCCCACTCCTGGGAAGGTCCACCACTGTTCCATGTTGTTGCCATTTGTGGATAATGGCTCTCACTGTGGTTCGCTGGAGTCCCAAAGCTTTAGAAATGGCTTTAAAACCTTTACCAGACTGATAGATCTCAATGACTTTTGTTCTCATTAGTTATTGAATTTCTTTGGATCTTGGCATGATGTCTAGCTTTTGAGGTGCTTTTGGTCTACTTCTCTGTGTCAGGCAGCTCGTATTTAAGTGATTTCTTGATTGAAACAGGTGTGGCAGTAATCAGGCTTGGGGGTGGCTACAGAAATTGTACTCAGGTGTGAAACACCACAGTTGGGTTTTTAACAATGGGGGCAATTACTTTTTCACACAGGGCAATGTAGGTTTGGATTTAGTTCTCTCCCTAAATAAGAAAAACCATCATTTCAAAACTGCATTTTGTGTTTACTTGTGTTATCTTTGACTAACGGTTAAACGTGTTTGATGATCAGAAACATTTTGTGTGACAAACATGCAAAAGAATAAGAAATCAGGAAGGGGGCAAAAAGTTTTTCACACCACTGCCTAGCATGATGTTTCCATCACCTGAAGGAACAAAAATACACAACTTACCTGAAGTGACTGTAACAGTAGTGTGGTAAAAATCAATACTTTAGACACCGTTATGCTCATATTCTTGTGCAAATGAAACACAATCACAAGCGTCTCATTTCTTTCCACGAGCACTCCTCATCACTCATGCAGGTGTTTACACTGAATGACTCAGGCATGCAGAATGCATCAGTCAGTCTGACAAAAACAAGAGCTCGTGCAGCAGCCGGTCGTCAGCCTTGCTCATGAGGGGAATGACCTGCTACCGTGGATGCATTTAGCTTTTTGACTGTTTGGACGTGGACATTAATGAATTCTCTGACTGGTTACTATTAATCCCGCCCACATGGTGAGGGCTGTGATTTACAGCTGCTGTGTAACTGTTGGGCAACGTTATCACCATCTTGGATCTGTTTTAGTTTCAAACCTGAGACAGTTCAGACCTAGATGGGACATTTGTGTCTTAACGTTTTACAGTAAAAACATCCCAGCGATGGTAAGTCTATGGTAGTACGGGGTTAGAATTAGATTCAGTAAATGTCATAGACGTGTCCACGTCTATGTCCTGGACGTGTCCACGTCTATGTCCTGGACGTGTCCACGTCCTGAGGCATCCTCCCCAGGCATGCGTGGGTTTGGAGAGGACAGATGTACTCGTTTTCATCTCATCGGTTCCATAACTAACGTCTCCTCTTACTTCTGCAGGAATTATGTAATTTCAGCATTAACATTTAGAAAGTTGTAATCCCACATTAGGTGCACATTGTCCTGTTCGAAGTCAAGTTGTCAGCTTGTAGAATTTCTCTGTGTTCTTTTTCTTTGTTTCTAGAAAGATTACACCTTATTCTAGTCTGAAGGCTTATCAGAAAGACCCAGCATGTGTGTTCAACCACCATGGCACCAGTGACTCCAGGGTAAGTCCTCTGACCACTGACACATGTTTAGATACCGTAGAGTTCTCCAGAATAAAGATCCAACATCTCACCCCCAAATTCCACTACCTCCGCTCCGCTCCGACACGAACGCCGGAGCAAAATCGGTCCCGTTGTAGTCAATCAGAGCAATTCCACTACTGCGGCCGTGCTCCGGCCGTGCTTCGGCAGTGCGGCGCCGTGCGCCGCCCTCTGTTCCGGCGTCCGGCAAAAATAGAATCGATCCTATTTTCGCCGGACGCCAGAGCACCTCCGCAGTAAATGGACAGAAATCACAACCGCCCAACAGGAAAAGGAGCAAGCACAATTTCCGTTTTTCACAATAAATCGATAAACAAAAGGCGTTTTTTGTTTCATATGCACAGGTTTAACAACTTTTAACAACTATCAATGGCGGCTGAACTTTAAATGCACAAAAGTAAGCCATAAATACAGTTTCTACTATCAAAGTAGTCACACTTTGTTGATCCAAACACTGCTGATCTCTCAACACAAATGATGGGCAGATTAAACAGTTCATGCCGATGCTTCTCCCACACGACGGGTGTTTGGATCTAACTTCCGCGTTTATTGCTCGGACTGTATCGCAAGATGTCGAAAATCCCACGCATGCTCGTTTGCCCACCTCAGGTCTCCGCACCGGAGCGGAGCCGTTGTAGAGCGTGTAGCAGTAAAAATTGAGTTCGGAAGCGAGCGGCTGCGGAAGGCGGGGGCGGACCGGACCGGAGGTAGTGGAATTTGGGGGTTAGTCAATCAACAATCAATCAACCAATCAATGGGAAGGTGGGGGGGGGGGGCTGGGATCCTGTTTTCCCCAGCGAGAGCAGCCATCTACGGCGCCCAGCCGCTGTGCAGTCACAGGTGGGAGGGAGGTCTTAGGAGAAGCGCAGAGCACATTGACTCCTGCAGGTTGATGACCTCGTCAGGCTGAAGTCCACCAATCCGAAGGCGGGGGGGGGGGGGGGGGGGGGGGGGTTGGTAGGTCGGGTTTTCACAGCATCTGTCTGCATTCCTTCGTGGGAGTTTGTAGCCTCTCAAGGCTGCTAGGGTGTCAGATTCAGATAGCAAGACTTTGTTTGGGTCAGGCTGAGATAATTTTTCTCTCTGCCTTCAGTCTTTAAACTGATCATTTCCAGTCCTTCAGTGAAGCCAATTTTGGGTTTTTAAACCTGTCCATCCCGTCCGGTGACCCTCTCCAAGATGACATCCATTTTGAGCACTAATACCGGTATCGCAGCTAGAACATTGTCCAGCTTACGATTCACCTCGAGTAACGTCCCAGTCTGTGAAGTCTCCACACGGACGGTGCTTTCCGTGGGTGCGGGTCACCCTCCAATCGCTCCCGTCTTCCCAAATTTCCAGAAAACCAGATATCCTCCCACTCCAATCAGGAGAAATCCAGTGATCATCAGACCAAACATCCACACGTCTTCGACATCCTCAATGGACAGCTGGGAGAGGCATATGATCTTCCACTCCTTCCAGGAATCCAGCATATACCTCACCGGGTGTGTCCCCTGTGGACATGTGGGAGCCCCCTGCTCCGTTCTCATTGTTGAAAAAATCGTATCAATCGCATTGAATGACCAGTTTATCAAATCCATGCTCTGTGGGCAGACAGGACAAAGCGCCTTGGGAAAAAAAGATAAGGGAGTGAAAAGAGAAGCGTCTGTAATCTGCGAGTGCCAGGAAGAATGACTTTATTAATTTTTACACCAAATGCAATTTAACACAGTTTTAAACTAATTATTTAACAGTAATAATATTGATAGAACAATCCCAGGAATATCCTTGGAATAGTAAAGAGGAAAGGACTGGAACCATGGGACAGCAGCTTCAGCACAGGCAGAAAGAGGCTATGGCGAAGGACTTGTGTTTAGAGGAGGGTCCGGACCAGGACTGGAAAAGCTCCAGATCACGCATGTCCAACTGAAGGCCAGGGGCCATATGTGGCACACTGAGGGATGTTGTGAGGCCCCCCACCTGTATTCTTTACAGTGCCTTCCATAAGTAATGGTATCTCCTGAACTTTTACACATTTTGACACAAACTTCTGTGACCGACCAACACAAAGTTGCACATCAATGTGAAGTGGAATGAAACTGATACATTTAAAGGGACTTTACAGAGTCTTGAATTTTTATGCTCGTGATTGCCCCCTCAGGCCAAAAGCGTAACGGCAGCTTCAATAGTAGGCTCGTGCACGAGGCGCGCATGCTGTACGTGCACACTCCGTAACGAAAATAACAGCTGAGACAGTCCTGTGTGTGTGTGTGTGTGTGTGTGTGTGTGTGTGTGTGTGTGTGTGTGTGTGTGTGTGTGTGTGTGTGTGTGTGTGTGTGTTTGTGGCGCGGAGGATAGAGGACAGGAGAACATGCAGCTAATTAATTAAATAATTTGGTTCTGTACCTTTCTCTTCAGCACAGCCGACAAAGGTTTATGATGGGTCAGTCCTCCTGCATGCTCAGATCATTCCCTTCCCTTGCTTGAAAAATTGTTCCAAAATGAAAGTTGAACCCACATCTTTTTTATCTGTGAATTCAATGCCATTCGGCGAGTCTCAAATAAAAATGTGGGCATCTTACTGTAAAAAAAATATACCATTAATGTAAAAGAAACTCTAAATAAACTATGTTCACATCCAGAGTCAAACCCGAGTCTTCCACACAAGAGTCCGTTGTCTTATCAGGTGAGCTATACCACCAGTTATGTCTTTTGTATCACAACGTTCTAAAGAATGGTTCGGAGCGAAAATGGCTATTTTGTTGCTAATTTGCAGGAAATATCTAGAAGAAAGTTCTACAGAAAGTAGCTAAGGGTCCTCAGAAATGTAGCTAGCTTTGTCACTAGGCGTTAGGAACAGCGACAAAGTGGCACTGCCTCTCTCTCTGCTGCTAAAGCTACGGATAGCAACTGCTACGGGCGATGCCTGAGTGTGAACGCGCATGAAGCAGCCTGCTCGACCCGAGCATCTCTCTTTTTCTGTGATTTTACAGAAAAACAGGCAATCACAGTAAAAATGCCAGGGCTCATTCTACAGGACCAGGGCGTTGCAGGAGAATGTATGAAGAAGACATTTATTATTTCTATACGTGTTTTGGCTGTCAAACTTCCATAACCCCCTTTAAGATAATAAAAGCCTTTCAAACGTCTTCCATGGTAGATGTTTGAAATGATTATCCAACTGCAATCCTACTTTTTTATTTCACCAGTTCAATTAAACTAGAGAAGTTTTTTGTCTTTCCATTTTTTTCAACACTGACAAACCAAAATAAAAGAAGAATAACAACTATTACAGACTATTTTTAAATGTAAGGATTGCAAAGAAAAATGTTGGTTAATAGATCATTACTCCAGTGACGTTTAGATACCCCAAAGTAAGACCTAGTCCACACGTAGCCGGGGTTTTTTAAAAAACGAATATCCGCCCCTCCAAAAACTTGCATCCACACCACCTCGTTTAAAAAAAAAAACTGTCCACACGTACCCGGATAAATACGTTGTTAAGGACATGCCAGACCTGTAGGCGGCAGTACTTCCCCGTTCTTAACCTCGTCCTTCGTCTGTGGTCTTCTGCAAGGAGCAGTAATTCCGCTTGCAAAAACAAACAAGCAAAAAGTGCTTGGACAATTGATAAAGCGAGCACAGCTCTGAGGGCATCCATGCTGTCGGCTAGTGTAAACACAGGTCGCACACGTGATGTCAGCATTTTTTGTCGCGGAAAGTGACGTTGTGGACCTTAAAACTCCGGTTTTGTCTGTCCACACGTAGACACCCAAAACGGAGAAAACGCAGATCTTCACTTTGGCCGGAGTTTTTAAAAAGATCCGTTTTCGTGTGAAAAAACTCAGTTTTCGTGTGGATGACAGGCCAAAACGTAGAAAAATATCTACGTTTTGGCAGATCCCCGGCTACGTGTGGACAGGGCCTAAGGTAATAAAGTATTTGTACTTCAGTACTTGACATCTTTAGTCCCACTCGAAGGAGGCCCAGGAACAGAATATCTTCTCAGGCCTGAGAAAGCCTTAGGGAGATCCAGGAGGAGCTGGAGAGTGTGTCTAGAGAGAGAGAGATGTATGGGTCTCCCTCCTGGACCACTTACTTTGTCTTCATCATCCTCTGATCTGGGTCCAGGTTGTGATGGACAGGACAGCACCTACCCCAGCACCCCAAGGTACAGATACCTTCAACCAGCTCCTTTGGTGGGACCCAAAGACCCTCCTGGACCAGCCTAAAGACATAATCCCTCCCGGGTTGACCCAGGGTCTCCTGCCAGCTGGACATGCCTAAAAGACCTTGGTGAAAAAAAGTTACACATTCTCTAATAATTTCTCATTAATTTTATTGGCCTTTTCATAATATTGTACAGATGGAAATACTCCAGTAATCCAATACGATAATACTGATTCTGTTTTTTAAAACGATGAGCTGCCAGACTCCACGGAGATGTCTGCAGAGCATCGTCGCCGTGTACAGCCAGCTGACTGCACAAGTGAACTGTCGTTAGGCAGGTATAACAATGCCAGTTAACCTGTTTGGGAGTTGTGTCTGAGCCAATCAGCAACAAGCCTGTCACCTTAATGCTTTTAAATGGATAAACTTGAGTGACACCAAAAGTTTCCTCATGATTCTTCCAAAAACAGCATCTGACTTTTTTAGAGAGCTGGGTCAGAATGTAAAAACTGTTTTACTCAAATTACAAAACAGAAACAACCTCCCATAACTCCAAAAGCCAAATTAGTGTGACCGTTCTAGAAAGACTCATGAGTAGGGAGGGGTACCTTTGACATTTGAATCGATTCGGTACTAATTCCCAGTACCTAAGAATCGATACCGGTACTTAACGGTACCAATTTTCGATACTTTTGAGTGTTTAATATTTTTAATTCTCTTTTATAATTAAATACATATTTTTTTTCAATATATAACCATATTTGATAAATATCACGATAAATAACATGCAACTGTTTGTATTTTAACATCGTTCTTGTAGTTTTATAAGCTGATAATTAAACTGAAGCAAATATCTTTACTGTGAACTAAATTTACTGTGTATCTTCATTCCTTTTACCGTCTTTTTTCATTAGATTTTTCCTACTGGGAAGTTAGAATTTCCGAGGAGAAAGCGAACGCACCATTAGCTGATAACAATGGCGGCAATGGAAGCTAACATATCAAGCTAACATTATCTTGAACATTTTATTTACCTACTGGAGCAGATTAAGATGAGGATGTCTCACTTAGATCGTTGTCGCTGGTTTCATCATCACCCAGTTACCCGTCACATTTAGTGAAGTGGACCCAAGCTTTAGCGTGAGTTCTTTCTACCATGCTGCTCTGTTTACAACTGGCTCGCAGCGACCGACGTAACGCTCTTGCGCATGCGCAGCTGTCTAGGCAAGTTCTCGTTATGAAGGACGGGTACCGAAACGAGGCACCGTTTCAAATGACGTGAATCAGTGCTCGGTCGGTACTATGGAATTCGGTCGGTACCTTAAAAAGTACCAAATTCGGTACCCATTGCTACTCATGAGGCTTGACTAAATGAGGATTTTACAAAAGCAACTACAAGGAGGTATGCAAGACGCGAATGGAGAGCAAGATCAATCCAATAAGACACGTCTGGTGAAGTCAAACTGAACTCGTTCCAGTCCAGCTTCCTCCTCTGCTGCCCTAGACGAACAAACCTCTGAGTCGACCCTCCCTTGACTCACAGCTGCCCTGTCACACCTCAACCGTTTTATCTTCTACTCATGGATCCTGCTGCTGCTGGATCGTTGTTCTTAACTAAATCAAGGGATGGTGGTGCTCCTCTCCCCTCCCCGATCACATGATCCCTCTGACCACCACCTACAGGCAAGGGGGGATTAAGTGTCTTGCTCAAGGACAGAATGACTACAACAGCCAGAGTGGGACTTGTTCCAACAACCTTCCAGTTATGAGATGAGCACCTAACTCCTATCCCACCGTTGTCCCGTTTTTTCACTGTTAGGGAAAAACTTGGGTCCACCATAACTCATTTTCAGCAAAAACCTGCATGACAAAGCCCATTCATAGGCATGCAGTAGGTGACAGTGGTTTCACAAATTGTCTGCGTCTTTGACGAAGAACATTCCTTGGATGGGGAATAGCTAGGTGGTGGTAGACAACCATTAGCATCATCCTCTTCCACACAGAGCAGCAGCCGAACTTGCAAAAACAAGCTAGTGAGTGTAAACAGGTCACAGATCTTTTTTATCGCTGGCAGTGACTTCATGAAACTTGAAACCTGGTTATTTACATCCACAAGTAAACGCTGACAATGGGGAATTCACAAAATTCCACTTTGTTTGGAGTTTTTGAAAGGATTGTTCATGGTGGCATTTACCTTCACTTTAGTGTGGATGACGTCAACCCACAGAAAATATGTGTGAACAGGGTCTAAATGCACTGAGCTGCTAACGTGACTGGCTGATTAGATATCGGCGGACCTGATAGGTGTCTGGTGTTGATGCGTGTTCTTCATGGAACCACAGAGCTCTTCATCCTGACTTGGAAGCAGAAACAGACAGTCTGGTATTTTCACGTCATTATAGATTAAACCTTTTAAAATTATGGCATTACTGGATTTTATATTTCATGACAGCATGTAAAAAGTTTCCTAAAGTGCTTCCAGAGCTTTTCTATGCTCAAACCTGAATGCCTTTCCTAGCACAATAAAGACCTGCCTGATCATCTGTTTGGTTTTGGTAGATTTCCAAAGACATCCTCAGCCCGGTCCACAGTTTGTCCTCATCTGGCCACATCCCTCAACACAGTCTACAGGGATCAGTGTCTACACCCAGGGTCACCCCACCCTTTTCCTCATCCCGGATAGCCTGTAGTGAGGGAGGGACTCGTGGAGACAACAGAGTGGTGGAACCAGGCAGCCCCACACTACCAAGTGAGCACCTGCCAGGGTTTGGAAGATCCAGAGCTTCCCGAACCAGCACTAATTCCATCCGGCAGAGAAAAGACGTAAAACCTGGTGAGGAACCTTAAATCTGGTTTTTGACTAGAGCACATACATGCCTTGTTTTGCAGAAGATAACTTCAGTATATTTAGTCAACCCAAAAAAGTGTGTTCACATTACGACTGAATCAGCGATGATGCAACCGCACCAAAGAGCTCTGACTACGGAAAACGGATTTAAGAACATGAAATGAATGAAACCAGGGTCATTTCTCAATATACTACTAAAGTACCATTCCATGCTCACTCACACTTCCCAGATATGCTCCTGCTCCGCCCACTGTATTGAAGATGCATTAATGCATCCTTCTGTGGACTCTGGATAGCTAGCCCATAATGCTTCATGTCCTAAACAGTTATACTCCAAACGGCAGAGTGGAAACAAAAAACTGTAGTTTTTTTATGTCACAAATACAAATAAAGAAACATTAAGTTTGGTACTGTAAATAGTTGTGTGTAACCTGTAAAATTTGCTGTGTATTGGATTTTTTCCCACAGACTCTTCATGAACTCAAAACGCTAATTAGGTAACCCACTATCAAAATAAAAGCAGCTTTGCCTTAAGCAACGCTGTTTTAATGAAAAGTAAACTTTTTTCTTATTTTAACAGCGGGAAATGCGGGTCTGTTATCAATTTTGATCAAAAGTAGACCAAATTATTATACAAATAATTGGTATTTGTTTTTATTTTGTTATTTAAAGACCAAGTCACCCCCAAATCAAAGAATTAATCAGAGGATGAGTCTGGCAGGCCAGGCTAGTTCCCTGGCCAGCTGGCATAGTCCCTTCAATGTGTCCTGGGTCGTTCTTTAGGTCTTCTTATGTTGGACTTGTCCAGAAAACTTCACCAGGGAGGTGTCCAGGAGGCATCCTAACTAGAAGCCTGATGCCCGATGCTTGTTTGTCTTGTGTTTGTTTTTTCTGTCAGCTGTAAAAGCTCAAAGATTCCACTGCCCACATATGTTTATAAATATGTTTTACACTTAACAGTGGCTGTTCTGTTTACTGCAAATTTTTCAGTAAATACATTTTCCGAACATAACCAAATAACTATTAAATTTCAGTGGTGAAATCTAACTGCAAAAAGCCAAAAACTAGCAAAGTCAGGAGATGTAAAAATGCAGAGCTGTAAGTCCTTTAATAACCCAGATGTTAAGTAAATCCTGTCACCTCAACCTGAATAAAACTAGTAAAATGTTATTTATTTTCTCTCTTTGGTGTTTGCAGAGGCAGATACTGGCAGCACCACAATGATGTTGCATGGAGATGGAGGGCCACGGTACTCTGAGTGGAACGTAGGAGCAAGTCACGTCAGGATCTCCTCCTCTCGGTGTAGCGCTCCGCCCATCCTTACCTCAGATGTTTCCATTTCTGGGGTTCCTGGGATCCCACGTGGTCTAAAACAATACAAAGTCTCCATCAAACCCTTAGTTGGTCATGGGAAAGGCACAGAACGCCAAACCCAGTCTCTTCACAGGTGAACTTTCTGCTTCTCTTTATAAATTATGATACAAACACAAAAAACAAACAAACCCAAAAAGAAAAAACAACCCAAAACGAGGTCCTGAAATTTTCTAAATCAGTTCATCTAGTGACACATTTTCCTCTCTTCAAGAAAGATCAATCAATCAAGCTTTATTTACAAGGTTCAGACTAGTTCACAGGTAGGTTTAGTGTTAGGGTGGACTAACCCTAACCCTGCCCGATCAACAGGTAGTGTTAGGGTGGTCTAACCCTAAAACTACCTGATCTGCAGGTAGGGTTAGGGCAGACTATAGACTGGTCAATAGGTCAGATTAGGGTGGACTCTAGACTGGTCCACGGATAGGGTTGGGGTTAGGGTGGACTCTAGACTGGTCCACGGATAGGGTTGGGGTTAGGGTGGACTCTAGACTGGTCCACGGATAGGGTTGGGGTTAGGGTGGACTCTAGACTGGTCCACGGATAGGGTTGGGGTTAGGGTGGACTCTAGACTGGTTCACGGATAGGGTTAGGGTGGACTCTAGACTGGTCCACAGGTAGGGTTAGGGTGGACTCTAGACTGGTCCACAGGTAGGGTTAGGGTGGACTCTAGACTGGTCCACAGATAGGGTTGGGGTTTGGGTGGATTATAGACTGGCCCACAGGTAGGGTTAGGGTGGACTCTAGACTGGTCCACGGATAGGGTTGGGGTTAGGGTGGGCTCTAGACTGATCCACAGGTAGGGTTAGGGTGGACTCTAGACTGATCCACAGGTAGGGTTAGGGTGGACTCTAGACTGGTCCACAGGTAGGGTTAGGGTGGACTGTAGACTGGTCCACAGGTCGGGTTAGGGTGGATTCTAGACTGGTCCACGGATAGGGTTGGGGTTAGGGTGGACTCTAGACTGGTCCACAGGTAGGGTTAGGGTGGACTGTAGACTGGTCCACAGGTAGGGTTAGGGTGGACTCTAGACTGATCCACAGGTAGGGTTAGGGTGGACTCTAGACTGGTCCACGGATAGGGTTGGGGTTAGGGTGGATTCTAGACTGGTCCACGGATAGGGTTGGGGTTAGGGTGGACTCTAGACTGGTCCACA
Organism: Nothobranchius furzeri; assembly: GCF_043380555.1. Classification (NCBI taxonomy): domain Eukaryota; kingdom Metazoa; phylum Chordata; class Actinopteri; order Cyprinodontiformes; family Nothobranchiidae; genus Nothobranchius; species Nothobranchius furzeri. Next base: position 66,168,498 of record NC_091751.1, on the reverse strand, counting down.
GGTAGGGTTAGGGTGGACTGTAGACTGGTCCACAGGTAGGGTTAGGGTGGACTCTAGACTGATCCACAGGTAGGGTTAGGGTGGACTCTAGACTGATCCACAGGTAGGGTTAGGGTGGACTCTAGACTGGTCCACAGGTAGGGTTAGGGTGGACTGTAGACTGGTCCACAGGTAGGGTTAGGGTGGATTCTAGACTGGTCCACGGATAGGGTTGGGGTTAGGGTGGACTCTAGACTGGTCCACAGGTAGGGTTAGGGTGGACTGTAGACTGGTCCACAGGTAGGGTTAGGGTGGACTCTAGACTGATCCACAGGTAGGGTTAGGGTGGACTCTAGACTGGTCCACGGATAGGGTTGGGGTTAGGGTGGATTCTAGACTGGTCCACGGATAGGGTTGGGGTTAGGGTGGACTCTAGACTGGTCCACAGGTAGGGTTAGGGTGGACTGTAGACTGGTCCACAGGTAGGGTTAGGGTGGACTCTAGACTGATCCACAGGTAGGGTTAGGGTGGACTGTAGACTGGTCCACAGGTAGGGTTAGGGTGGACTCTAGACTGATCCACAGGTAGGGTTAGGGTGGACTCTAGACTGGTCCACGGATAGGGTTGGGGTTAGGGTGGATTCTAGACTGGTCCATGGATAGGGTTGGGGTTAGGGTGGACTCTAGACTGGTCCACAGGTAGGGTTAGGGTGGACTGTAGACTGGTCCACAGGTAGGGTTAGGGTGGACTCTAGACTGATCCACAGGTAGGGTTAGGGTGGACTGTAGACTGGTCCACAGGTAGGGTTAGGGTGGACTCTAGACTGGTCCACGGATAGGGTTAGTTTGCTGTTGATGCTATGACACTTATATGGTTCAATCTTAGCTTTTGTTTTATGGATGAACACTCACACATTGTTGATGACCATCAAAGGCATAGAGAAATTGATTTATTTAGGAGGCTTTGTGATGGTACCACTGTTGCCTCACAGCCAGAAGGTCATAGGTTCAAATTCCAGCTGCAGCCTTTCTGAATGCAGTCAGCATGTTCTCCCCTTTCTTGGACTGGATTTCTCTTGGATCTCCGGTTTTCTCCCACAAACCAAAGCCTTGCGTATTAGGTTAAATGGAGACTTAGCTTACTTGTAAATTTTCAGGCCACTTAATTTAGCCTGGATAGTAAATGTATTCCAGTTCATTAAATACAAAATATTCTTTAATGCATTTTTTATTTGGCAAAGATCCCAATAATCTTGTTCAAAACCAGTCCTGTTGCCAGATACTGATTGGGAAACTGGTCTTCCACCTGTAATTTCCTCTACTCTCCCCCATACAGGAGGAAGAGTATGAAACATGAAGATGCTGAACTTCTTGGAATTACAAGCTCATCCCTTTCACCTCACAGAGTCAGTGAGATTAGAAAGTTTGATGGACAGATGATTGGAGGTGCAGGTCCATTGTCTCCAGAGAGGATGACTCCCATTCGCTGCTACCCACGACAGGACAGCAATGTGTTTCAAATGGAGAACACAAACAGAAGCAGAGGTAGCCGCTCGTCATCCTCATCATCATCAGTATTTATGGATGGTCCTTTGGTGCAACCTGAGACACAAGTCCTAACCCAGATGACAGGAAGTATCATCCAAAGGTAAGCTCTCATTCATATTTTGCAGTTTAAGCTGCCTAATTAACCATCATTTTCTATTTAATCAAAGGAACTACTCTCCAACTTAGTCTGTTTATAGATTCAAACATAGCCAATAAGTCAATTGGAAGTTGGTAAATTGAACTGGAAATGCCTTCTCCGGGTCAGGGATGAGGTCCTGCCTCAAGTGGAGGAGTTTAAATATCTCGGGGTCTTGTTCACGAGTGAGGGAAAGCTGGAGCGTGAGATTGATTGGCGGATTGGTGCTGCATCTGCAGTGATGCAAGCGTTGTACCGATCTCTTGTGGTGAAGAGAGAGCTGAGCTGGAAGGTAAAGCTCTCGATGTACCGGTCAATCTACATTCCTACCCTCACCTTTGGTCACGAGCTTTAGGCAGTGACCGAAAGAACGAGATTGCAGATGCAAGCGGCTGAAATTAGTTTTCTCTGCAGGGTGGCTGGGCTCTCCCTTAACTCATTTACTGCCATTGACGACTTAATTCGTCACTTGCATTGCATTGTACACCATTCCAAAAATGATGAATATTTACTGACAAACAAAGATGTTTTCTTTATTTTTTTAGTGAGAGAATGAACGCAATGGAAGAGCAGATAGCCAGCCTAGCAGGGCTGGTGCACCATGCCCTCTCTGAGAAATCCCACATCCTTCAAGATAAACTCAGGTCTGTAACATCTGCAATGGCTTCCAGTACTGTAGTTAATCAGTGGACAAAGTCTTTCATTTAAACCTAAACTTTCTTTTTTATTATAAAGTAAATAAAGTTTTATAGATTATGGATTATGTCTGTATAAATGTCTATATAAATTGTGTGTGTGTGTGTGTGTGTGTGTGTGTGTGTGTGTGTGTGTGTCCATGTGCATTTTTAGGCATCCTTCTGAAAACAACCAACTGGGTGAGAATTTCTTTTATTTGCCTCATCACCAGTAAAAAAACAACTATTTTCTATTTTGAACTGCGAACAGCCTTGAGTCCCGTTGTTTGATTCCAGAAGCAGAGACTCAGAAGCCCACTGCTCTGGTTGGTAGTTCCAGTCCGACGCCCCCAGCCCCTCCATCTGACCGTGAGTTGTGGCAGAGTTTGGTGACTGCAAAGAGAAATGTGTTTGAACTCCGACTACAACTCAGTCAACTCAAGTGTTTACAGGTACTGACCTACAAATTAAAGTTACACACAGATTTGTACATTTTAAGAACAAGTAATGAATATTAGGGATATCTTTATTAGAAAATGACTATTTAATCAAAGTTTTTATCTTAATTCCTTTAGTAAAAAATTTTTTAACTCTAAAATGTATTTTTTTATCAAAGCAACAAATAATAAGTGTATTATTATCTGTCGTATATGGTTGAAGTTTGATAACATGACACGGACATCATATGTGAAAAGTCTCTTCATAGAAATGTTTGGAGGTCCTTCACTGAGAAGTTATTATTCCTGATTATAATCAGTCACTTTTCTTTTTTTTCATGCAGGCTGAACATGAAAATAGTCTCCTACACCTACCTCCTGCATTAGCCTCTGATAGAAAATAGATGGTGAAACTCTAGGATTAGAAAAGCCTGCCAGATCTACGTCACACTGTCACTTAACCGTCTCAGGCTCAAAATAAGTTTTCATAAAAGGACAAACAATTAAGTGCTTCAGGGGTACTTCTGAGTTAAAAATGCTCATGAAATACGTATGTGGAGTAGCCAGGTAGGTTGGTATTTTTTTTATTCATGTCTTTTTTATTTTAGAAAAATAGGCATGACAAGTACATTTCAAAACACTGTGAATTTTCTCAAGCTTTACCCCAAGAACAAACCCCAGACAGCCAACCCCGAGAAGGAAAAGAAGAAAAAACGAGAGAAAAAAAGGGAGGGGGGGGGGGGGGGGGTTGGGGGGCTTACCCGGAAACAATAGTTGTGGATTTCTCGACGAATGTCGAAAAAGGTTGCCAAGCTTTATGGAATTTGTTTACAGAACCACGGACAGTGTATATCCCGCATGTGACGTACAGGGTCACGCATTCAGCGTCAGACGGAAGACACGTCAAACTGATGAAATTTCTCTTTCAGGAGCTTTAGCTTTGATGTGACCTGCTTTTTGTCCCGCTTGACGCCCCACTCAGCCAGTGTTTTCACCACTCTGTCGAACAGTCCCATAAAAAGGCGACTAATCTGTTCGTCCGCTCACACGGCCAAAAGCTCCATGGTCTCCGCGTCCGTCCAGTTTGCCATGTTGTAGGTGGTTGAAAGATACTAGTTGATAGATAATTTTTCATTTATCCCATATTACCTTAAAGGACGACACACAGTCGCTCCAAAATGCAAGCCTGATAGCATGATGGGGGAAGTTCCCCAGACTCCAAAGACCCAGTAAATAAAACACTTAAAAGGGGGAAAGATCATCTGAAAATTTCTTTAAAAAGTCAGTTGAAAACCCGTCCGGGCCAGGTGATTTCCCTGACTGCATGGATGATAAAGCTGCTTTAATTTCCTCTTCGGCGATGGGTGCTTCAAGATTCTGTCTAGTTTCTGGGAGAAGAGAAGGCATACCCACAGAGTTAAAAAACCTCTCCATATCGCTCAAACAGGTAGTAGAATCTGATGTATTTAGTTTTGAGTAAAAAGCTCTAAATTTGTCATTGATTGCTGTCCGTTCAGATGCAATGTCCCCGCTGTCTGTCCTAATGCCCCGTATAGATTTTTTGGCCCTTGCACCGCACAGCTGATTGGCCAGAATTTTACCGGTCTTCTCACCATGCTCATAAAAATTGCTCTTACTTCTGATCGAACAGCCTTTGACCTGGCAGGAAGAAAGAATATTGAATTCAGTCTGTAGCTTTAATCGTTCTTCATACAATGCAGGAGATGGTGAGTGTGCATGTAGTCTATCCAAATTAAGAATTTGGTCTGAAATATTCTTCTGTCTCTTTTCCACAGCTCTCCATTTAAATGCAGCAAAAGAAATTATTTCGCCCCTGAGGAAGGCCTTCAATGCTTCCCAGATTGTTTGACAAGGCATGCCTGGGGTCCTATTTTCAATCAAAAAGGTTTTAATTTTAGAGGAAATATCTGATACAATTATAAAGCATTCATTTTTATTTGATATAATATTTTAGGCAACAAAGGGAATGTTATGTTCAACAAGAATGGTGGTGCCCCTGGCCTTTACTTTGAAATTAGAATGAAATGACTGCCCCGACCAGCATTTCCCCAAATACCGCTGATCTGAATCTCGCAAATGAGTTTCTTGTAAAAACACTATCCCAGACCTGAGTTGTTTAAGGCGAGAAAAGACTCTTTTCCGTTTAACCGGGTGGTTCAGTCCTTTTACATTCCAACTGACATGGTTAAGATTGCTGTTCATCTAGAGTGATCCTTTAATCATAGTACCTAGAGTACCCCCGAGTGACAGGAGGGAAGAGGAAGGAAGGGAAGGAAAATAACATACATAAAGAAAATAAAATACATTTTAAGAAGAAAAAAGCAGTCTCAACGAACCCCCCCCCCCCCCCCCCCCCAAAAAAAAAAAACCCTGAAAACAACACAGGTTGCAAAACAAAAGAAACCACTGTAATTCTCCTACTACTCTAGCCTAGTGAACTAGACCAAATTCTTGCTTTGCAAAGTTTGGTCTAGGCATGCTCCATTGGAATCTCCGCAGTTCCTACTAAGACTCTGGCTGGCCAATCACAGCTCTCTAGAGGGGTTTCAAACACATAAAGAGCTGTGATTGGTCCATAATGGTGGGCCAATCATAGTGCTCTATCTGCTTAGTGAACAAATCACAGAGCTTTATCTGCTTTGTGGGCCAATCAGGGCACTCTATATGCCTGGTGGGTGGGATGATGCAACAGAGTGAAACAAGAGTATGTCACATTCATTGTCCAGTGGAATGCGGAGATCATTTGAAAGACAACGGTAGAACCCGCCCCACAACCGAGAGCCGTCAATGGAGCGTGGCCAGACTAAATAATACATTTATTTAGTCTGGCTTGCCAGGCTACTACTACTCATCATCAGCATACCAAAAATATACTCCCAAACTAAACCAGCTTTTCCCTGCGTCACAACAAATAAACAACTATTCTTCACCCAGCTGAAAATTGAGGGCTAAATAGAGCGTCAAACGTACAACAAGATATTTTATCTTATAATAAACTGCCAACAAATACAAGGAAACAAAACAGCGCACCGGTCCTTTCTCAACAGGTACTGATTATTAAAATTTGTATGCAATTTTAATCGGACTGTGACTGTTGGAAGTCCAAGTATTACCTGAGAAGTTCAGAAGGTCCAGGCCGGATCACGGTGATGCACTCACCATGTTCCCCCTCCATAGACCGAAGGAGTTCGGCAGCTGCGGAAACGGACCGCAACCACTGTCTCTCCCCATCCGAGAGGGTGACACGCAGCTTCGCAGGGAAGAGAAGAGACGGCCGCAGTCCTTTGGTGTAGACTTCAGCCATAACTTTCTTATACTCAGCCCGCTTCTTCAGGGCATCAGCGCTGTAATCCTCGTAGAAACGAAGCTTGTGCCCCCAGTAAACCACCGTGCCGCACTTCCGTGCCTCCCTCAACACCAAGTCCTTAATTTGGAAACGATGAAAACGAATAATCACCGGGAGCGGGCGCCCCGCTGGACTGGGTTTTGGGGCAAGGCTGCGGTGGGCTCTATCCAGCTCAGGCGGAGATGATAGGATCTGGTAGCCAAAAACCTCCACAAGAAGCCTGGAAAGAAACGCTGTTGGCTGCGGACCTTCCAGGAACTCGGGTAAGCCAACCACTCATAGATTCATCCTCCTGCTTCTCCCCTCGAGGTTGGAAAGTTTGGACTTCAGCATTGCGTTGTCTTCCTGTAGAGTTGCACACACTGTTTCGAGTTGCTCTAAGCGTTGGCTAACTTCCTCGGCATTTGATTCGAGGTCCTTGATGCGTTGCCCGTGTCCTAAGACATCGGTTTGAATTTTGGGGCGACGGTGGCACAGGAGTTAAGTGCTCGCCCCGCTCAGTCTGTCGCTGTCGTTGTGTCCTTGGGCAAGACACTTAACCCACGTTGCCTGCTGGTGGTAGTCGGAGGGACCGGTGGCGCCAGTGCTCGGCAACCTCGCCTCTGTCAGTGTGCCCCAGGGCAGCTGTAGCTACATTGTAGCTCATCACCACCAGTGTGTGAATGTGTGTGTGAATGGGCGAATGACTGATTGTGTTGTAAAGTGCCTTGGGGGGTTCCAGGACTCTAGAAGGCGCTATATCAAATACAGGCCATTTACCATTTTACCATTTACCATTTGTCCAGTTTGAGGTCCAAATGGTCAAACGAGGATTTGAAGTCAGTACCAATCTTCATTCGGAGTTTATCAAGCATTTCTGAGACTTGCGCTGCGGCCAATGGCATGCTAGCTCCGTTAGCTGCATTAGCCCCTGCCGAGGAGCTTTCTGCTACAGAGTCCTTTTTGCTGCCTTTAGTCGATTTAGACATGACTTCCAAGCTCGTGATGTTGTTCCTGATGCTAATGCCCAAGTACCAATGGGGTTACAGATTGAGGAGAGGTGAAGAGAGTAATAAAAACAGATATTCCTGTGGGAGCCAGCGAACTGCACACCCACGCCATCGCTTGCCAACCGGAAGTCCGGTAGGTAGGTTTTAACTGACGCAAATCTGCAACGCCTGCCTCCAGAGGGTTAACATTCATGGACTCACCCATCTTGACTCGCGACAGGAAAGGCTGTTGTTGGTTTAGCTTCCAGGAAGCAGCAGAGAATGTCTTGGCTAGTAGAAGCTAACTGTTAGCATTAGCAACTCCACCACACAGGAGAACCCCAGACTTGTATTATGTGTGGAGCTGAAACATGAATGTGGTAGAGCTGTTTTGCTGTTAAACAATCAGAAGCGAGACGGCCAGATATCAGGAAATAAGAGTCCAAATCCTGCCGTCCGAAGCTCTCCTCTGATCTCTTCCAACTTCCTGAAGCTGAACTCTGACAAAAACTGAAGTGCTTCACACGGGCACAAAATCAGCACTAGGGAAAGCTGCAAAGTTCTCTTAGAAAACACTACTGCCACCTGCCTAGATCAGATTAAGAGCCTTGGTGTACTTCGGGACAGCACCCTGTCCTACCAGTCTCACTTCAGCTTCCATCTCTGTCTAATCACTCCATCATGATAGTAAGCAGTTTGGTCTCTTCTCGCCTAGACTACTGTAACTCACTCCTCTTTGGTCTGCAACAGAAGTCTCTACAAACTACCGATTAAATTCAGGGTTGACTACAAAATTTTACTCCTCATAAGGCCATTCCCAACCTTGTCCCCTCATATCTATCTCCACCCTCCCACATGCTCAGATCCACAGCTTCCATCAACCTGCACACCCCCTGCTCTTCCTGTCACCATGGGAAGTCGAGCATGCAGCAGATCTGCCCGCTCCCTTTGGAGTTCATTACCAGCTGAACTCAGGAAAACCGCTACCCTGCACCGATTGAAGACTGAACTAAAAACTCACCTGATCAAGAGAGTTTGAAATGGCATAACAGCATGAGGACATTCTTTGATTGTGACGTAAGAGAGGCTTTTTGCCTTTTTGGGGGGTCTCTGTGACACCAGGGTTCACTGTAAGTCAGGAGCTCTCCATTCATCCCTGTAATGGTCCTTGCTGCTCTGAATTAGCTCTTCTGTCTCTCCTCCTGCTGCTGAGGTACCGTATCACCACTGCCTGTCTTGGAAAAGATTGTTTAGAACTGCCCAGACTGTGAGTGAGCTTGTTGACCAAAGGGGTCGAGGGAAGCTGCTGGATGCACGTTCCAGAGTTCTCCAGAGGTTCCAGACTGAATTAAATGTTTCCTCAATGTAGTTGAAACCTCCTCCAATCAAAGAGGGTCTTTGTCTCTGCTAAAATGGTCTGAATAAATCTGGGTTCACCAACTCCAAGCTCAGGTGGCTCTGTGAGTGTTAGCCACAGAGGCTGTGGGACAGAAGCCATTTCTGCCAAGTTCTCCCCTAATGTCCTAGAGGTCAGACATGAGGAGAAGAAAATCTAGGAGCCTTTCAGCAGAACATCCTCCAGCTTCTCCCTCTGGCATAAGAGATGTCTACAGGTTGCTTTAGTGAGGTTGCCATCTCCACTAGTGTTGTCAAAAAAATCGATACCTAGATATAAATCCATGCTTAAAGTGGATCTAAACTAGATATTCCATCCCTGTGGTATCAATATTATGGACTATTATACACAGCCTTCTTCAAGTACACCGGCACGCACGACGTCCAGATGCCGTAAAGCAGCCTCCGCCTCCCAGACAAACAGAAGAAGAAGACGCCGCATGGCTACATTGCAATTTCCCACGCGAGTTGTCTCCGATCCAAGTTTTGTCTGCCAAATAAATAAACAAAAACATAAACAGTGAATTTGGGAGGCGCTTCACAGCCCAACTTAATTAGCATACAAGTCCGACACGTAGTTGTATATTTACGCTTATGTGCTTAAAGGAAACTCCCGTTTATTGCAACCCGGACTTAATTTCTAGCATGCAGTACGTTTGTTTACTCACGCTGACAACTTTGGTGCTACTTGGATTCCCCGGGGTATTTAGATCCATCGCCGAATCGCCGTCAGCGTATATCCATATAACGGGTGCGGACGGGCACCCATGGTGCAGCCTCGAAATAAGACTTTATCTGCACCAAAACATCTTCATGTCGAAAGGTTTTTTTAGGAATCATTATCATGATTCCCCTGTTCTTTTGGAGCGGGTCTGGGATTTCTAGGCGTGAACAGACTAGCCGCGGCTAACTAACCGGCGCTTTTAATGACGTCACTGCCGTGCGCCAATCTGTTTTTATTAAGATTACCGGTAGATGTACCTTTGTCCTACTGTGGAGAAATCCGTTTTCTCCCTTTATTGACCAACAGAGTTGTTCAAAAGTACAGAACAAAACATATGGCGTTACATCTTATGACAAAAATGCACCTTAAACAGAGTTTAAGCAGCAAAACATCACTCTGCAAATAGTGTCTATATAGTGAGACAATTCATGATTTAAAGTGTTAACTTTTGCCAGTTTTTGTATGCACGTTTTAAAAAATGCTGATACTTGAAAGGTTTAAGCACTTTATACACTTAATTCTTAACATTTAATTTTTGCAATATAAATTGAGGAATGTTATTTTTTGAATAAACTTGTTCAATAAATTGGTGTTTTTAAATAGTATCGAAATCGAGTATCCAGTTTTTTTCCCCCCCAGTATCGAATCGAGTTTGAAATTTTAGTATCTGACAACCCTAATCTCCACACAGGTGTCGGAGAGACGATGCGATGCTAACTCACTTTTACAGGTTCAGCGCTTATACAGGCTTTTATGGTTTAAGCTTGTTCCTTTAAGTAACACAGAACTACCATGTTCCAGCTGTCCAACCTCGATAATATTAGTTCAATGCTGCGGATGGTCAGCCAGGAGCTGATGATGCAGATCCGAGAGAAGCTGGCCGACTCTGAGGAGGCAGCATACATCCAGAGAGCTGAGATGGAGCAGAACAGGATCCACTACCTCGCTACTGAGGAGAGATTCCTCTCACAGCTCAGGTAACGGATCTTTCTCAAAAGGTATTTGCCACGGGCGCTCAAAGTTATAGCTATAACATATAAAAATGTTGAAATCAGTTTCTACACAGCTGTGCAGTAATGAAACACTCGTAACGAACGCTTTATTTCGCCTCAAACCATCCTAGATGAAGGGGGGAGGTTGGCTGGGGGTTTCATCCCCGACACGTGTGGGTGCGAGCTAAAGTACATGATGTGCTCTGATTGGTTAAAACTTCCATTACCTTAGAAAGGTATCTGGATAAAGACAATTTACTTTGACAATCTAAAAGGAAGGAGATCAGTGAAGCTAACCTTTAACTTTCATAGTTTCCAGCAGAACATGAATAAAACAGACATTTATAGGTTGGTGGATGAGAGGGTCTGTAGTCATAGATCTTTCTAGTACGATGCTTACTGCAAATAAACCTACAGGAAGCTTTCTGGAGACCTTTTACAGCAAGGATTTCCAGAATAAAAGCACAAGAGAATCAGGGATTAGAGCTCTCTAAAGATAATTTCTGCCATTAGTCACACCTTGATGCTGGGATTTCTATTTCTGCAGTTTTTGTGTTTTCTTTCTTCAACTAGTGAACTGGAAGACCAGATGGAGTGTTTACAAAGCTCTGCCTCCAGTCCCATGAGACGGGCATCAGTCACTCTAAAAGATGTGGAGGAAGTAGAAGTACTTCTACAGCAGGTTGGACAGAATCTGGCCGTCCTCAAAGGTTGGTCCATCCAAAAAAAAAAAAAAAAAAAGGTTGGTCCATCAAAGCGGCACTGAAGGAAATTACATTTTCATTTATTATTTTAATAATTAAATAAGATTAACTGGACTAGTGCAACACAGTTTAAATGGTTTTAAACTTTATTTAAAAACAAAATTTTCTCACTGTGAAAAAACTCTTTTCAGTACAAGCATGACCTGACAGCACTTCAAAGTGTTCAACACACCGTTAAAATCCACCCCGGTTAATTTACACACGCAAACAAACGTGAAAATAGTCTTCTACCCCTATTTCCTGCGTTAGCTGCATATACTGTAGAAAATAGAAACGCTCAGATTAGAGGAGTCAGATCTACACCACAACACCTTGTGTTATTCATGCAGATAAAACATCAACGCTGCAGCGCAAACAGAGTCAGTGGTAGAGTCACGCCTATGTTAGCCAATCAGAGGTGAGATGTCAGAATATCAGGAAATAGGACTCCAAATCCTGTCGTCTGAAGCTCAGCTTCTACGAACTTCTATGAAACAAGAGTGCCAAAGCTTCTTTTCAACTCACATGACGTTCGTTTATACTAGAGCCAATCGTAAATGTGATGAAAAACTAGTGATGTTGGTCTTTAAATGTATTTGCAGCACAGAAAAAAAACTTTCCAAAGATTTTAATGATCCATAGTTAGCCAAAAAGCTTGGAGCCCCCCATTATTTAGCCTTCAGACCTCACAACTTCATTTGTGTGTGTGTGTGTGTGTGTGTGTGTGTGTGTGTGTGTGTGTGTGTGTGTGTGTGTGCCAGGAGAATTCCCCGTGCTGCAGGCCAACATGTGTTCAGTGCTGAGGACGGAGGTGGAGGCAATGCGGTTCCTGAAGGAGGAACCTCATAAGATGGACTCCATGTCACAAAGGGTCAAAGTCCTGAGTGACGTTCTCAGCTTCCTTCGCGGGTACCCACCAGCACTATTTAAAGTGAATCTGCTCGGCCAAGAAAACCTAAGGTCCTGGTGTGAGATTTTGTCTTTTCTCTGGTTTCGACAGGTCTCTGTTAGAGTCAGTTCCTTCAGCCAGATCAGCGGAAGCAGACCCTCTGAAGGTCTTGGACCAGGAACCCTCAAATCCCCAGAGCCTTTTCAGCTTTCCAAAACTCCAGTCTCTACATTCAGTCAGAGCCCTCCTGCCCACTGTCGCCCAATCCGTGGGCCAGGCTGGGGCAGCAGCCTCTGTGGTTCAGCCCTGCCTCGACCAACTCAGCCCTCCACCAACATCTGCTCATGGACAAGACTCACTCACCATGGCTGAGGTACCACTAACAAGACCTGTGGCTTCTCAAAGGGGCATATTTAACCAATAAAAGCATAGTTCCTCTAGCCTAGCAAGCCATCCTATATATGTGAGTAAATAGTCTGACCATGACCCATGGACAGATAGTGGTTGTCTTTTAAACCACATGTGTCAGACACAAGAGCATTTTATGAAGTGAACGATGGTAGCATTTTTATGTGGCCTGCGAGATAAATATCAAAAATGTATTAAAACTGACCCACTGGTTGATTTTACCATTAAGACTACAACTTCTATGATGCTTTGCGGCATTATCACGGAGCCGACGCGCCCCCTCCTTTGTGTTTTTTCCAGCGTCTGCTGCAGGTGTCTGCAGCTCCGCTGTCTCGGACAAACTAAACACTCCTCTCACTCAGTGCCGAGTTTACTCAGCTACTTGCCGACGTTGAAGCCAAGAAACGGAGATCTTAACCGCTCAGTATTGTGCTCACGACTGACAGAGAAAGTTTTCCAACTAACTTCCAGACAGAGCTGGTATAACTCCAGCGAGCAGCGACACGCTCAAGCCAGCATGACTCTGTGGCTGCTGTAGTTTTTATTTTTCTTCCCCGACACACAACGACGTGGTCAAGCTGGTCAGACATGTTCAGCAGCACAAACCCATGTGAGCACCTGTTGTCATTTAATGTTGTCATTATTATGATGAAGATGAACAAAACAACAGGAGTCTTCTCAGCTCAGAGCTCCTCAACGCCATGATGCAGGTATCTGGCTGGAACAGGTGAGCATCACAGTAAACCAGTGGAGCAAACGGAGCTTTAAATATGTTGGTTTTATGCTCTTTTTCTGCTCCAAAACATGAAAGTTAACAGGTGAGATGTTGCATTTTCATTTAAGATAAAATGATATTTTTATTTTGTTGTTGGCCCGTGAGAAAAGATTTAACCTACAGTAAACAGGAAGTGGAAAGGCTGCAGATAGATGAATAGAATAGAAAATCCTTTATTGTTTCTGAGTGGGGAAAGCTAGACGTCACAGCAGCAATGACACTTATTATGATAAATGATCTGCACTTGTATAGCGCCTCTCAGAGTAAGGACTCCAAAGCACTTTACACTACAGTGTATCATTTATCCATTCACACACACATTCTTACACTGGTGGAGATGACAGGCGAGGCTGCTGAGCACAGGCGCCACCGGACCCTCCAACCACCACCAGCAGGCAAGGTGGGTTAAGTGTCTTGCCCAAGGACACAACAGCAGAATTCTAAGTCCGGAGCCGGGATCGAACCTGCAACCTTCCGATTACTGGACAACCCGCTCAACCTGTTGAGCTACTGCTGCCCCGATGACATTTATTACAGGAGAAAATAAGGAGAATAAAAAATAAGAAAAATGAATAAACAACAAGAAAACATAAATCCTGAATAGATTTTAAAAATGCTGAATTTACAAGTAATGAATACCACTGATGCGTTTTATTTAAAATTGGCTTGCTCGTGTGTAATTTGGTTATTCCACATTCAGTGTTAATGCAAAAATAAGTTTGTTTCCAAATTAAAAGGTTCAAAATTGCATATATGTTGATAAAGAAAATGTGCAAATTTGTCACTTTTTCAAAAATATTAAGTTTGGCCCGCGACTTCATCCCAGATTTTCATTTCGGCCCAGTGTGAATTTAAGTTTGACACCCCTGTTTTAAACTGACAATCATCTCTACTAGTGATGTGTCGGTCGCAAACGAACCGGCTCTAAGAGCCGACTCTTTGAAGTGAATGACGGGAGCCGGCTCGTCATTGGGAGCCATCCCCTCCCCTCCCCCCTCCCCACTTGCTTTGGTGAAAGCTGCAGGTGATTTGTCAACATGTGTAACTGTGTGTCCAGACTGTCCACACATAGTGCAGTGGGGGGGGGGGGGGGGGTTTAGAGGGAGGATCAGACTCAGACACAGCAGAGCACATGCGGGTGGAGGGAGATGAGAGGGAATGGGGAGGAGGAAAAAGGCGAGCGAGAGAGAGGAGAGTGCGACGAAGACGGTGAGAAAATGAGCACCAGCAGTCGGAAAGTGGAGATTTCTTAAAGTGTTCAGTTATAAAATCCATAGAAATGATAAATATTTGATATATTGCATTTTTTTACTTTAGTAAATCATTGTACATATAGTTTTGCATTATTCTGGTTATAAATGTACTCTACGCAACAGAAAATCTGAGGAGCCACTTGGTGAGCTGAGCCAAAAGAACCGGCTCTCTAAAAAGAGCCGGAATTCCCATCACTAATCTCTATGCTGATGATTGTCAGCTTTATTCGCCAATTCAGCAAGGGGCCAGGGGTGGCCTACAGCAGCTGGTGACTTGTTTACAGGATGTTACTCAATGGATGGGGTCCGATTTCCTGAATTTAAATGAGGGCAACACTGAATATGTAATAGTTTTTACCTCAAATGACCACCAGCCCCATGGACTGGACCTTTCATTGCTGCTCCCCTGATCACTCTATTGCTGCAAAGTCTGTGATCACAGAGCTGGGTGTTAAAATAGATTCTCCTCTGCGATTTGATGTTCAGGTAAATCCTTGTTGTTCATTCTTGTTTTTACCAGTTGAGGCATTTATCCATGATTGAGTCGATCCTCACAAACAGGAGTTGGAAACCGTAGCCAACACTTTTATTACCTCGAGACCTGTATGCTGGCCTGAGCCAGTCCTCAATGACTCGGCTGCAGCTGGTCCAGAATGCTGTTGCTAGGTTTATTATGGAGCATGGAATTGCCAGTATGTCACTCCCCTCCTGACTGCTTTGGACTGGTTACCAGTGAAACACTCTATCCTATTCAAGATCCTGGTCTTTGTCTTCAACAGTTTGTCCGGAACTGCCCCACTGCTGACCCGCTATGTCCCTGCAAGTTCATTACGTTTGTGTCAGAGTGACCTCCTAGTGGTTCCGTAAGTCCGGGGCTGATCATGCCTTTTCAGTTCTTGGTCCTCGGCTTTGGAACCAACTGCCACTAGAAATAAAACATTCCACATCACTGCCCACTTTTAAAGCTAGGCTGAAGGTCCATCTTAGGTCTAGTTCCTAGCCTTTGTACTCTTGTCTTAACGGGGGACGGCTCCCAATGACGAGACAGCTCCCATCGTTCACTTCATAGAGCCGGCTCTCAGAGCCGGTTCGTTCGCGACCGACACATCACTAGTAGCTGGACTCGGTTTAGCCTTTGAAATGTGTTTCCCAAACTGCTACACATGGCAGCAGCATCAGAACGTTTTGCGCTCATAACAAGCTGATTCATAAAACAAGAAACCTGCAGCCTCTGTGAGTTTATGCAGATCAATGCTTAACACTAGAGCTAATTCAGCTGTAAACATTATGCGCACCTATTATGTCCCCCAACTTGCTAGGAATGATGCGGTGGAGGGAGTAATGCAAACATGTGAGGTTTTAAATAATAACAAAGTAGTGTGTCGCTAGAAACAAGGATTTTATTACAAAAACTCAAGTGGACAAAAAGGGAATATTTCCGTAAGAAAACAAAGGAGCTATGTACATAAGGTTTTACCAGAAAGCGCCAGCCCAAAAGGGGCTGGGATTACTAACAGAAATAGTCCACCGAAAATCCACAACGTAAAAAGGAGCAGTCGCTCAGGCAAATCCAAATCCGAGTGTATAACCAAAGGTCGAGTTTACAAACACAGCTGATCAGAAAGTTGAGCACATGAGAAGAGAGGAGAGAGGAGAGGAGTGAGAACACTTCCGTGCTAACACTTCCCTGTAACCTTCTCCCAGTCTCAGCCCAGGTGACAGCCTTTTATCAACTGTGGTGTGATTAGAATCACACACAGCTGGGCAACTGGAGGAAGGAGCCAGGTGAGGACGGCACCACTGAGGCTATCTGGTGGCCGGAAAAGGGAGCATCTGTAACAGCACCAAAGGTGACAGATGTAATGACTCGTCATCGGATTCTGCTCCTCCTGATGGGTGTTCCGGCTCGTAGAACCTGGACGTCCGTTGATTCCGGCATGGCTGTTGGGATACTTCGCTCGCTGGGACCTGACCTGCCTGCTGCTCTTTCCCGCACTGAATCACAATAAGTGCAATTACAAAGATCAATATGCTATTTTGGAAGTATTCCCTACCCGTGGATATATAAGTTTGCTCTTGCTTCAAATGATCACCTCCACGTGGATACCTTAATAATCTGCTGACTTGTGTGCTTCCAAAGGGATTATGCAAGACTGTTGAAACCATAGACTCTTCTTCGGAGTGGGGTTCGTACCTCACCACTTTTGGCCTCTTCCTGGGGAACTGCACCTTCCCCTGTCGTCGGAGTCCCTTTAGGACTCTGGTTTGTTCAACGCCAGGTGGTCTCTGTATGGGCCACCGTACCATTGAAAAGGGGGAATATGTAACGGAATGAAATGACTGTTTTCCACCTAAAGGTCATTTCCCCCTCTTCTCTGACACATAACTAGTCTGCATGAGATATGGCCTCGAGGTCTCATGCATTTGCTATAAACTGCTTTCTTTCCAGCTCAAGAGAAGAATGAAGAAAGTACTCTCTCCTTTTAATAAATCAAAGAACTCTATTTTTAATAAAGCTAATCAAACAAAGTGTTAGTCAATAAATAAGATAGGACCAATCTGTGAAATCAAAATATTAATTACTTTATTATAATCCTATAGAATATAATAAGTAATATGACTTTAAATGTTTCCACTAGGACTGATCTCACGTAGAGTTAAAAGACATCACACATTGCTTTTACTGATCCAATCAGAATCTGCCAGATCTGACGGAGGCGTGGTTTTGGTGGTGCTTGGTAAGTCTGTCATCTTTTCATTCGACCATAAACCAAAACATCCGAAGTATAAAACTATGCCCACGTCATCTCTAACGCCAGTTCAAAGCGTTCTAGAGGAGTTGTCGGAGTGGCCAATCCGTAACTTTCCTCTTCAGTCAAAAGAACCAACGACAAGCTGGATAAAATCTGTTGCTGTTCCACCTGCTGCAATGGTTCCTTTCAGAATAAAAGCTGAACCAACACGACCCCATTTTGGGTCTCGCTAGATGCCGATAAACTGTCGTGACCCGGAAGTATCTCAAGACTGGTGGTTGGCTGCCGCGGCTTCGGCTCCATAAAGGTCAAGCTGGACCTCTTCACCTCCTGATCTAGACGGGGACTTCCGCTAAGGGTATGTAGACCGACAGAATGGCGTCGAATGTGTTTATGAATCTCCTAACCAAAGCTTAGTGCGAAGACATCACCTTCATTCCCACCAGAACTAATCGCTTCTTCGGATTTGCTGGTTCTGAACAACATTCCACATTACACCATTCTCCGTCTCATTCACCTTAGTTACACCATACATTTCGTGTTAAAGTTAGTCTAGTTTAATCTGTTTAGTAATAAATCTTTACACCTTTAAACATGACTCTCTCTTCTGTTGTCTCTGAGTGAATATGAGGCTGTTACATAATCCCTGCATTAAAAAGTTCCAATCTTCTGGTTAAACAGTACCCACAGATCCATAAGGTTGATTTCATATTTACTATGGAATCTTATGTCTTATGGCTTATTAAATAACATGTAAATTGAATCATTACACAGATCATTTGCTGCTGTGGCCCTCAGACTCTGGAACCTAAACCTCCTTTCTTTCCCATTCTGACCTTCAGTTTGGAGTTCAGGAGAATGTCTTGAACACAATCTAACACCAAAGAAACTGAGTAAACAGTTTTATTTCATGTGTGAAAAACTGTGGTTATTTTATCATACAGCTATTATTTCATGACTTTATGCATAAATAGTGAAAGTATATCTTTCTGAATTTCAAAAAGCAAAAAGTAAAAGAAGATGAATGAGGTTAAGCTTGGTTTATGCTTGACACATTTACTTTACGCTTGGTGATGCGGCTCGAGGATGGAACGCGCTTCACAACTCGCAGCGTTTATGGTTCATGCGGCTCGTCTCTGCGGTGAACCAATATTCTCCCAAACTGTAGGGGGCAGCATGGAGCTCTACGGCATGCATCCAACACTACACCATAGTAGAAGTAGAAATTACTGTTTACAACATGGCATTTCAGCATTTTTAACAGCGTCCTCGTCTTTTCCGACAGTGCGAGCTATTTCTCTCCAAGAATTGTTAGCAACATGTTGATCACGGTGATCTCTGAGAGCTGAATCATACAAATGTCTGTATTTACGAACCTCTGCCATAACTGGTTCTTGCCGGTCCGCCATGTTTTTCCACGTCCGACCATCCGCATGGTTAGAAAATTTCCTAGGTGCGCGGTGCGGAAATTTTGGGCCGTGCGGAGGCGCGATGGAGGGGCGTGGTTGTTAAAATGATGCAAAATGACGCAACTTTTCCGCGCAGAGCCGTGCGGACCTCGCGGGAGCATCAAGCATAAACCAACCTTTAGTGGGAGGGAGGGAGGGAGACAGCAGTCCTGGTGTGTTTTCTTAGGAGGAGGAGATTAAATGCATTTTTCTGCTTGTTATGGTAAATGGTCTGTATTTGTATAGCACCTTCTTAGGGTGCAACCCCCCAAGGCACTTCACAACACAATCAGTCATTCACACATTCACACACTGGTGGGGATGAGCTGTGTAGCCACAGCTGCCCTGGGGCGCGCTGACAGAGTCGAGGCCTGCTGAACACTGGCGTCACCAGTCCCTCCGACCACCAGCAGCATTGTTATATTAATGGTTAAAGGTGTTGTGATCTAATTTTGTTTGTATCTTAGAATGTCTTCATGTTTGAACCTTGCTGAACCACGCGTCTTCTCTATCACCAACCTACAGGCTACACCCAAACAAACTCAAGATGGTAGGTCGGACGTAGACATCAGCGATGCAAACTGGAACCATTCCACTACCAACGCAGCCACCCAGTTACCTCTCCGTACCAGCACAGGCCATATCCAGCTCCTACAGGTGGACCAAACCATGAAGACCATCATCCCTGAGTCAGATGTCAAAGAGAGTTTCTGTCATTCAACCTCAAGATGGACTCGGTCAGAGCAGAACGCACCTCTGGGTGTGCCTGAGCCAGGTGGGCTGGACTGTAAAAGCCACATTAAGTCTGACATGATCACACGATTGATCACATATTGACTGACCCACACCTCATCACTGTCGGTTGAACATTTTCTGGGTTTAGTTTTTATAATACAATTTTATTTATCATTCCTGTGTGCCAATAAAAACATCCAAACTTGTATTTATTAGCTTACTTGGATTTTTTTCCCGTTAACTGTCTGTTTACTTCCTATGTTTGTCTTTGCGCTACAAACTCAGCAGAAAAGGAGCAACTGTCTCACATCCAAGAAGATAAAACTCTGCAGCCAAGAGATGATGTGAAATCCTCCCAACGCAGCAAGTCAGATACAGGTATGAGTGAAACGTACACATGAATCCATCCTTTGACCCCGGCTGGAGGTCCCACAGTAAACTGGTGGAAAGGATGTATTTTATTCTAAGTAAATATAACATTTGTTTATTCCTATCCAGAGTCTGTATCCTTTGCATTCTGAGAGCTGACAGAGAAACCACTATTTAGCAAAAACATTTGTTTTAAAAATAATTGTCCTGCAATTGCAACACTTCACTCTTTTTCCATCAAAAATGAGAAAGTTGGTAGTCAGAGCTTTGATGTGATGCTTCTGGCAGCTTGTCTGGTCACTTCATCCCCGGAGCACGGCAGGCAGACACGAGTAGAGAAAACCCACAGCTCCAGTGAGAACAGTGACAGTGGGCTGAGTCGGGACACGTCTCCAGCGTGCTCCACAAGGTCAGTGGTTCTGCAGTAATAAAGCTGGGATCTTTACAGAGCTAGAATATTTGCTCTCATCTTCTCATTTTACTACTGTCTGTTCAGGTTGCAAGACATCATGTCAGACGTGATTCCTCCTTCCCACAAAGATCCTGCTGGAGCCGCGGTAAGGGCAGACCACAGTCAACAAACTCATTGTGCTAAAATTAATGGCTGATGTTGTAAAAACTGCAAGACTAAGGTGTCATGTTCTAACACAAACGGTGAAAGTTGGTGACGCTGGAAAGACAGATGACCTCCAGCGCATGAGGTTAGCTACCTCATCCGTGGCACTCGCAATAGGGCACCAACTCAAGCTGTGGAAGGCTTCACAGAATAACACTTCCAGAAAATCCGAGAGCAGGAGATGAAAAGAGACTCAACAGGTCAGACACAGAGACAGCTCACTCAAAAAACCGGGAAGGCTGTGGAAGTAAAGTACGATAGCATGAAGACTTGCAGGAGTGTCAGAGGGCTGAAGATACATCAAAGCTGCCAAATGTAGGAAAAAGGTGCCCACGGGAGCAGCACACGGTGGAGGCACCAGGTGAGGACTCCAGTCAGGAAGCACCCTACAGGACTGGAAATCTCTCAGTCCCTGTCATGTAAAGACCACAGGAGGGACCACCCAAACACTGTCTCGGGGAGCATCCTCCATGTTGGAAGAGAAAGAGTTAACTGACCCAAAATTAGCGATAACAGACGCTGTGTCTCAATTCAGGGTCTGCATCCTTCGAAGGACCCAGCCTACTCGGCCGACGTGGGCTGGGTCCTCCGTCGGCCGAGGAGACCGGATGTTAACGGCTGTGAATTTGGACAGGCCTAGCCTTCATGAACTCCCGCCACTCCCTCGGCGAACGTTGCGTCGCCTAGCAACCGTGGAGCCGCTGAGCAGAAGGGAGAAGGAACTTTAAACGATGGAGCTCGAAGTTTTATTTAGTTTCTTAATCATTTCCTTGACCGTTGGAGAGCTAATTCAGAGAAAATACTTTCGACAAGCTGAGCCTGAGCAAAGATGTGATAATAGTTTTTAATACTTCCTAAGGGTCTTAATTTGACCAAAACCGATTTATCACCTTTTAAGACTTTTCAAGACCCAGCGGTTACTCTGTAATGTTAAACAATTCACATTTGTAAACAAAAACAAAATTCAAGTGTTTAATGCAGAACTGATTTTATTTAGATATTTCTTTTATATGTACATGTTTAATCTTTATTAACCATTTTTTCTAGCAAGCCTGTCAAAGTTCTCCCTTCTCTCTCTGTGCCCTCTGCTGCTCTGCCTCCCTCTGCAGCCTCATGTCCTCCCTGATCAGCTCCAGAAGCTGGTCATCGCTGTCACCTTCCCCTGGATGCCCATTTTCTCCAGAATAGTCTTAACAAACATGTAAGAAATGAAACAGGAAGAGAAAAGAGGACAACGGGTTATTCCTTTCATGTTTTCACAGAAAAAAATAAACTCAAACGACAGTTTTTAAAATATGAGATGTTATTGTACCTCCATGCCACAGCCGCCGAATACTTTGCTCCAGTGATCATGTGGTCCATCTCCATCCTAAGCTTAATAAAGTCCCTGGTTTTCTCTTTTGTCCCTAAAATACAAACTTCTATTAAAATCAGGGGGAAACGTAGCGGGAGAAGTACGACACCGAGCAGCTGAACATACGAGCCGAGACCGCAATACAAGCACTTTTACTGTAACATCTCTAACTAAAATAACGTTCATGTATCACAAAAAGCCCTTAACCTAACAGTTTTCAAGTTTATACTGACATTTATATGCGCAATCCTCTCCGACAGCTCCCGCTTCACTGTCCGCCATTGTTTTTAAAAGTTCTGCCGTCCGACCTGCAAGGCATCTTGGGAAATGTAAACCATTGAAGGAAACACCGGACCCATCCTGCTTGCAGGCGAAAAGAAGGCCGGATTCGTCGACCGCATTTGAAGGAGTCTTCAAATTGGGACAGGCCTAGTCGCGGCGCTGTGACGTAACCGGCCGACGAAGGATGCAGACCCTGAATTGAGACACAGCCAGAGACTGGGAACAACTGGACCAAGGCCTCAACAAAGTGCTGGAAGCCACTCTGGCAGGATCAGCGAAGCATAAAGCTAATACTCTTGCAGCAATACTCCACAACTTAGCAAATGAGAGGTTTGGATGTGAGGAGAGGAAAACTAGCAATGAGACGAGGCACCAGCCAGACAGCAGAGAGAGGAGAGTCCATCGGCTGAGTGGCGAAAACAAGAGGAAAGAGCTTACAAGCCAAGTCTCAGAGCATCTCTGTAGATAGCAGAAAGCACTCAGAAAAAGCAAGAGGACAGGGAGAGTAAAAGATCTCAGTTCATCAAGAGCCCCTTTGGATTCACCAGGACATTATAGGATGAAGCTAAAATGGGGAGGCTAATGAGTCCCAAAGAAGACGTGGAGGAGTTTTTAAAGAAAAACCACAATGACGTGTTCAGGAACCAGCCACTGGAGGACAACCCAAGGACTGACAGCGTCGGGCCCCCTGAAAATGAGTTCAGCACTAGTGAACCATCATGAAAGGAAGTCCAAGAAGTGGTGAAGAAATCCAGAACAGGTGCTGTCCAAGCCGTATACCCTATGAGGTGTATAAGTAGCGTTTTCTGCTCCTTTGGAAGCTCCAGAAGCAGCTGGAAAAAGGCAGAGGGCTGTTACATGCGGAAAGAAGAAAACTCCTTGAACACTTCAGAACAATGTCATTGCTAAGCATAGAAGGCCAGATTTTCTTTTCTGTTTTGGCCTGAAGGATGACACTGTGTTGTGTCCTGGACTACAGGACTACAACCGCTAAGACTACGACCGCAAATTTGTTCTGACCAATCAAAATCGTAACGTGATAACGTAACTTCTGTAAACTTCATGTTCAGCCAAGCAACTACTTTGACGTCATCGGCAGTCGAAGGACCCCGAGCCGATCCTGCACCCGAGCAGATCCTGTACCGACACCGGCACACTGTTTGGCTTTCTGGCACCTGTCTGCTGATTCTGGGTGCCCACTGTCCGATAATGCTCTGTAGGCCCCATCCTTCAGTCTGATGGCTCCCCCTAACCACCAGCAAGTTCGAGGGTTACCACTGAGTAGCACCAGGTGATCTTTGAGCACAATGCTGACAGCTTCCACCTGCAACATAGGCTGTCTTGGTACAATGGGCACGGATGGGTGTATTTATGTTTAAAGATGGTGTTCGTTTTGGCTAAAATGCAACTTGAGGAGAGGTCTAGTAAAATAAACTCCACCTGTGCTCAGGTTGGGTGGGCCATTCCTCCCATTCACGCCCCTCCGTGTCACACTGATCTTACCCATGTGAGCAACTAAACCTCGTAGCAGGACAATGCTTCCCCAGTCAGTGCATCATCTAGCACTCTTCCCTGGACAGCCAGGGTCAGTTCCTCAACAAAACGGCACAGGAAATTAACCTTTTGTCCCCTTTTGTTACCTCTCACCCTGGACCAGCTCCAGTGAAGAAGAGAGTCCAAACCCCGTCAGTGACTTGGATTCCAGTATTGCCCATGTTGCTGCTGACTAGACCATGGACGCAATTTTGGGGGGGACAGGGGGGGGGTGTCCGGGGGGGTGTCCCCCCCCCCTTTCCAAAGTCAAGTTTTGACCCCTGCACTTTTTACCATCCAAAAACAATATTACGCTATATTAAATTGACACTGGTTGAGCTCTAGGACCAAGCGGAAAACAACTGTTTGCGTTGAAGCCTGTTTCCCATTAGAGCATACTGTAAAGATACCCCCCCACCCCCACCCCCCCGTGTCCCCCCCACTTCTAAAGTGAAAATTACATCCATGGACTAGACTCAAGGGTAACTGCCTTGTTATATTCTTATTGTAAGGTGCTTTAAATGAAAACATCTTCCATGTGCATAAACACTAAACATCTTTGAAATCTACTGTTGGTGACACTGTTTACAATGTAATAGATCATCTGTAATCAAAATAGTATTTATAATCACTCTGTCTGATTTTAGGTCTCTACAGAAAAGTTTGGTAGGACTCGTCCCCATGGCAAAGTTACGAAAGATGCAAAAGAAAAGGAGAGATCTCCACCCGCTCAAGTGGCCAGTAGGAACTCCACACAGGGTCCCACGATCAAACCCGTAACAGCAGGTGAACTGCAAGATCTTCATGGGGATGGAATAAGTGGAAGTCTTGATGTCAAGAAAGATGTGGAGGAGAGGGAGGCTGAACAAGGACCTTCCCTCGTCTGTAAAACGCAAGAGAAGCAGGAGATGTCTTCTCTTGTAGCGTCAGAGGCATTTCCTCATCCCTCTGAACTTCTGAACATGCAAGAGACAATGGTTCCTACTGGCTCAGCTTCACAGCAGCAACAGGTTCTTTATGTAAACAATCGATGTCAAACTGTCAAAATCAATGTTGATCAGTCTCCATCTCCAACCACGGCAGAAAAGAACGACATTGTTGTGCTGCAAAATGAACCGAATCAAGGAACTGTCGCAGTTCGTGAACAGACATTCAAAAAGTTTGGAAAGAAATCACCAGCTGAGAAGTCTAGTCCAGGAGAACTGGCACACAAACAAGGAAAGTCCAAGTCCTGGACGATAAGGCCATCACACGTGGTGCAGCAGGACGAGACCCTGAGCTCCAGCGAGGACCATGAAACATCCTTCCCACCTTCGTCTCTGTCACCTCAGAACAGAGAGCAGCAAATCCGGGAGGAAACGGTGCCGATGTTTAGAGACCAGGCGCTGATCAGTGAAGAGGGAGGCAGCTTCAGCCACAATATTTGGGACATTGAAGAACCACCTCCTCCTCCACTGACTCACAGACTCGTCATGACTAACATCTGGTCAAAATCTAACATGGACGATCCACACAACAGGCAGAACAGCAAATGTGAGAACGGTGCTCTTGTTAATATGGGCCATGAGAACTACGGTTTCGAGGACAGGGATGAGTCCGACTCTGAACCTACGATGGCTTTCTTCAACATGCCTGTGGACCCTCCATCACCCTACACGCCTCTGTCTACCATCTTTGAGTATGAAGAAGATCTTGAAGTGACTTTGTGTCGGGATGGATTTTTAAAAGAGTCACAATTTGAAGAGGAGCAACGTGCCGACCCTGATTTAGGGTTACGCCTCGCTGACATCTCAGGGAACGGCTCGAATTTTCCACAGCACTCAGAACTGTGTGTTTCACACCCTCAAAACCAAGGCCAGGCTCACACAAACTGCTCCGCAAAGACCGAAGCAAAAAGCAAATTCAAATTTAAGTTTCCCAAACTGTCTGCACTCAGCCAGGCTATTGGGATGGGGACAAAGACGGCTGAAGCAGACAAAGAAAAGAAGGTGGCGTCAGAGTGCAGGTCAGTCGTGGAGACCAAGACTCAAATAAAAGAATGCATGACCTCTGAGGTCAACGGCAGTAAAGAGCTCAGCGTGAGCAGGAGTAACTCCTGTAGCAAAGACACCCCTACAGACGCTAGGATGTCTGAGTCGCACGCTCGGGTAGAAGCACTTTGCAAGAACGCGTTTAAATCTATCAGCAGCTTAGAAGAGTCCATCAAGCAGCTGGAAATCAGCATGGACAATATGGCTGCCCCTTCTTCTCCTCTCCCTACAGTGGCTTCACCTTCTCAGGATCAGAGGTTTTCCTTTGATTCTACTGACAGGCATACACCTAAAGGCAAATCTAAACTAGAGGAGGAGAGAAGACACGCCACCCAGACGTCTGAAGACCCAAATCCAGCTGAGAGGAAGCGAGCCAGATCACAGCCGTCTCACAACTCAGGGAGAGTCGTCACCAAAAGACAGGTTTGATGCTTCTGTGCTCAGAACTTTTCCTGTGCTGGTGGGGGCTCTGAACTGTGACCTCCTGCTTCATGTCTTGAATCTTTCTTTTGTAAAAGAAGTTAATTTACATCTAATTAAGGACCCGTGAGACATTAAGATTCCATAGTGATATGAAATCAATCTTACGGACCGCTGGGTTATTTAACCAGAAGATTGGAACTTTTTATTGCAGGGATTATGTAACACTTCACATTAACTGAGAGACAAGAGAAGAGAGAGTCCTTTAAAACATTTAAGATGATTTATTTCTAAACAATTTAAACAATTTTAAACAAGACTAACTCTAAATGATGGATGGATCTGGTGGAATGAGACGTGAGATGAATGGTGTGTGTGTGATGTTATTATCAGAACTCATGATTAAGGACGGGCCATCCTGGACTCAGTAGCACACTATTTACAGGTTTATGTGGTTGTGGCCGACGGTGGCAATGAAGTTAAGCGCTCGCCCCCAGTGCTCGGCAGCCTCGCCTCTGTCAGTACGCCCCAGGGTAGCTGTAGCTACATCGTAGCTCATCACCATCAGTGTGTGAATGGGTGAATGACAGGTTGTGTTGTAAAGCGCCTTGGGCGGTTCCAGAACTCTAGAAGGCGCTATATCAAATACAGGCCATTTTTGTGGGACAGAATCGGAAAGTTGATCACGTCGTCTCCTGCTGTCGTAAACATTCAGAGACAAGTTAAAAGACACTGAATGCGGCTCTCTGAGTGGAGAGAACACTAGTGGAGAGGAAAAGAAATCTAAAGTGATAGAAGTCCTAAGACACAGTGGCCGAATAATAAATTTTTTTTATTTATTTATTGTTATGCTTTTTTTTTCACCCTTCCACTCCGACCCACAATCCAGCTCAGTAGATGGCAGAAATGTAACTACAAGCTAGATGCCGTCCTCCATTAAACAACAGAAGAAGATGTCTGGGTTCCCACACGTCCTGGAGAACCTGGAAAAATGATTTCCAGTAATGGAAAACACATGGAAAATGGGAAATAAGTAAAATGTCCTGGAAACGTTTAAGTTGCCTGGAAAACTGTTTCTTTTCTTGTGGATGAACCCAAACATTTACGCATGAAGGATGAGCTGTAGCGCTCGTCTGCTTTCATTTCTGCTTCTAGCCGGCACAGCGCTCCATGTGATGCTACCAACCAATCAGATTCCATATTCCCTTAGAACATTTTTCTTCCCAGTGTTTCTGTCTGATTTCTAAAACCCAAGTAAGGATTTATTTCTCCAAAGCTGTGGGCATGTTGTCACTCACGCCTCTGAGCAAAGAACATTTTTGGCTTTAGTGGAGCCGTAACGACGACATATAATCAGTATTTTACTCTGTCAGATTATTTTACACAGACTTGATAAATCAAAATAATTTAGAGTCAAAAACACAAAACTCAGCTATGAATGCCATTGTGTATACCAGATGTGTGATGTGGTTGATGCGAGTAGATGCAATTCATGTATAAGTTTGATTATAGTTAATATTTTCTATTGTTATTAACTGTGAGAGTTTGATGAAATCAAACTTTATTTGTGCAGAACTTTTCATACAAAAGAAAATGCAGCTCAAAGGGCTTTACAGATTAAAATGACCCCTGTAAAGGATGAGTCGTTTACGTCTTACTTTATGAACCATAACATGTGAGATTCCATAGAAATATGAAATATCAATCTGATGGATCTTTGAATATTTTAACCAGAAGATCGGAACTTTTTATTGCAGGGATTAAGCGACACTTCGTATTAACTCCGAGGAAAGAGAGAGAGTCAGGTTTATAATAGTTAAGAAATTTATTTCTACACAATTTAAACAAGACTAACTTAAACACTCTGTGTACTGATGGACTAAGGTGGAGTGAGACGTGATGAATGATGGTGTGTGTGTGTGTGTGTGTGTGGAATAATATTCAGAACCAGCGGATCCGGAGAAGCAGTTAGTTCTGAGTGGGAGTGAATGTTTCACTCTAAACTTTAGTAGGAGGTTTATAACACACACGAAATGCTTTCTGTCGGTCTACATACCCAGGGGAAGCCTCCGTTAGATCCAGAATGCTGAGGTCCTCGTGGACCCTCTTTGGTACCGAAGCCGGTAGAAAAGCAGCGGTGCCGACCAAACTAGTCTTGGAATTCTTCCAGGTCACGACAGGTTATCACTGGCATCTCCGAGACCCTGAAGGTGTCGTGAGGTTCAGCTTTTATTCTGAAGGAACCGTTGCGGTCAGGTGTAACTTGCAACAGATTTTATCCAGCTTGTCGAGGTTCTTTATGGCTGAAGAGGAAGTCCGGACGGCCTGTCCGAGACTTCTCTAGAACGCTTGAACTAAAGTAAAGGTGGTGTGGAATAGTTTTTATAATTGTCATATTTTGGTCTACTGGTGAATCAGAATTTGACATGCAAAAGAGGGTTTATACAAACACCACAGAAAACCACGCCTAGCCGGAAACAAAGGTTCTGATTGGATCAGACAAAAGG
>NC_091751.1:66030164-66132664 GCF_043380555.1 Nothobranchius furzeri | reverse complement strand
ATAAAGCATGATTCAACAGCAGTAATTATAAAGCAATTAGATAATTTACTTAAATACTTTTTATTATATAATTGTATTTATTTGGGTTTGAGTTGAAGACACCATCATACGCCTGCCTTCATAAAGCAGGTCGCAGCTTCATGTTTTATTTCTAGAGTTTTTAACACAACCCATTTTGATTTATTACCTAGAAACTCCAGAAGACAGGTGGACACCTCCACCATCACGCGGCTTAATGACTTCCTAACAAACAGACCAGAGTGTGAGACTGAAGGGTTGTGCAGTGCAGGAGCACCACAGGGAACGGTACTCTCACCACTCATTTTTTCTCCGTACATCCCAGACTTTCAGTCAGCAGGAATATTCAGATGACTCAGCAGTTGCTGGGGCGACGGTGGCACAGGAGTTAAGTGCTCGCCCCGTAATCGGAAGGTTGCTGGTTCGTGTTCCGCTCAGTCTGTCGCTGTCGTTGTGTCCTTGGGCAAGACACTTAACCCACGTTGCCTGCTGGTGGTGGTCGGAGGGACTGGTTGCGCCAGTGCTCGGCAGCCTCGCCTCTGTCAGTGCGCCCCAGGGCAGCTGTGGCTACATCGTAGCTCATCCCCACCAGTGTGTGAATGTGTGTGTGAATGGGTGAATGACTGATTGTGTTGTAAAGCGCCTTGGGGGGCTCTAGGACTCTAGAAGGCGCTATATCAAATACAGGCCATTTACCATGCCATTTGCCATATGAGAGATGGACAGGAGGCCAAGTACAGTTACCTGCTGGGCTGCTTTGTGGAACGGTGGGGCAACAATCATCTTAAATGTAAATGAAACAAAGGAGAAGATTGTGGATTGTAGAAGAAGCAGAAGTTCCAAGATGCGGGGGTGGTGGAGGAAAATAAACACCTGTGTTCACCTGGACTGGAGATACAGTGAAGCTGCTGTAAGAAGGGACGGGGCAGGCTGGATTTGTTGAGTGTTCCACATCTTCAATCGTTTGCGGTGATCTGAATCCTCTCTTGGGGATGCTTCACCAGTCAGTGACTGCAAAGATAAAGGCTGGCTCTGATACGGGTACAACTCTGGTTCCTCTAGAGGGGACTGGACAAAGGCGGAAAAGGGACAAACACGATGGAGAACCACGATCGTCCTCTTCACAAGACAAAAATTAAATTTTCATGTTTGTGCAGTTTATTTAGAACTGAAATGGTCTCGAAGTGACAAACGAAGCTACACATCTCCATCATACCAGGTCCAGATGGTCCAGATTCAGCCTTAATAAACTCAGATTCAGTAGAACGGTCTCTAAATAAAGGAACCAGCAGACTGAAGTGGACCGGGAACACCTTGGTGGAGAGGGTCACTGGGGAGGCCTGCTCTCCTAGAGCGGACCTCAGCTGAAGCGGTCTTCACTGAACTCCCATGTACAGCTGTGAAGTTCCCACAGCAGCTGGAAGGAAACATTCTCAGGGGCTGCTTCAGAAGTGTCCCCGTGACGGACTGGAGACCTGTCCAGGGTGATCCGGACAGCAGCTCCTGAGACGATGACTGACTTCTCGTATGAAGGCTCAAACAAAAACACGGCATTTCTCATCAGGTTTGAGTAGAGCCGAGTATTTAGAACATGACCTTGGTTCCTGCCGCCTCCAATTCTCTTTGAGGAAGCTTTTGAGGGCAGAACCGCAGGCAGCACATCCAGCTCCTCCCCCACATGACCCCCCGGGCGATCTGACAGCCAGCAATTAGAACTTTACCAGTAACTACCCCAGACCCTCATTACCAGTTAATTAAACCAAGTCTATCAGGAATTATCCGCTTCAGCTTCAGAAGAACTCCTCCAGGAGCGCGTTGAGGAGCGAGCCAGACCTCCTGAGTGGAACCCCGACAGGCCTACGGAGCTAGAACCAGCAGTTCTTTTCACCTGCTGATCCTTTCCAACAGACCGACTGATTAATGAGACGTTCTACACAAACCAATCTTCAGCTTTATTTTAAAAACAAGTGTTCAAAGTGAATTTACATATTTTTTAACAACACCGTACGTATTTATCATTTCATTAGTCAACAGTTTCATAAAAATAACATTTATTTCTTCTCAAACTGGTAATAAAATCTACAAAAGGACAGGAACGCCTTGCAGAGAAATGTCTGATGATGTCGAGCCGACTTCCTCGTCGTGTCATCAGGTGAACTTATATGTGTGACTATTAAGGAATCAGACCTGTGACGTGTACCCCCCCCCCCCCCTGCAGCAGAGGGTTAGCTAACAAACACTTCTGATGACACCAGTAAAATAAAACTGTTAGCTCTTCTGAAGGAAAGGATATGATTCATAGTCGAGTTTCTGCGTGAGAACTCCGGTCAGAATAAACTCGGCATTGTGGACGTCTGCGGACACAGAAGACAGAAAACATCAGAGCTTCGCAGCGACTCAGGAGGGCGGGGTTTGCCAGCGTAGCTACAGAAGCTTCAGCTCTCATCATACCACCTGTTCATTATTCCAGGGTATCTGCAGGTTTAAGGGAGCCAAATTTAAGACTTTTTAACACCCTTTTTAAGGCCACTTTGACCAAATTTAAGCTATTTTTTAAATTAAATTTAAGCTATAATTTCCAGCTATTGCCTGGAACCGGTGCTAACCACGTCGCGAACGTAGGATTAGCCATCCAGTTACCATTAAACTTGCACTTTCCCATGGTGCAAGCTCCCACTAGCTTAACCAGCTAATGTGCTCATCTAAAAATAGCCCCCTTTCACAACCAGCTGAACGTGTACGGTTCCGCTTACGCCAACATCGTACGCAAAAAATGCTGAACACTAAGTAGAAATTCATGAAAATTTTATAGAAATAAAATTATTTTGTTTATTGGTTTTTTTGGTGATTTAAGACCTTTGGAAACTGCATTTAAGGATTATTTGTCATTTTTAAAGAGCAAGTCACCCCCTACCAGAGTCTAACTCCACTCCCACTTCATGTTTGAAAAATGCAACAAATGCTGTTGCCTGGCAGACCGAGAGGGCGGAGCCGCTAACAAATACACACACACAGGCTCAAAACAGCATTGTGACATCATAATGTACCAGTTTACATCATAGCATACCTCTTAGCCAGTAGCGGTGGCAGATTTAAACTCAAATGCAGTGCAGAGTTTTTACCTGACAACGGCACAACACTGCCAGTTTTAGGCAGAATATTTAAATTTTAACTAAGATGCACTGAAGTGCCAAATTATTGACGACACGTGTCTGCAGCACGATTAGACACTCCTTTATTTGGTTTATCAGCAAAAAAAAGTTGATTTGGGGGTGACTTGCTCTTTAAGGATTTTTAAGGCCTTAAATTTAGAAAAGCAAATTAAAGACTTTTTAAGGACCCGCGGATACCCTGTTGTTCTTCTGCTTCTGCATGAATTATAGGACAAATATTCCTTTAGGTGTCATTTTGGGTGTTTATTCCTGGAGCTCGTCTAAAGTGTTTCCACTTCAGGAGTTACAGGAAATTCAGGGAGAGGGGAAAGCGTCCACGGTCATTAACAACATTAAAGGTTTTATTTTGTCAGAGTATGTAATTCAATCTATTCTAGAGACCAGGAGAGCAGCTGTGGGATGTAAAAAGACACATGCAATGACCAGAAGAAGCCCCGTTTTTCACCTGGGAGTTCTGGAGGTGGAAACGGGCCTTTAGTGTTTCATGACCCACCACGGGGTCGCAACCCAACCTTTGGGCACCACGTTTAGAGGCTCATGTGCATCAACAGTTATTAACAGGACAGATGGTCCCATAATCAGCTAACTACTGTGTGTGTGTGTGTGTGTGTGTGTGTGTGTGTGTGTCTCACCAATGTTTCTCATGAAGTATTCTCGACACAAGTGCAGGTCATTGTCACAGGAAACCAGGATGATCTCAGGAAGGTTCTGCAACACAACCAGGAAGTATTTAGAAATGGGGTTTCTCAAACACTTGCATGTTTTTCCTCTGGGTCATGATTGTGGCCAATAAATAATTCTTGTACAATCTGCTCTTTAACTGTATTATTTTCTGCTATTTCAGCTGTTAACTTTATTTTCTCTCTAAGTGTTTTTCTCCCCAGAAGAAGCTACAATGATGCTCTGCTGAGCTGTGGTGGCCTCATGGAGGGGGCCATCGTCTAGCACACTGCTGCTAACCACTTAAACATTCTCCCTCTCCTGATAATAACATTTTACTTTCCTTGACGTTGGATGTGCTACTACTATATTTACTAAGAAGTTACAATGTAACCATAGACACATTACTTTGTGCGTGTGTGCGTGCGTGCGTGTGCTCTGTCTTCTCCATCCCCAGTGAGTCGTGGAGGATGGCTGCTTATACTGAGCCAGGATTCTCTGGAGGTTCCTTCCTGTTAAAAGGGAGTTTTCCTCTCCACTGTCGCTGCATGCTTGCTTAGTATGAGGATTGCTGTATAGTCACTGACACTCGTCAGTGACTTGATGCAATTTGCAGGGTTCCTTATATAGGAAACATTATTTCTGATTGGCTTAATGAACTGACCTGAATTGGAATGTTTATTATGTGAAGTGCCTTGAGACGACTCTTGTCGTGATTTGGCGCTATATAAATAAACTTGAATGGAATTGAATAAATAAATAAATAAATAAACAAACAAACATGACCTAAACATACAGATGAACAAGATCTCAGCAGTGGTGCTTTATGAAAAACGACCTGGTTCCCTGTTTGTTTTGAAGCCGACGTTGCTTGAGCTACATCAGAGCACCTTGTTCTGTTTGTGCTCCATGATCTTCCTGTATGAAGGCTGCTTGGCCAGCAGCTTCCCTCCAGCACTCTCCAAGATGGCCTTCATGGTGCTGAGGCTCGGGCAGATGCCAGGAGTGAGGTAGAAGTACTTCCCCTTCATCACATGAGACAGAGACAACATCTGCTTAACATCTCCGTACAGACGCTTCACGCTCTGCTGACCTGTGTTCCTGGTCATCTAAGTTCTGGAAGGTCAATCAAACCATCCATTCTTGTAGGCCAACAAAGCGACCCCTGATTCTGTTTATTCACCAAGTTAGAGATCCTTTATAAAAGTGAGAAGACTCCACTCAAACCAGAGCAGTATCTGTTATCGGTATTAGCCCCGCCCACTGACTTCAACAGCCACGGCTAACGGGCACAAAAGCTAATTCATGACTCAGAGCAACAGAAAATCCATCATGAAATAATGTTATAAGGGTTTTATGAAGGAAACAAACATTTATAATTATTAACACATCACGGGTAAACACTGTCAGTATAAACGCCTTAGCAGGAGAAACACAGCAGAAAGAGCTAACTGGCATTAGCAACTATCTGACAGAAACTTGGACGCTCCACCGGTGCTTTACTCTGATCAGATCGTCTGATTTCACAGGAAAAGAAAAACATAAACTAATGAATTTATTTGCTAAAAGACTTTATTTACTTTGAAGAGCAGAGCATCGTGGGCTTTCTTCAGGGCCTCTTCCAGACTGAAGCCAAACAACACCTCTGCTTCAGCATCCCTCAAGGTATAGGGCACCTCATCTGTAAAACACACACACACACACACGCACGCACACCAGGTAAGACTAAAGCTGGTGTGATGCTGGTACGCAGCAGGCAGAAACACACACACCTACAAACTTCTGGCTCCTCCAGCTCTCCTCCAGCCACTCAGGAGTGATGATGTATTTGACCCGAGACATGGCAGTGAGGAACTTGATGGTTCGAGTCACCTTGGTGGCCATGAGATGAGTGGCTTTCTGACTGCTGTCGGCCACATCGCCACCTAGAGCGTACAGCCTCTACGGGGGAGGTGGGTGAGGATCTCATGTGAACACATGAGGAGTGACGGGTTTATTTCTGTGACGAGTCTGGCTTTACCTTTGTGTACTGCTGTACTTGCATGGGCTCAAAGCCTGTGAACATGACTTGGGGGGCAGACTCTGGATGAATCCTCTTACTAGGGGACTGGATCTCTTCCATTCTGTGTTCCAGCAACACACACACACACACACACACACACACACACACACACACACACACACACACACACACACACACACACACACACACACACACACACGGTTTCATGACGAGACCACGCCTTCTCCTTGAAGAGGAAGAAGATTTGTTAACTCACCTGGCCTTCTTGTTTGCAGGTGCGTTGGTGGAATCAGAAATCTTCTGCCTCTGTAGGAGCTGGAGGTTCTACACCAGACAAAACATCATTAGTTACAGGAAGAACTGAAACATTCTACGCTGTTTAGCAGGACAGCAGCTGGTCCAAGCCAGGTGATTGGTCTAGGCTATCATCCTGTCTGAAGAAGGCTTTCAGGTGTGTCAAAAGGGCCTAAAGGTTGGTTTATGCTTGACGCGTCCGCGAGGTCCGCACGGCAAATTGCATAATTTTAACAACCACGCCCCTCCACCGCGCCTCCGCACGGCCCAATTTCCGCACCGCGCACCTAGGAAATTTTTTAACCACGCAGACGGTCGGACACAGAAAAACATGGCCGACTGGCAAGAACTAGTACGGCAGAGGTTCGTTAATACAGACATTTGTATGATTCAGCTCTCAGAGATCACCGTGATCAACATGTTGTTAATAATTCTTGGAGAGAAATAGCTCGCACTGTCGGAAAAGACGAGGACGCTGTTAAAAATGCTGGAATGCCATGTTGTAAACAGTAACTTTTACTTCTACTATGGTGTAGTGTTGGATGCATGCCGTAGAGCTCCATGCTGCCCCCTACAGTTTGGGAGAATATTGGCTCACCGCAGAGACAAGCCGCACAAACCATAAACGATGCGAGTTGTGAAGCGCGTTCCATCCGCGAGCCGCATCACCAAGCGGAAAGTAAATGCGTCAAGCATAAACCAAGCCTTACACACTCCATGGACGTAATTTTGGGGGGGGGACAGGGGGGACATGTCCCCCCCACTTTTTCCAAAGTCAAGTTTTGACCCCTGCACTTTTACCATCCAAAAACAATATTACGCTATATTAAATTAACACTGGTTGAGCTCTAGGACCAAGCAGAAAACAACCGTTTGTGTTGAAGCCTGTTTCCCATTAGAGCATACTGTAAAGACCCCCGTGTCCCCCCCCCCCCCGTGTCCCCCCCACTTCTAAAGTGAAAATTGCATCCATGACACACTCACATATACCGTTACACAAACATGAAACAATGAATTCTGTGTTTAATGAACAAACTGCACACAACCCTTTGGCCAGTAGTGCCCTTACACTCAGTTATGGCGCTTTTACACGTTGGTCAAGTTGGCCTCAGCCAGGCCGGGCGGGGACAATCCTTCCCCACACGGCTCGGTTGTGTTTACACGCTTTCTCAGGATGTGGCTGAGCACGAAGGCAGGTCCGCTACAAAGGCAAGGAACGTGTGCAGTGTTGCTTTTGTAGACGAACAACACGCGCATGACCCCACCCGGTTCAGAACGAGCCGACTCTGATGCAAATGCCCTAGTAGGCTGTTTTATTACAGTGGGGGGTTGATAATGAATAAACTGGTTTGGGATTTCATTTGTTAATACTGCCTCCACGTTCTTTCACAGACACACAAGTGAGCTGAAAGGCGTTCTGTACCTTGCCCAAAAGCTCATGGACATGTGTGGAGAACAGTCACATGTTCAGGTGGTGCTCTTTTGTTATGATGTTGTAAAAAGACTCACCGACAGAGCTTCAGAAGTCACCTTGACTGGACTTCTCCACGCAGCTAGAGGAAAACAACACAAAGTCAAAATTATCACAAACACGCGCACACACACACACACACACACACACACACACACACACACACACACACACACACACACACACACACACACACACACAGCCCTACAGCTTAATAATGTCCGTGAATACTGAAGATTTCATTCAATAGATTGCCTGAATGTGAGACATAAATTCCTGCAACACAGTTGATAAACCTTCATATTGTGTTGAAATAATATCCATGTGTAATAATGCTCATGTGCAATACTGTTTATGTATAATACTGTGTGATAACATCAATGTGTAATAACGTTCGTGTGTAATACTGTGCATGTGTAATAACACTCAGATGTGTAATAAAGTTCATGTGTAATACAGTCTGTGTGTAATAACATCAGTGTGTAATAATGTTCAAGTGTAATGACGGCCATGTGTAAAAACGCTCATGTGTAATAACATTCATGTGTATTAATGCCCATGTGTAAGAACATCCATGTGCAATAATGCTCATGTGTAATAAAGTTTATGTATAATGACATTCATGTTTATTAAAGTTCATGTGTAAGAACATCCATGTGTAATAACGTCCGTGTGTAATAACATCTGTGTGTAATAATGTCCATGTGTAATAATGTTAAAGTCTAATAATGTCCATGTGTAATACTGTTCATGTGTAATGACATTCATGTGTAAAAACGCTGATGTGTAATAACATTCCTATGTATTAACATCCATGTGTACGATTGTCCATGTGTAATAACGCTTATGTGTAATTAAGTTCATATGTAATAACATTCATGTGTAAGAACATCCATGTGTAATAATGTCCGTGTGTAATAACATCTGTGTGTAATAATGTCCATGTGTAAAAATGTTAAAGTCTAATAATGTCCATGTGTAATACTGTTCATGTGTAATGACATTCATGTGTAAAAACGCTGATGTGTATTAACATTCCTATGTACTAACATCCATGTGTACGACTGTCAATGCGTAATAACGCTTATGTGTAATTAAGTTCATATGTAATAACATTCATGTGTAAGAACATCCATGTGTAATAACGTCGATGCGTAATTACATTCATGTGTAACAACGTCTATGTGTAATATTGTCAATGTGTAATAACATCCATGTGTAATAACGCCCATGTGTAATAACGTCCACGTGTAAGAACGCCCATGTGTAATAACGCTTGTGTGTAATTAAGTTTATGTGTAATGACATTCATGTGTAATATTGTCCATGTGTAATAACGCTTGTGTGTAATTAAGTTTATGTGTAATGACATTCATGTGTAATATTGTCCATGTGTAATAACGCTTGTGTGTAATTAAGTTTATGTGTAATGACATTCATGTGTAATATTGTCCATGTGTAATAACGCTTGTGTGTAATTAAGTTTATGTGTAATGACATTCATGTGTAATATTGTCCATGTGTAATAACGCTTGTGTGTAATTAAGTTTATGTGTAATGACATTCATGTGTAATATTGTCCATGTGTAATAACGCTTGTGTGTAATTAAGTTTATGTGTAATGACATTCATGTGTAATATTGTCCATGTGTAATAACGCTTGTGTGTAATTAAGTTTATGTGTAATGACATTCATGTGTAATATTGTCCATGTGCAATAACGCTTGTGTGTAATTAAGTTTATGTGTAATGACATTCATGTGTAATATTGTCCATGTGTAATAACCAGTGCTGGGAAAGTTTGTTTTAAAAACAAACTTCATACATTCAGTTCATAAATCATTAAACAAATTTGAACCGAGTTCACTGTTCCAAAAACGTCCATAAAACTACTCCATAGTTTTTTTCCCCCTAATAAACACTGTGACTAGTGTTTTCAGGTTGGAGTTTCACCCAGTTCATTTCCGTTTATTTCATACTCGGAATTGTAATCTTCTGAGTATGAAATGAATGAACGGGAAAAGCCCCCAAAATCAGAGAATGTTTTTTAAGCCAGTTTCGAGGTTCAATTTAGCAGCTCCTTGTAATAACAGTAGCTGTGGTGGAAAAGTGTTTGTTTTACTAGATAAACTTTTAAGCGTGCATCAAAAATCGGTGTTATGTACAGTTGTATATTTTCCGAGGTGAAAGGAACGCACCATGAAATCCATCGCTGAACTTGCAGCTTTTTCCCTGTTTTTCTGCGTCTGGTTTGATGACGTCACTTTGGTTATGTGTAATAATGTAAATGTGTAAAGACATTCATGTATAATAATCACTCTAAACACAGCAGTAAAATAGTTTAGCTTGATTCTTGTTGAGAACGGTTAGTGACTCAAATTTCCCTCTGGGATTAATAAAGTATTTTTGAATTGAATTTCCTCCTGAAGATGATGCTTTTGCTGCAGCAGCCAAGATAAAAACTAATCAGCAGCACTAAAACACAAAGTGAAACAAAAGGTGACTGTGGAGCAGACGGCATTAGAAATCCAGGCTGTCCAGCAGAACAGGGGAAAGGGGAAACAGCAGCTGTCCTAGTCTGCAGGACAAACTCCGGTCCCCAAGGGTCTCTGTCCTGCATGAGCCACAAACCCTGAGTAGTGGTGTAGCAGTACACTTATTTGTGACCTTTGCAACCTTCATTCACCAACATCTGGCTTGGGTGTTGTGTGTGAGTGTGCGTGCGTGTGTGTGTGTGTGTGTGTAACAAGTTCGCCCTGCTTGTTGATATCAGAAACTGCGGGCGTAACTTCCGGGCGTAAGACATATTTGGAGTTTTTCTCCCCTGTCATACCAAAGCCTATGTGAGGTCTGAAGCTCTACTATCCGTTTCTAAGAAGAGGAAAATGTAATGAGCAGGGTATCTGCAGGTTAAAGGGAGCCAAATTTAAGACTTTTGAAGACCTTTTTTAAGGCCACTTTGACCAAATTTAAGCTATAA
Source organism: Nothobranchius furzeri (assembly GCF_043380555.1). Taxonomy (NCBI): domain Eukaryota; kingdom Metazoa; phylum Chordata; class Actinopteri; order Cyprinodontiformes; family Nothobranchiidae; genus Nothobranchius; species Nothobranchius furzeri. Next base: position 66,122,045 of record NC_091751.1, on the reverse strand, counting down.
TTTCCAGCTATTGCCTGGAACCGGTGCTAACCACGTCACGAACGTGGGATTAGCCATCCACACATAACTTCCACTTCCCCATGGCGCAAGCTCCCACTAGCTTAACCAGCTAATGTGCTCATCTAAAAATAGCCCCCTTTCACAACCAACTGAACGTGCACGGTTCCGCTTACGCCAACATCGTACACAAAAAAGCTGAACACTAAGTAGAAAATCACAAAAATTTAATAGAAATAAAATAATCTCTTTTATTGGGTCTTTGGTAATTTAAGACCTTTGGAAACTGTATTGAAGGATTATTAGTCATTTTGAAGGATTTTTAAGGCCTTAAACTTGGAAAAGCTAATTTAAGACTTTTTAAGGACCCGTGGATACCCTGAATGAGAAGCTTTTCTCCCAAATCCCAGACACAGTGGACCCATTGTTACAGCTCCCATGCCCGATTTTTGAAACCAACCGGATGACTTTAGGAGGCCAGTGCGATCTGGCTAGTATACACACCCAGCAGATTGTGGACCAGCTGCGGATTAGGTGCCAGCGGCTCGGGGTGAGTGAAAATCGAGTATCTGCTGTGCTGAATCTGTCGCAGCGCTTCAAAGTTGCCCAGCAGAATGTCACACAGCCACTGGGCGTTGACGCACGGGATCTTCCACTCCTTGGCCTTCTCGTATTTCAGCCCACTGGATCTAAGGGAATAAGCACACAGCAAAATGAGAGCAGCAGCAGATGTGTGGACAAACTCCACTATCTCAGTCTTACTCTTTGCAAATGAGGACAGTGTTACTGCGGCACAAATATCCCGTGTATCTGGCACCAGCCAGGTAAGTCATCAGCTTCAGATCGTCCCTGTCAGCATCCACAAAGCCAGTCACTGAAATAATCTGAAAGAAGAGACACGAGGACAGCAATGACACACAGAGACATAGAGAGGACACCCCCCAGAGCTTGTGTTGATCAGGTCAGCTTGTGAGAAACACGTCAGAATTCCCTAAAGACCAATGAGGCGTCTGCAATCATAAATAAAGGTTCTGTGGGTCTGAGGTCTGGTTTTCTAGGTGTGTGTGTGGGAAAACAAGGGTAACGAGAACAAAGCTTTTCATGGCTGGTGTCTCAATGTTTGAATCAGCAGATTTCTAAGTGCAAAGTAAAGCTACAGAAGTTAAACGTACGTGCTGAGAGCAGGGTTTGGCCCCCGGAGGGAAAGCAAAGGGCAGATGTAACGTTCGACGAGGAGGGACCATCTTCTTCTTCTTAAGCACCGTGCTGAGCCAGTGGGCCGTCACACAGCGCTTCCCTTCCCGAAGGGCCTGAAGACAAAAAACATGCCAGTACAGACTAACCTGCTTCTAACACCCACAACTTTTGAAGCTTTTTCCATCAAACAGCCTTTATGTCACATATTAGCTGACTCTTGTTTGATTAGCATAATAAACTCACCGCTACAGGTGTGTGTGCTCACTTACCTGTACATACATGTTGCTGACCTGACTCTCACACAACAGGTGAGTGCAGCGGCTGGTCAGGGTGGGGTCAACGACACCTCCACATGCCTGGATGACCTGAGGGACAACGAGACCCAGTAAATCCCATCAGGACAGAGACAAAAAGAGCTAGCATTAGCCTCACGTTGGCTAGCACTGTTGATGCTTTGATAATTTAGCAGAGCGACCCGGGTAGGGTCCCAGATGTCTGAATCGCTTTCTTCCAGTCATCACCCACACCTCATGACCGGGGGGGGGGGGGGCTTTCACAATAACAGATCAGTCTAGAGTCCACATCACATGACACGCTGCACCAGTCTACCTGAAAGTCCTTCCCAGCACTCTTACTATGCCTTATGGTTCTTACCCTCTTCCACGTGGCTAGGAGTTGTTTATCAGCCATCTGTTCTGGGTAGTCGGCAACAGCAAACACACAGCCCAGCAGAAAGCCGTCCTGTGGAACTGAGAATAGACATCAGCTTAGGTTTTACCCTAAATCAGGGATTCCCTAATGGGCCATTCTCATCTGTACCGGGTCGGCCCGGGCCGGGTAGCGTAGGTTGTTTACATATCTGGGTGGCCTGGTATTTTTCCGGGCCAACCAAGGCTCATTCTCAGCCCTCTTCTCGAGGGGGTCTGCTTCAGGCCGACCAGGGCCAACACACCCACTGCTGACAGCAAATTCACACCTTCCATTAGAGCAAGCCTCTGATTGGTGGGTAGAATCAGTCCACATGGGCTTAAGGCAAGGATGTGTGGAGTCAACCGGGCCAGGCTGGGGCCGACTGGAGCTACCCGGCCCGGGCCGACCCGGTACAGATGGGAATGGCCCATAAGTGTGCTGCCGCTAGGGGGTGCGCGAGATGAAAAGTGTAATGGCTGCGGAGCTCAGAGAAGTCTGTCAGATGTCACCATTAGCGTAGCCAGAAACTCATTTGTGGGTGGGCCTAAGAAAAAGTAAGTGGGGCCAATAAATGTAATTGATAACAAGTATATTTTGCTTGTGTGTGTGTGTGTGCGTGCGTGCGTGCGTGTGTGTCCTCCGCATGTGCCCTAGCTTCATAATAATAATGCGCTCCGAGCTTCAGCGCTCTGGCCTGCGCACGCCGATATGTTCCGTATTTGATCATTTTTAACGATGTTGGAGGAATCTGAAGGTGAGTCATTCTGGCAGATGGTAATTAACACCTGTCTCATGCAGGTGTTCTGACGTTGTAAACCTCACACACAGAACATTGTGGATGTAACTAAATAAATCAAGAAATGATTCCCATCTGAGCATTTTAGCATTATTATATTATTATACTAGCACACTGACTGTGGGACAGCATTCTAAACGTGTCAGGCTATTAACAGCGCGCTGAAGACCTGAAGTTCAATTCAATTCAAGTTTATTTATATAGCGCCAAATCACGACAAGAGTCGTCTCAAGGCACTTCACATAATAAACATTCCAATTCACAGTTCATTAAGCCAATCAGAAATAATGTGTCCTATATAAGGAACCCACCAAATTGCATCAAGTCACTGACTAGTGTCAGTGACTTTACAGCAATCCTCATACTAAGCAAGCATATAGCGACAGTGGAGAGGAAAACTCCCTTTTAACAGGAAGAAACCTCCAGAGAACCCTGGCTCAGTATAAGCAGCCATCCTCCACGACTCAGAGTGCGTCTGTCAGAGGTCAGATGCGTTCCAACTGAACCACGGCTCACGGGTGCACATGTGAGCACATCTGGGCTGGGCAGAAATAATTTTACAACATTGGTTTAAATAGCGCCAATAACGAGACGCGGTGACTGGAGCGGCTCATGGAGCTGTGCCGCACACACACACACACAGATTCAATAAGCGCACGCTACGCAAACTCCGGCGCGGCGGTCGTCAGACTGAAGGCAGAAATGAGCGCTGCCTCCTCCATGATAAAAAAACTTTTAAGAGGATTAATAACATTTTTCATTCAAGGTCAGATTAACATATTAGCTTCGATTTTGGGATGACGTATTAAAATCGAGCCAGTGACTCCTCACGAACATGACTACATCTCATGTTACTGCAGCATTTGTAATTCCAGTCCGCGTGGCAGCGGATCGCAGCTTCAGCCACACCATAAAACAGCAATAAGTCGGTCTGAGGTAAAAGTGAACCTCATGGCTATATCTTTTCCATCTTTTCCCCTATAGACATTTGATTACGCACAAGTAGGTGATCAGCTCAGGTTTAAGCAGAGCAGAAGGAAGGAGAGCGCTCTGGCCGCACAGGTTAAACGTTCCTACTTTAAGAAAACCGTTAAACTGCATTGTTTATGTGCTACCTGGGCACTCTAAATATTTATTTAAAATGAAATCAAAGGAAATTGTAATGGTATCGAATGTTTATTAATTACTATTTAAAAAAAGAAAGTGATGGGGAAAAAGATTGATCATATTTTTTTAACCCTTTCTGTCGAGTGACTGTTTAGCTTGATGTCTGATATGTATATATATATATACATATACTGTACATATATAAAAATATATATGTACAGTATATGTATATATAAATACATATACTGTACATATATATATATATATATATATGTACATTATATATATATACATATATATATACATATACTGTACATATATATATATATATGTACAGTATATGTATATATATATATATATATATGTATATACATATACATATATATATACATATATATATATACATATACATATATATATGTGTATATGTATATATGTGTATATATATATATATACATATACACATATATATATACATATATATATATATATATATATATATATATATATATATATATATATATATATATATATATATATACATATACATATATATATCCATGCCCTGATGTGGGGGCTGGGGGGTGCGTCGACATGGTCGGGACATAGGAGGGGGTGCGCGGCTAAATAAGTTTGGGAACCACTGGCCTAAATCAATAAACTGGACAAATAAAACGCAGGGTAGCCTGAAATGATGGCACTACTGTACTCACTGTCTTGTCCCGGCTCGTGCCCAAACAGCTGGGAGATGTGGGGCGGCTGCTGGAGCTGAGGGGGCAGTGCTGTCGTCTGCTGTTGGTGAGGGACTACCTGCTGATTCTGATGCTGCAGAACCTGCTTCTGCATCTGCTGCTGTTGCAGGAAATGTTGCTGCTGCTGCTGCTGCTGCTGCTGCTGAAGATGCTGTTGATGCAGTTGCTGCTGATTCTGTTGCTGTAACATGTGCATGCGCTGCTGCTGGTACTGCTGAAGCTGCTGCAACTGCTGGAGACCTGGTCGTAGCAGCTGCTGTGGGCGCAGCTGCTGAGAGAACATCTGGTGTTGATGCATTTGCTGCTGTTGCTGCTGCTGCTGCTGAAGAAACTGTTGTTGCTGTTGAGGCAACTGTGGGAAACCCTGTTGCGCAACCTGTGGCTGTTGCTGCTGAAGCTGCATCATATCGTGCTGCTGCAGGTGCATCATGGGATGCTGTGGTACCTGCTGATGCTGTTGGGCAGGTTGGTGTGGCTGCTGCATGAGCTGATGCTGCCTCTCCGTTGTGAGGGTCTGTGCAGCCACTTTGGTCTGGTTGAACAGAGGGTTGTTACTGTTAGGGGTCTGAGCATGGTTTGGGTTCATCTGCTCCAAAGGCTTTGTCTGACTACTGGTCAGGTTCGGCATTATCTGGAAAAAGTGAGGAAGAACACACGTTTAGCTAAAGAAAGACTACAATCTTCTGTGGAAGGTTAAAGGACTTTACTACCCTGACCGGTAACTGTGTGCAGTTTCTGCTCCCGTAACTTTACGGAGGAACGTGTAATAAAGGACATCTGAGTTGAAGAATTGCTTTATCTATGTTCACAACCTGAAAAACAGCTGATAGGATGTAAGAAATGAGAAATAACTAACATGGATGTCTTATTTTAAATCTGACCATTAAAAATCTGCTTCTTCTGACTTCTAACTTTGATGTCTTAAAGCGACACTAGAGACTTGTAACGCTTTAGGCTGTTGCTTTTAATCTGGTTTCGATGATTCTGAAACCAGAAACTTGACCAACTTCACATGGAACAGCAGTCTGTAGCCCTCTGCTGCTAACAGATTTGTAGTTCTAGCTGTTTACTGTGCTGGTAGCTGATACAAAGCTATTAGCTATTTTTAATTGGCATTATGGTGGAGCCTGGAAGTAAAAATAAGAAAATCGGAGTGAACATCTGCGCAGAATCGTTTATGTCCGCATCGCAATGCATCGATTATTTGATTATTTTCCTCAGCTCTAGACAAAATCACACAAACGGATCAGTGAACAGTAATCCCTCGTTTATCGCGGTAGATGCGTTCCAGACCTGGCCGCGATAGGTGAAAATCTGCGAAGTAGGGACTCCCAGCATGCCCCTCGCAGGGATTCCCTCCACGTCGCACCTACGTCACAAACCGCGGCTATAAACGGAAGTCGCCTTTCCAGCTCACCACTCAGTCATCGTTTCTTCAGATTCATGATCAGAGTTTCCAACCTACCGATCAATCCAACGAACTATCAGCTCATAGTAAGTTATCGTACTTACTTCTGGAAAGCCCGGCATTTCCGTGTCACTTCGTTGACGCTCGAACGCTCGGGGGCTTCCTAGATCAGCCGGCGTTTCACCGACGCTATCACTTCCGCGTCTGTGAAACCACGCTCCCTACAAGCTCAGCTCCCGAATCCAGCCGCCCTGTCTGACATACAGTACTATATTGAATTATCGTATGATCACATTCTCTTTTTGTGGGTAAAACTCAAGAAAAAAATTTTTTTTACTTGTTTTTTTTAGTTTTATTACAAAAAGTGCATTTTATGATGAAATTGATGAAAAAAAAAAACAAGAATTTCTTGATATTTCGCATAGAAAAATACCGCGAATCAGTGAAAAATACCGCGAATCTGCGAATTCCCCCTGAAAAATGCTCCAAAGAAAAAATCCGCGAAGCAGCGAATCCGCGATGAACGAACCGCGAAGTAGCGAGGGATTACTGAACAGCGTAAGGTAACCTGTGTGCCCCACAGAAACACAACTCAGTTGAAAAATGGTGGTGTTGCTGGACATTTTGCTCAGTTTTATGGATTTTTGTCAGACTCTGAACCAGGAAATGGCTGCAGGCAGTGAAACACAAAACTCCGGGGCAACCAGTGACTCCGCCCCCTAGCCAATCAGTGACCAGAATCACAAGCCGGCCCGACTCAGCCTTGCCAGGTACGTCAATGGCGTAGGGACTAAAAGTAGAGGAGAAAGTAGAGGGAAAGTACCGAATCGTGCCCTTGAGAACAGTGGACAGGCCGACCCGCATCGGTCTGAGTTACTCTGAGTAGTGCTCCTGGAAAAACACCTTTAGTTGTGAACGGGGTTCGCAAAACTAAGGCCTGGTTTATGCTTCTCCGTCAGCTCCGCGAGGGACAGACACGCATGGACTGATGGAAGCATTTTGCTCTTTTACTTCTCCGTCTCCTGGAGAGTGTTGCAAAGCAATTGCCCGGCAGGACAACAGAGGGCGTAGCACTGTTCTGTGGTATCCTGTCACGTATCGGTCCAAGATCGTGTGTTTATATTGTGTTTTTTGTGTATATAAGAGACTTTTAACACGGACATATTTGTCTCTCATTCTTCCACCGCTTCATGCGCTCCCCACCTCTAAACCCACGTTTCCTGTCATTTCCGTCCACAAATAAAACGCTTGCTGCGCATCTTTTCACTCCTCCAGTCACGGGAGGATGAAACGTTCATATTTTTAGAGTTTTTTCGCGAGGTATTCTTCAAGCTTCTCCGTGTCTGCCGCTAGTTATCCTCGGCTCTCTTTGCAATGGTGGCGCTGTAAACAACAGCGGCGTCCTGACCAATCACAAGCTTGCATAATCTGTCTCGTTCAATCAATCAATCAATCAATCAATCAAAGCTTTATTTATAAAGCGCCTTCCACAACCCTGTCAGGAAGCCCAAAGCGCTGATGTTCGACGGATGTTTAAAAAAGTGGGCTCGACTCCGTACGTACTTGCGTGCCTGCCGGAGCCCTACTCAAGGACGGATAATGGCGTTGCGTGTCTCCGCACTGACGCAGACGGAGAATCATGAATCAGGTCTTTGATTTATCCTGTGATGCTTCCGGCTCAGGGTGGTCAGCCGAACCCACTCCAACACAGGGCTGAGACACTTCTGCATTGTGTGGGTCATTGTGAGCAAATGACCTAATGAACACAGCATCTCCAGAGAAATACCTTAAGTTGGTCAAACACAAACAATGTGTGAAAATAAGAGCACAGCAGCACATGTGTGACGGGAAGGTGACATCTTACGTGTGCTACAGCAGGTCGGCCGGCTGGCTGCATGTCGGAGCTGTTGGTTATGTTACGAAGGGTTCGAATAGTTTGATTCCATCCAGGGATGCCATCTGTAACGGACACACCTAAAACAGGCAGGGGGAATCTTTATCAGCAGGTTGGCATGTGAGGAGCTAATTCCAAGGCTGAAGTCCTCGTTATGGCTCACTCAGCAGAGTACGGAAGTGGTTGTCATACATATGGGCCATGAATACCATGTTATACCTTTATTTATATATGAATAGATACAACCAGAATCTAAAAGAATTCAAGATGCTGGAACATAAAGAATTACTGTGTAAAAACCCTATGCTGCCAAACTGCACCTCTGTTGCGCACACACGCGCGCACGCACACGCGCACGCACGCACGCGCGCACACACACACACACACACGCACGCGCGCGCGCACGCACGCACGCACGCACTCACGCGCGCACACACACACACACGCACACACACACACACCTTAGCTTAAGTGTTTTCCAAACGCCAGTCCTGCGTATCCACAGACACTCACAGTCTAACAAACCTAAGCCCTGTGAAAGTGACGGTGACAGAAGGCTGGAGTGGTTCTTACTGACCTTGTGAGGAGTGACTGATGGCGGCAGCAGCAGAGCGCGCCTCTGCCGGCATGGCACCACCGCCACCTGGAACAGGCGTCCCTGTAGCACACAGGTTTATCAGCCCACTGCCTGTGCAGGACACCGGATCCTTGCTGCCAGGAGGCCCGCCTCGCCGTCTGGCCATGCCAGTGGGAACAGTTGGAGTGACCACTTCGGCTGGGGTCCAGTTCAAGTTGGTACCCTCCTTCTCTGTGGAGGACTCATCATCAGAGTCATCAAACATTCGCTCTAGGCGCTCTGGTTTTCGGGGGGACGTTGGTGAGATAGAGTTAAGTCGTTTGGGTCCAGGTCTTCTGCGAGGACTAGACTCCTCGCCTGAAGAGCCCCCGCTGGACGCTCTAGATCGCCGAGGGCTGTAGCTTCCATTTGACTGTGAGTGTAAGTCGTAGGACTCTGCCTCGCTCTCCTCCTCTTCCTCAGGCTCCACGTAGGTGAGTCTGGGGTGATAAAGGGTCTCATCTTTCTTAGTTTTATCTGTGAAGAAAATACATGACATAAAAATTAGCTAGCCTGTAAATAAATAGTTTATAAATAAGGTAGAAATAGATAAGTTCCTCATGCAGATAAATAACGACTCCTCTCTGAGCGACACGTTGCTACTGCACCGCTGGACAGGACTAAACAATTATTATGCAACATTTCGTGAACTTCACTAAAACATATATGTTTGTGTTTGTATTTATATTATAAATGCACTGTAATGAGTTAGTCAATACTTGCAAGATACTGGTTGGGCGTGTACTGGGTAAGTTAAACCTCGGCCCGTTGCGTCATAAACTATGAGCAAGTATACTGGCTCTTTCATACTGGGAATTAGGAGTTTTATTTGTGATTATCTTGTTTCTTTTTCTTACTTATTTTTGTCCTGATTGTGCCCTGAGCATTTTAGACTGAATATATAAATTAACAAACAAACAAATAAATAAAATCAACATTAATTTAAAAATTGTCTTAAAGAATCGAGATCTCAATTTCTGTCAAAATATTCGTGATCATCATCATAATCGAGCAGCCACACCAGTCCACCATGAAAACCTCCGGGAACCAAAGATTCTAACGTGAGTCCATCTGACTAACAAATGAGGCTTGGACCGAACCGGGTCATAAAACAGAACCATGATCCAAACACAGCAGATCTACAGAAAAACGTCTTGCAAATAAGGCCTAGTCCACACGTAGCCGGGTTTTTTAAAAACGAATATCCGCCCCTCCAAAAACTTGCATCCACACCACCTCGTTAAAAAAAAAAAAACTGTCCACACGTACCCGGATAAATACGTTGTTAAAGACATGCCAGACCTGTAGGCGGCAGTACTTCCCCCGTTCCTAACCTCGTCCTTCGTCTGTGGTCTTCCGTAAGGAGCAGTAATCCCGCTTGCAAAAACAAACAAGCAAAAAGCGCTTGGACAATTGATAAAGCGAGCGCAGCTCTGAGGGCATCCATGCTGTCGGCTAGTGTAAACACAGGTCGCACACGTGATGTCAGCATTTTTTTGTCGCGGAAAGTGACGTTGCGGACCTTAAAACTCCGGTTTTGTCCGTCCACACGCAGACACCCAAAACGGAGAAAACGCAGATCTTCACTTTGGCCGGAGTTTTTAAAAAGATCCGTTTTCGTGTGAAAAAACTCAGTTTTGGTGTGGATGACAGGCCAAAACGTAGAAAAATATCTACGTTTTGGCAGATCCCCGGCTACGTGTGGACAGGGCCTAAAAGAATCAAGGTTCTGCAATGATCCAGTGAATGTCTGGACCAGAACCTGTCGACGACGGGATGCTAACAGAGTCAGGACCAGAACAGCTCCAGAGCCACACGAAAGAAAATCGATAATACTCAAGAGTTTCTGCTGCTATTTGACCGCCAAATGGACTGGGTTTTTCTCTAGCAGTTTTTCTTACGTTGTGCCTGTTTAATAATTACTGATTGTTGGGTGTTTTTCTACACTTGAGGTTTGACCAGAACCGTTTAGAGCCAGATGAAGACCACATCAGTCCTGTTAATAAAACTCTGGACCTAAAAGAGGGTGGAGTTTGTCTAAACACACAAATAAAAATCACAATAATCACGATTCCTTCTCAGTATTATTGTCTTTGCCATAAAAGTGACGTACCTTTAACAGAGTCTGTGATCCAATCTGGGGTAACTATTTTGATGCCCGAGTGTTTCAGGGCACACTCAAACTTCGCCTGAAAGCACAACAACAAAGACCATCAGAAATGAGAAAATCACATTAAAGAGAGGAGCTGAAAGTTTTTAAAAGTCCACAGTTTTTAATCAGAGGGCGCCATCTGGAGACAGAAAAATGTATAGCAACTCACAACTCAACTAATGGGCCGTTCCCATCTGTACCGGGTCGGCCCGGGCCGGGTAGCGTAGGTTGTTTACATATCTGGGTGGCCTGGTATTTTTCCGGGCCAACCAAGGCTCATTCTCAGCCCTCTTCTCGAGGGGGTCTGCTTCAGGCCGACCAGGACCAACACGCCCACTGCTGACAGCAAATTCACACCTTCCATTAGAGCAAGCCTCTGATTGGTGGGTAGAATCAGCCCACATGGGCTTAAGACAAGGATGTGTGGAATCAACCGGGCCAGGCTGGGGCCGACTGGGGCTACCCGGCCCGGGCCGACCCGGTACAGATGGGAATGGCCCATTACATTAGTGATTACGGCCCAAAGTAACGCATATATACTGCTAGCCACTGTTATAGCAGATCAGTTCATTTTAACCGGAAGCAAAGTGCGACATTTTGGACGCGCCCCAGAAGTGAGGGTACGCCATCATTATGTTTTGAGTCTATTTTTGCAGCGGTCCGCTTGCTGACTGGAACCAGCAAGCGGGATCACATAACCCCGGTTCTGGCCTCTCTCCATTGGCTTCCTGTCTCTTACAGGATCCACTTTAAAATTTTACTTTTTGCTTTTAAATCCCTTCATGGCCTGGCCCCAGTTTACATCTCTGAGCTGCTGTCCGCTTACGTCCCTGCCAGAACCATGAGGTCCAGCTCCCAAGCTCTTTTAACAGTTCCAAAAACCCGCCACAAGACTCGCGGCGACAGAGCGTTCTCTGTGGTTGGGCCCAAACTGTGGAACAAGCTACCTCTCAACATCAGGACCACACAGAATCTAGAACATTTTAAATCCCTTCTTAAGACACATTTTTTTGATTTGGCTTTTAATGCAGGCTGACTTGAGCATCTTAACAGTTTTTAACAGTTTTTATTACAGATTGTGACTGTTGTGTGCTCATCTTATTTTAGGTTTTTATTGTTGATCTGTCGTATCTTGATTTGTTTTAGCTTGTGCAGCGCTTTGGTGTAGCTTTGCTGCTGTAAATGCACTCTATAAATAAAATTGACCTTGACCTATTTTTGACGCGCTACGCTTCCACAACACATCAAACTCTGCAGTTTAAATCGAGCCAGACAGGAAGTCAAACAGAAAAGAAGCATACAACATCCAGAAAACTTCAAAATAAAAGGTCACGTGCAGTATGCCATTTCCTGTGAACCTTTGTGACCAGAAAATAACCCACAGACATTTTTTTCATGCATGCAGCTGTCTTTCTTTTTGTTTATTATTGTGTGTGGACGTCTGAAATCACCCGTGGTGTTGCAATTCTTCCGTGACTTCGTGACATCATGGGATCAGCTGTGTGAAACGCTTTCACTACCATTTTGCGTCAGAATTGCTCCCGGTAGGAATGTGCTTGGGGTAGGGTAGAACGCCACTATTACGTAACAAGACCGTTTTCACGGCCAGTGGACAGCCGGGGTTTATCCCAACAAGGTACTGGAAACATTCCTCAGAGATTTTGGTCCATATTGACCTGATGTAGCATCAAACAGTTCCTGCAGATTTGTCGGAAAATCTCCTGTCCACCACATCCCAAAGGTGCTCTATTGTTTTGAGATCTGGTGAGTAGAGGCTGGCCGATATATTGGGCCGATAAATTAATATTTTTCTATATTGGCCGAAATTATTTTTAAAAGCCGATAAAAAAAATAATAATAGTAAATCTGGCACCTGTGTGGTCAACTGCCACCACTACTAGACTGAAGAAAGCGCCCGAAGGACCCCAACACACCATTTTTTTAAATATTTAGAGTATGTATTATATTTGAAGTTCAATAAATATTAAGAGATTTAGTGACTTATTTCATTAATATTGCACACAGCGAGTGTTCATTTGTGTTTCACAATCAATGTGCTGGTAAAACGTAAATATATCCGCCTTAATAATCGGCGTTAGATATCGGCCATCGGCAACAAAATTCTTTAAAAATTGGCATCGGCCGTAATCTACCATATCGGTCGGCCTCCACTAGTGAGTGTGGAGGCCATTTGAGTTGTCACGCTCAAGAAACCAGTCTGAGATGATTCAAGCTTTCTGAAATGGCGCATTATCCTGCTGCAGTAGCCATCAGAAGATGGGTACACTGTGGTCATAAAGGGATGGACAATGGTCAGCAACAATACTCAGGTAGGCTATGGCGTTGCAATGATGATCAATAGTACTAAAGGGCCCCCAAAATGTGCCAAGAAAATGTCCACCACACCATTACACCACCACCACCAGCCGGTTGATACAAGGCAGGAAGGATTCATGGATTGTATACGCCAAATTCTGACCCAACCATCTGAATGTTGCACCAGAAATCGAGATTTGTCGGACCAGGCAACGTTTTCCAGTCTTCTATTGTCCAACTTTGGTGAGCCTGTGCGAATTGTAGCCTCAGTTTTCTGTCTTTAGCTGACAGGAGTGGCACCGGGTGTGGTCTTCTGCTGCTGTAGCCCATCTGCTTCAAGGTTCAGCGTGTTGTGCGTTCAGAGATGCTCTTCTGCATACCTTATCTGAGTTACTGTTGCCTTTCTATCCACTCAAACCAGTCTGGCCATTCTCCTCTGAACTCTGGCATCAAGAAGGTATTTTTGCCCACAGAATTGCAGGTCACTGGATGTTTTCCCATTTTTGGACCACTCTCTGTAAACCCTAGTGATGGTTGTGCGTGACAATCCCAGAAGATCAGCAGTTTCTGCAATACTCAGACCAGCCCGTCTGACGCCAACAACCCTGCCACGTTCAAAAGTCACTGAAGTCACATTTCTTTCCCATTCTGAAGCTCAGTTTGACCTGCAGCGGATTGTCTCGACCATGTCTACATGCCTAAACGCACTGAGCTGCCACCATGTGATTGGCCGATTAGTCATTCGCGTTAAAGAACAGTTGGATAAGTGTACTCAATTGTGTGTGTGTGTGTGTGTGTATTACTTGTGATAAATAAAAACTTAACTCAAGAACAAATATAATCAATAACAAAGAAATTAAAAACAACAAATAAAATAAAAATGAGAAAAGCAAAAGATGTGAGGAAAATGAACAAGAAAAGGCAATCAGTGGATCCCAGGAAAAGCAGAATTAGCAGAAAGAACAGAACAAAGCTAACTCAGGTGTTTGCTAACCATCTAAATTAAGTGCCATCTGCCTCGGAGGCGGGCATCTAACCTATGAGAACCCACCCAATTGGCCAAATAGGTGAAGAGCTCTATTAGATTTGTTTAAAAACACATCATGCATCTGTTTGATTGACAGAATGCATTATGTTTAGCAAACGTTTGAGCTAACCATTCATTTCGATATTTATCGGTTCTTTGCGATATGCATATTGTACAATCAATTCAATTCAAGTTTATTTTTATAGCGCCAAATCACGACAAGAGTCGTCTCAAGGCACTTCACATAGTAAACATTCCAATACAGGTCAGGTCATTAAGCCAATCAGAAAAAAGTTTCCTATATAAGGAACCCAGCAGATTGCATCGAGTCACTGACTAGTGGCAGTGACTATACAGCAATCCTCATACTAAGCAAGCATTTAGTGACAGTGGAGAGGAAAACTCCCTTTTAACAGGAAGAAAACTCCAGAGGATCCTGGCTCAGTATAAGCAGCCACCCTCCACGACTCACTGGGGATGGAGAAGACAGAGCACGCGCACACACTCACTCACACACACACACACACACACACACCATATATACGAAGTAATGTTTCTATGGTTACATTGTGATTTCTTAGCAAATATTCTATACATGCTGATATCGTGATAACGATATCTTTGCCATATATTGTGCAGCCCTAATACATATATATATATATATATATATATATATATATATTAAAGACTTACTATTCTATGAGAAAGGTCACTCACTCTGCATCAGGTAGCTTCTCAGACGCTCACACACATTCTGTGACTGACGTATGTAAGCGGATGTCTCACACTATTGGCTAATGCAGAACTGCAGTCAACTCAAATCACACAGGGCTCTATGAGGTGGGGGGTGGGGCTTAGCTAAGAAATCGTTTATGATTCACACCATCCCAGAGTAGAACTGCACCACATCAATGGGTTTAAGTATCACCAACCTTCTGCTAGGGTTGAACTGTTCATGGACAAACAGCAGCTCCATGTTTTTGGCTTCTGTGCCTTCTACTCTGGTGATGCTTTTAATGATAAACGACCCGCACTTGTATAGCGCCTCTCAGAGTAAGGACTCCAAAGCGCTTTACACTACAGTGTATCATTCATCCATTCACACACACATTCACACACTGATGGTAATGTGCTACGATGTAGCCACAGCTGCCCTGGGGCGCACTGACAGAGGCGAGGCTGCCGAGCACAGGCGCCACCGGTCCCTCAGACCACCACCAGCAGGCAAGGTGGGTTAAGTGTCTTGCCCAAGGACTCAACAGCAGAATTCTCTGTCCGGATCCGGGATTGAACCTGCAACCTTCCGATTACTGGACAACCCGCTCAACCTGTTGAGCTACTGCTGCCCAGGTTTGTTTTGAAAAACTAGCTCTTCCTAATACCCACCAGCAAACGCTACAGACAGTAGTCACAGAGAAGCCCAAAACACCAACAGCAGTGAGACGATTACCCCAGGGCTCTCCCCGCTTCCACCACACTGCCCTTCACCCGTCTTATTCTCCGCATTAACTCACTCTTTACAGCGATCACTTCATCCCTCAAGGTCTGACTCATTTAGAAAGAATTGAAAAATGTATAAAAGCACATGTCAAAACACTAATTCCTGTACGAGTTGCTTCATAGACGATACACACAGCAGAGCTGGAACTCACCCCCTTTGGCTCCTTCACCACCAGGTGTGTGACCTTCTTGTTGAGGTTTAGCTGACATTCTCCGCCGTAGAAGGTTACGTACGCCCACAGAGCGTGAAGATCATCCGGAAGCTTAAATACATTCAGAATGAAAAGTTTCATCAATACTGCAAAACAAATGAAGTATCACAGAAAATACTTTTCTCCTTTAGACACAAGATTCTGTTTGACTGCTTTTGCATACTCACCCTGGGAAGACAAACCGTAACACCAAAAAAGATCTGCCCCGATTCAGGAGAGAACCCAGTCACACTGAAGTGTCCAAAGTTACAGAAAATCAGCAACAGACGGATGACAAAAGCCTCTCACTGCAGATGTTTCGCAGATTACAGTACAGTACTATTAGTGATGATGTTAGTCTAAGACATATTAGATTTGATGATGAAAGGATACGGTAAAAGATCTCCACATCGAACAGACAGGATCACCCAGGATGGCTGCAAAGGGACAAAGAGAGTTCATGTTTTAGCTGCACTGGTTCCCAACAACTTAGATTTATCAGATATTATCAGGTATTAATGGCTGTTTCTGAAATCAAGACAACTCCCACATGAGGAATGAGATCTAAAGATAAGCCAGCTCTTATTCCACAATAATCTTGTAACAGAATGAAATGACTGTTTTCCCCTCTCCTCTGCACAGAACTAGTCTGCATGAGATATGGTCTCAAGGTCTCATGCATTTGCTTCTAAACTGCTTCTTTTCAGTTCAACAGAAGAAAGAAGAATGGACTCTCTCCTTTTAATTAATCAAAGAACTATTTTAATAAAGCTAATCACGCAAAGTGTTAGTCAATGAATAAGATGTGACCGATCTGTGAAATCAAAATATTAATTACTTTATTATAATCCTATAGAATATAATAAGTAATAGGACTTTAAATGTTCCACTAGGACTGATCTCACGTAGCGTTGAAAGACATGACACATTACTGATCCAATCAGAATCTGCCAGATCTGACGGAGGTGTGGTTTTGGTGGTGTTTGGTAAATCTGTCATCTTTTCATTCGACCATAAACCAAAACATCCGAAGTATAAAACTATGCCCACGTCATCTTTAACGCCAGTTCAAAGCGTTCTAGAGAAGTTGTCGGAGTGGCCAATCCATAACTTTCCTCTTCAGCCGAAAGAACCAACGACAAGCTGGATAAAATCTGTTGCTGTTCCAACTGCTGCAACGGTTCCTTTCAGAATAAAAGCTGAACCATCACGACACAGGTTTGGGTCTCGCTAGATGCCAACAAAACTGTCGTGACCCGGGAGTATTTCAAGACTGGTGGTCGGCTGCCGCAGGTGCTTCTACAGGCTTCGGCTCCATAAAGGTCAAGCTGGACCTCTACACCTGCTGATCTAGACGGGGACTTCCGCTAAAGCTTGGTTTATGCTTGACGCATTCACTTTCCGCTTGATGATGCGGCTCGCGGCTGGAACGCGCTTCACAACTCGCAGCATTTATGGTTCATGTGGCTCGTCTCTGCGGTGAGCCAATATTCTCCCAAACTGTAGGGGGCAGCATGGAGCTCTACGGCATGCATCCAACACTACACCATAGTAGAAGTAGAAATTACTGTTGTTTACAACATGGCATTCCAGCATTTTTAACAGCGTCCTCGTCTTTTCCGGCAGTGCGAGCTATTTCTCTCCAAGAATGATTAACAACATGTTGATCACGGTGATCTCTGAGAGCTGAAGCATACAAATGTCTGTATTTACCAACCTCTGCCATACTAGATCTTGCCGGTCCGCCATGTTTTTCCGCGTCCAACCGTTCGCGTGGTTAGAAATTTTCCGAGGTGCGCGTTGCGGAAATCTTGGGCCGTGCGGAGACGCGGTGGAGGGGCGTGGTTGTTAAAATGACGCAACTTTTCCGCGCGGAGCCGTGCGGACCTCGCGGACGTGTCAAGCATAAACCAACCTTAAGGGTACGTAGACCGACAAATGGCGTCGAATGTGTTTATGAACCTCCTAACCAAAGCTTAACGCGAAAACATCACCTTCGGTTCTCATCAGAACTAATCGCTTCTTTGTATTTGCTGGTTCTGAACAACAATCCACACTACACCATTCTCCGTCTCATTCACCTTAGTTACACCATACATTTAGTTAAAGTCAGTCTAGTTTAATCTGTTTAGTAATAAATTTTTAGACTTTTGAACTTGACTCTCTCTCTTCTGTTGTCTCTGAGTGAATACGAAGCTGTTATCTAATCCCTGCAATAAAAAGTACCAATCTTCTGGTTTAAATAACCTCACAGATCCATAAGGTTGATTTCATATTTCCTATGGAATCCTACGCCTTACGGCTCATTAAATAACATGTAATTTAAATCATTACAATCTCTTTTATTGCTGCTTTCTTTGGGAGGTGGAAACATGCTGTGACACTGACAACATTGTTACCTTGACAACAGGCAGGTCAAACACCTCTCTTGACTCGCCCACCTCGGGGTTATCTCCATCCTCAGCTATGATGTGAGTAGCCAGGGCATTGTAGGACACTTCCTTCCCCTTTCCTGCTTTCAGCAGCTGCACCACCTGCAGCATCAGGAGGATAGAAGCATCACAGGGTCACCACATGTGTGTGTTTTAGTCCACACAACCATTACAGGGGTTTTATCTAGGTTGGATTTTAATTTTGACTTTCTACTTACAAAACTTAATTCACTAAATAATCAGTTTGACACTAATTAGCATTTCTTATTGGCTACTAAAGATAGCTGACAACAATTTTGTTACATCAAGGAAGCTGTCAGGCCTTTCTTCTTTAAAACAAAAAGTTCATTTATTTACCAAAACAAACAATGATTGTCTCTGAAAAGATAGAAGGAACACCAGCGAAAACCAAGTCATTAAAACAAATGACAGAAAAATCTTCTCATGTGTGATGCGACAGGATAGGGGCGGGTAGGAACAGTAGGGAGACAGGAGGGGACATTACAGTTAACTGAGATTAAAGCAAAGAACAAAACTTATAGCAAATCAATATGTAGATAATGTCTACAATTTGGATTAACAATTTTCTATTGGACTGTTACCATGGCGTTCAGGTTATTATTCTGGTAGGGTAAACTGACACAGATTTATGAAAAATGTTGATTTTATAAAACTATAAAACAGAAAATTTGGGAAAATAAAATGATGTGACGGGTTTTATAGGTGCCTGGTTTGGTGTGTGCTCAGACTGTTTACTATTAACCCTCAGTAGTGTGTACCCAAACCTGAATGCTGTGAAAACAGGTTCACTAAAACAGGTATTACTGTACTAGGTGTTTCTGACCTAAACACGCTGCAATTATTTAATGAAAATATTGCTATAATTTATTATAAATCATAGCTGGAAAGATTTTAGGTACGTTTCCACAAAGTGACCCAGAACCTTTCAAAATAAGAGTTTATTAACCCCAACCCGTCAACGGAATACGATCTGCAGGCTTATTATGTTATTATTTGATAATAACATAAATAATCTGATCACTGAAATAAATCTGGGTTTGGCCACAATAAGAACTGATATAACAAATTGTGTGTGTGTGTGTGTGTGTGTGTGTGTGTGTGTGTGTGTGTGTGTGTGTGTGTGTGTGTGTGTGTGTGTGTGTGTGTGTGTGTGATCAAATTGTAAGCCGATGTTTATTTTCTTTCGCGCATGCGTGGAACGAATAGAAGCGTTAGCCGGAAAAGACCTAGCGCTGTCGGGGCTTCAGAGCGTGGGAGGCCTCAGAGTGCAGGAGATTGGCACCAGCGCGTAAAACAGCGGTGACGCATGCGCTATAGTCAACACCCAGACACTAGCCATTATACGTTGAGTATAAACATTGTTGACAGTTACAAGCTAACGTGAAACGTTTCCATGAAGCATTGAGCAGATAAACAACCTGTATGCAGACACAGACATTTGTTCCTCAGCTCCACCACCCCCACACTGTAGACAGTAAGCTAGCAGCTAGGCTGGAGTCTCTCCTCAGTCTAAAGGCTGAGCTAAAGTGCAGCGCAGAGTACGATCAGCTCAAAATGAGCGATCAACGAACCTGAAGGAAAACGTCACACAACTGACAACACAAAGAGGAGCGATCCCACTGTAGCATGTTGTCGCGTTAGCATGATGGTTAGCTTCATCTAGATGGAATCCGTTTAGCAAGTTAGCATGCTACCAACATAGCTGCTGAAAGGAAGCTAACAGGACCTGCATACCTTCTGGTCAATGTCTCCGACCACGTAGAATTTGACATCTTTAAAAAGTTCCTCCGGAACCTTCCATTCCTCTTCAGACATGACTGTCCATGAACGGACGGGGAGCGCGTCAGTGAACTGGGAGAGTCTGGGAGAGGGAAGTTTGTGAGTGCTGCTGGCTTGCAGAATACTGACTCCAGCGCCAAATCTCTGAGCGCGCGCGCGCGCCTTGGACCGCAGCGTTCTGATCTCACGCGGAAGAGGAGGGGTCAAATCTGACCCTCTCCCATGTGGTGTGTTGCATAAAGTAAAAACTTTAAACGTCTTTTGTTAAACGCACTGAAGGTGAATAATAGTATGGTATGCAAATAGTTTCACTACATGATGGAAAGAAGAGGACATGTTTATCCAAACAAGACTGCGCGGTTTAAACCTAGGATAAATACCCGTTTTGGTTTTTACTCATGTATGGGTTTAGAGGTCACTTTCGATCTGTTAGCTGTTATGATTTCCAGGTGTTCAAAGATGCATAGTGAAGTGCCATTTATTGGCCCTTAGTAATGAATAGTTAGGTTTTCTCTAAATAAAATGTAACAATAAGTTTGTAATATATATATATATATATATATATATATATATATATATATATATACTTGTCTTTGATTATACTTAAAATAAACATTAAATTCCAGCTGAACTACACTTGCATGGTACTTGTGCCTATGTATGAGAACTCTGTATGTTAGGGAGCCAATTTCAGAATGGAGTGGAAAGCATCTAATGAGTATGAGTATGCTGTGTTCTGCTTTAATTCTGTTGGAATCTCTGCTCTCTCCAGCTTGACTGCTGTGGGTAGGAAAAGCCGCAGTTCATTCCTGTTTTGTCCTGATGAAGGATGGAGGTAAACTGGAAATTCTGGTGGATCATATTTATGAACATGATTCACTAGTGACTTCCATTTTGCCTCCTAATCATGGTTGCCATCAGACACGGAGCAGTCCAGGATAGAGAGCTGATGCCACCACAGACCCACATATACCCATGCCCACTCCTAAACAGGTAACATTTGATTTACAATATTTACTGTTCACACACAGACATCAAAGAAGTGTGTTGTACCCTGTGGTACAAGATGGCTCTTGAACCACCTTGCCATCTGACAACTGTGGTCAGTCACCAGCACATCAACATTCAATTCTGTTTATTTATAAAGCACCAATTAACAACACAAGTCATCATCCCAAAACAATTAACAAAGCAAACATTCCAATTGAACCTACAAAGTAAACAGTGCATTGAGTTCAAGTTATTATCCCAATTAGTCAAAGGTTTTCTATCTGAGGAAACCCAGCTGATTGCAAGGCATTTACAGCTGCCCCTCATACTAAGCAAGCACGTAGTGACAGTGGAGAGGAAAACTGAGTCTGACACTTGCAGTGGCGGCTCGTCCATAGGGGGCACTAGAGCACCCTGACGAGAAGGGAGAAGTAAAGTGAAAAATACTGCATTTGATATACATGTATTTAGTATAATTGTATCACATTTGCTTAATTGTGTGTTACTCCATCTGATTTTTTTCACACATCATTTTCACCAGCTGTCTCTCATTAAACAATGAATTTCATTCAACAGATTCACTGATATCACCCCCGCAGTGCTGGGAAAAGAACCCGGAAACTAAACAGCCAATCATGTTTGGTTGCTAGAAAAAACTGGAGAAGTTTTGGGCCAATCATTATTACTGAATTTATTGTCTCTGGGGCACTGGCGAATAGCGCCCCTCCTACAGGAAATAACATGCTAGAAGATTCTGGATCTCCTTCTCTCTATGAAGTCTATGAAGTGTTAGTGCCATCTACAGCTTTGGAACAGTCTACCTTCAAATCTCCGTCTCTCTAACACTGTAGAGGTCTTTAAAAATCATCTAAAAACTCACCTTTTCATCCAGGCGTTTCCTCCCTAAATGTTTCAAAAAGATGGCTTTGTTCGGGTTCACACCTTCACTTTGTTTATACTCATGATTTTATTTTCTACGTTTATCACTGCTATTGTTTTTCTGATGTTTTTATTGGTTAGAGGTATTTGCCCTGATCTTTATCATGTTGTACAGCGCTTTGTGATTTATATCTGTGAAAGGCGCTATATAAATAAACTTTTACTTACTTACTTACTTTCTCTCTCTCTCTCTCTCTCTCTCTCTCACTCACTTCTTCATTCAAACACAGATATTTATATAAATAGAGCTGAAACCATACTTGTATTTGTTGCAGTAAAATATGTATAGTAGTTCTCATTATACATGATTTTAACGTTTTAAACGGAATTTTTAATAACCTTTCTCAGTGGCCTAGAGGTAGAGTGTCCGCCCTGAGACTGGGAGATCATGGGTTCGACACCTGGTCGGGTCATACCAAAGACTTAGAGAAAATGGGACCCAATGCCTCCCTGCTTGACACTCAGCAAAAGAGGGTTGGATTGGGGGGTTAAACCACCAAGTATTTCATGAGCGCGGCTGTGACTGTAGCTCACCGCTCCCCCAGGGGAAGGGGCAAAGCGGAGAATAATGGGAGTTTAACTTTTAAATTTAATTTCTATGAAGTGTTAGTGCCATCTACAGGCAGAACCTAGTTTTGTGCTTTGAGGTGCACACACATTGAGTAGATGGTCGACACACAAGCTGTTGGAGACTGAAACTCCAGCTGGAAAATGTGAATAAGGCCACAATGGACATTATAAGTAGTGGTTGCTCTTAAAGGAGTTCACGACAGGCTTCTGTATGTATTTGAGTATTATTATGGACTAATTAATCTGTAAATTTAATTTTTTATCTGTAAAACTGCTTTTTTGGAAAATGGAAAAAACTGATTGTTTTGGGATTGTAGTAGTTGTATAACTGTTCATTTGAATACTTATTGTGGACTAAGGAAAATAGTTTCACACACATCCCCACCAACACATTTTTCTTTACCAGTTGCCACTGCACAGATGCCGTATCATAAGAATACAGATCTTGTTTTGTGGGGAAAATAGATCCTTCATTGGGCTGGCTGATTATCGATACAGGGAATACGTATAGGTGTTTATGTTCTGTCGATCGTTTTTTATTTATTTATTTATTTATTTAATTATTATTTTTTTATTCTGTCTATCTTTAATGGCATATAAATTGCATCATGTAGAAAAAACTGCATCACTGATTAATAAAACAACACTGATAAATAGAAAAAAACACAACCTAGTATAGAATCATATCCTCCAGCAACGAATTAGTAAATGTTTACACACATCAAGCCCAAAGGGGGGCAGTATTGTACCAAGCTACAAATGGTAATATGCTCTTCTAAGGGCTCTAGAGTGTGAACATGCCCTGCTAGTGGTATCTCTAGAAAACAACAAAAACCAGGTTTATGGAGAAACATCTCACTCCTGTTGTTCAGGATCCACATCGAAGCATCAACATTTCGGACTAAACTGATAGCGACAAGCTGTCTCCGTCACGTTAGTCTGAGTTTGTTGACTTCTGGTGATTAAATCTGTGTACTTTTAGTGTTTTCGTTTATTTGGTCTTTGTCGAGCTCATTAATCGAGACTGAGCAGAATCTCACTGATCGGACAAATCTGCTCCTCACCAAGGGGCTCGTGACGTCTGTCCCCATAGATCTGTCTGACTGGACCAGAGGCGAGCGTGGCCATCGCTGTATTTTCTAGCCTTCTGTCACAACCACCATCTGACAGCCTCCAGCTCACCTTCCTGTTTCACTCACATTTCATGTCATTTACAATTAGTTCCTGTTGTGGTTAATCGCTTCAGTCATTACCAGGCTCAGTGCCACACACACACACACACACACGCGCGCGAGAGAGAGAGAGAGCGCACACACACACACACACACACACACACACACACACACACACACACACACACACTTCAGTGCAGATTAACCTTGGCCATCTGAGTGTGATAAATCAATGAGTTTTCTGACAGCTACATTAATTATGTGGATGTCTGCCTTTCGACTTGTCCCTATAAAATAGAGATATTCACCCAGACGTGCCACCTGCACACCGCTGGTCCTTCTCCTCACTCTTTGCCTCTCTGAGCCCAAGACTCTGATCAGACCTGATGAGACGTTACTGCGATGTTCAGATTCCTCACCTGGTGCCGTCTGTTGGTCCAGATGAAGGACGGAGAGGAAAACTGCCCAGGTGACACTTTGGATAGGCACAAGAGTTTCAGTAAGAACTATTACCTGTAGTCTAATTGGTGTGGTTTTAGAAATTTAATTTGAAATTAGCCAAATGTATTTTGTATATCTAACTGATATTTTCTTCAGTCATAAGCAGACTGGTGCCACTGGTCGGAGGGACCGGTGGCGCCAGTGCTCGGCAGCCTGGCCTCTGTCAGTCCGCCCCAGGGCAGCTGTGGCTACATCGTAGCTCATCCCCACCAGTGTGTGAATGTGTGTGTGTAAATGGGTGAATGACTGATTGTGTTGTAAAGCACCTAGGGGGGTTCCAGGTGTAGGGTTTAGGAAATTGAGTGCTTTAAGAGCTCAATATATATATATATTACCTCTACTTATGACCAATAAGCTGTGATACTCTATCTAAATATAAAATATCAACCTGCTTGGTCTTTACTGTATTGATCAGAAGATTCTAGGATTCCTTATTAAGGGATTGTACACACTTTGTTTTGATTCAGAAAACAGTCAGGTTTATAAAACTAAGACTTTACTTTACTAACAATTAAAACATGACAGGTTAACTAACATTTACTGTGATGGATGGAGCTATGTGTGAATGCGATGTTATCAGAACTTCCGTATTTAGGAAAGCTGAGTTCTGGATGTAAAAGAATTTGGTTTGTGTTAAGCTAAGAAGCTGATTATTATCAAAACCAGTCAAATGCTGTCTGCGTGTCTACTTCACCCGTTTTTGGAGATCCTCCTCTTCGTGGATCCGAAGGTCAGAGAGGTCGGATGACCTCTGGCACCCAGGTCCAGTAGATTGACCACATCACCGACTTCTCCTGTCCAGAGATGTCTCGGGTCACGACAGATGGATGAAACTGCGCGTCTGGCGGACTCTTAAGGACATCAGCTTGTTCTGCAGGAACTGTTCGCTGTATCAGCTTCGCAGGTGCAAAAAGATTTTGACGACGTGTCAAAATCTTTGATGGTTAAAGAGGGTTTTGCTTCAGATGGCAGCTCTGAAGCTTTCTCTAGAACTGATGAAACACCAGAGTGATCCGGTTTTAATGTTCTCATGTTATGATTTGTGTAGCCAACCAGAGGTTGACAAACTGAGGAATGGTTACCAAGACAACCTCAGAAACACGCCTTCCTTGATACCGGATGCTCTGATCTGGGGTAAAGGGCCATCTATGTCTCATGGGTTTAACTTTACTTTACTTTGTCCTTGTGTGAGTGCAAATGGTGATGACCTCGTCATGTCAACATGCTGAAACATATATCAATCTTTCAATGTAATCATAACATAAAATTCATTTCAACCTTCAATCATTGAAGCACAGGTTAATGAAAACATTTCATTATACTATAATTATTATAAGTAGCAAAAAACAAACGTTTATTTACTGATTATCTAGCTTATTAGTTGTAGAAGTTCATATTTAATTTGAGAAATCATTCTTTGATTTAGCAACTAATCCGGGCTGCGAGTGTTCACTTATTTGGAGGCATGAAGAATCCTGTAGGACAATAAGGGAAGCTTGAATCTTGGGGAGAGAACATTATTGTTGACATTTCGTTATCTGTGTTCAGAGCTGCAGGCTCTGAGCTCCAGCTGGTGGGATGGAGGCAGGCGGATTTAAAGGGAACTCCTGCAGTCTCGTCGACCAGATGTTGAATGGTCAAACGGTACCTAAAACCTGACCATTGCTGGACGTTACACAGGACTCTAGAAGGCGCTATGTCAAATACAGGCCATTTACCATATAAAGTAATGGGACTTCTGTATGTCAGTGTCGCCCTCCTGACTGCTGACTTTAACCCTGAATACACAAATACAAGTTTGTCTCCCTAAACTACCCTTTCACTATGACTTAAGAAACTTTTCAGACTAATGGAGACCAGGGGTTCCATTCATTATGATTTATGTTATGTTTCTGATTGAGTCACAGACAAAAGGTTTTGTTATTGAAGTTATTTATTTTTTGTTGGACATTTAAAACGGATTCTTTAGAAGCAGAGGGACTGGCCACCCTTCCTGTGTAAAGAGGAAATGTTTGTTAAACGTCAATTTGTGTTTAAGTTGATCTCCAAAGTTTTACTCACCTTTCTGGTAGTGTCTCCTCAGCAGGGCGAGGCAGCAAAGGGAAGTTTGTGTCCCAGGTGCTGCTTTCAAGCTGCTGGAGCATACCACTTAAATAAGGAGGGGTGATTCTTGGAGGAGTTATGTGAAACCTAGTTTCTTTTGTTTGATTGAACGTGGATTTATTTAGTATGATTTGTATTTATGTAAATAATGTTTGGTACCATTTATTTTGGTGGATGGGTTCTGTAAATATTATTTAATTATTATTTCTTTGATTACCCCTCTTCTTGGTTTCTTCCAATCAGTCACTTAGTTATAAAAGGCAGTGAGTGTTGGTGTTAGGTGATGTTGGTGTTGGTGACAAACATGTTGCAATAAAGCCACCTCAACCCGATTTATTTGTTAGCCTCTCCTTCAAACCACGTGCTGCCGCCGGTCAAAACTGACACAGACACTTGGTAACTTGATGTGGAGTGATGGTGGCAGAAGAGTTAAGTACACGCCCGTAACCAGAGGGTTGCAGGTTCACACCCCCTCAGTCTCCTGCAGCTGTTGTGTCCTTGGGCAAAGCTCTTCAACTGGATTTCCTGTTGGTGGGGATCAGAGGGACCAGTGGCACTGGTGTACAGGCTCCTCACCTCTATCAGTGTACCCAGGGCAGCTGTGGCTACAATGTAGCTCATCACCAGCCCGTGAATGGGTAACTGTTGTATTTTAAAGGGCCTTGGGGGGTTGTAGGACTCTAGAAGACCCTATATAAAAACAGGCCATTCACCATTTAACCTAATTTGTTGGTACAGGTATGGTCATGCCTTACATCCATCGTTTGTATTGATTGTTTTTGCTTTGTTGTCTAAAGGTGTAGATAGAATGTTTTACCTTCTATTTAACCAGGTGATTCTCATTTCCAATGGCAACCTGGACCAGACTAATTCATAGAAAAGCCCCGTGCCTCATGTAAAAAGGATGCATATAAAGAAACCAGCTAGGCGGCCTAGTGGTAGTGTCCGCCCTGGGACTGGGAGGTACGGGTTCAATTAATCAAAAGGGGTAGGGGATCAAGAACAAAATCCAGATATGTCACAGCCTCAATTGTCAGATATTTA
This sequence comes from Nothobranchius furzeri, assembly GCF_043380555.1. Classification (NCBI taxonomy): domain Eukaryota; kingdom Metazoa; phylum Chordata; class Actinopteri; order Cyprinodontiformes; family Nothobranchiidae; genus Nothobranchius; species Nothobranchius furzeri. Next base: position 66,094,851 of record NC_091751.1, on the reverse strand, counting down.
TACAGTAATGACCATACCTGCAGGTGAGGTCACCCAAAGTGGGCGGAGCCTCACATAGCTGCTCTGATGCATTGCTAAATAACCTGTTCATAACCTCAGTCATTTATCACAACACTGTTTCAACCAACCACCGTCTGAATTACTACACTGCTGAACGTGTGCCGCTGCTGTGTCACTCCGCCTGATTGGCCAGTTCTGCTGTTCTCCACTCGGGCAGTGTAAGGGTCAGAGGGACCTGGTGCCTGTCTTCAAAAGACTCCCAAGCAAAGGGTGGAGACCAGATCCGGCGCCAGAGGACTTCACCTGGAGGGGCAGTGGGTTTTTCTGGGGGGGCCCAGTAAACCGTGTTTTCATCAACCCCTTTGCATGTTTATAATCTGTCTGGTGGACGTTACATACATATACTTCCGGGTCAAATCGGCCGTTTGCGTCACCAACTTGTTCTACATAAATAACTGAAAAGCTAAGATTCTTCATTGTTTAATTCCGATTATGTATGCCAATTAAAGATGCAATCAAAACTTAAGACAAAGTAACCAATTTTACCGAACCTCTTAGAAAAATACTTGCAACTCACCGTTCTTAGCTGCGCCTGCGCACCACAGAGTCACCATCTCAAAACAATCCTTACGTCCAGTTAATGTTCTCCAATAAAGTACTTAGTCCACAAGTCTTCTTCCAAATCCTGCCCTGCAGCTTGATACCTTGGTAAATTCTTCTTTTGCACGTATTTCTCATAATGTTTACATCACAAATACTAGTTAGCATCAGGTTAGCATGCTACTCCTTGGCTGCGTGCTTCTTCTTCTTGGTAAACATTGACTTGGTGCGTTACTTCCACCAGCTGGTAAGAAGTGTAAACTAGGTCTTCTTAACAAGATTTAGAAAATCTAGAGTGTTTTCTTTCTAAAAAGAGAACAGACAACCCTGTATTTAAGATGGTTCAAAAACAGTTTCAACTTTAATATGCGTTTAAAACATTTTAATCAAACATTTTAATCGAACAGACACCCCTGAGACTGTGCTGGAGGCACGGAGAGAGGAGGAACAGAAGCGCTTGTAGCTGCAACTTCTGGCTGCACTTGCCTTTTTGATGATGCATCATCCCTGCTTGTGCTAGCATTGTTTTTCTGTTTGCTAAACCAAGTTCTGATATCCATTTTAGCAAGCTACTGTACCAAAGCGTCTTCTCCTACTGCATCTAAAACTGTCGAATAGTAACCTAGAGCGCCCTCTGTTGATCGTCTTGAGCCAATACATTTGCATGAGGTGTTGTAATCTGTCCTGGGCGGGCCAGATCGGGAAATGGGCGGGCCGGGCCCGGCCTTGACGCCGGGCCTGGTGGAGACAGGTTTCCAATCCATCACAGGTGCACAGAGACAAACGACACTCTCAGTGTCAGCATTTTTCTGTGTTGGGTCACGGGGGCAGCAGCCTATCCAGGGAGGCCCAAACTTCCTTCACCCCAGCCACTTGAGAATCCCAAGGTGTTCCCTGGCCATCTGAGAAACATAGTCCTTCTAGCATGTCCTAGGTCTTCCTTTAGGTCTTCTCCCAGTTAGACGTGTCCAGAAAACTTCACCAGGGAGGCATAGGAGGCATCCTAACCAGATGCCCGAGCCACCTCAACTGGCTCCTCTCAATGTGGAGGAGCAGCGAATCTACTCCGAGCCCCTCCCGGATGACCAAGCTTCTCACCCCATCTCTAAGGGAGAGTCCAGACACCCCGAAAACTTTTTTCAGCTTTCCGCTCAGATCTCCCTTCTCCACAACAGACATCCTACAACACCCCACCACAGTCTCAGCACCAATCCACCTATCGATCTCCCGCTCCAATGTTTTCTGCTCATTCGTCAACGAGGCACTGAGATACTTAAATGCCTCCACTTGAGGCAGGACCTCGTCTCTGACCCGGAGAAAGCATTCTACCCTCTCCTGGCTAAAGACCAGATCACAAATGACCTGATCTGCATGGTTTTGTTCTGTAGGAGAAAACCAGAGTACTGACAGCTTGTACTGTATGTGGAGAAAAGCAGTTGGGATTTAAACCTTGAACTTTCTTAGCTGAGCTAACATCCACAAAAAATCTGTTCGTTCTCCGTACTCAGACTTTGCAGACAAAGCGCCTCACAGACAGGTGCAACAACGATCTGTCGTTATTTCAGACAGATAAGGAGCAGATGTCAATGAAGAAGCAGATCCTGGATCAGTTTTCCAATAGAAATATTTTTTTTGGGAGGGGTATTATGGTCAGACGAAGAGGCAGGAGCCTGGTTCCGGCTTCATGTTTTATTTAATTTTAACGAGTTGTTTGTTCTTGGCCTATCAATGAGCCCTGCCCCTGTAAGGGTCTCTGCTGGTCCTGTCCCCTGTGACCTGTGACCCCTGCAGGATCAGCTGTGTTTGGTAGAACCTTGTGGTTTATTGGTTCATGTGAGAACTAAACGGTCCTCTCTGGACCCTGAACGCATCATGCTCCTGAGGACCAATTCACCAGGGAATTCCGGGAATCCCACATGACGCAAACCACTCAGCTTTATTGGTCCGAGGCAAGTGTTTGAGACCCGTAGTATGACGTCACCACACGGTCTCGTGCCCAATCAGAAATGAGAACAAAAATCCGTAGTGAAAGTATTTCAGCAGGCAGGGTCTTCCTCAGACCCGTTCGGAGCTTTCGGCGGAACCAATAATTAATAAAAAATCACAGCCGCTCGTTAATGTTTTCCGTGTGTTCTGGCTCGGTTCTGCATGTGGGGACGAACGAACCGACGCGGGCCCAGTCAGCAGCGGGGAGTTCTGGAGACGGACTCTTCTTTGTCAGAACCGCAGGCGGGTTTCTCAGCTTAACTCGTCAAACAAAAACACTCTTCGATTTTTATCTTCCGAGTCCTCAACGAAGTTATTTTTTATTAAAATCAAAGACAAACGTTTAAATTGGTTCTTCTTGGTCCTCCTGAAGGACGCAGAACCGGAGCCAGCAGGTTTCATCATCACCATGGAGGAGAATCCTCCCCGAGACCCGCAGCGACCCCACAACTCCGGAGAAGAGTCCAACCGGGCCCTGCTGCCTCTGCCGCCGCCGCCCGGGAACCAGCAGACCCACCGGGTCACCAACTTCTACATAGACAACATCTTAAGACCGGATTTTGGTCTGAAGGAAAAGGACGGCACTCCGGTTCGGGACGGGTTCGGGTTTGGGCTGACAAAAGGAAGAGATCAGCTGACCGAGAGTAAAGCTCCTAAAACCTCCAAGCGCGGTGGCCCGGGAGCGGAGAAGGGCCCAAATCCCGAATCCAAGTCCAGGAGGCCCGAGCTGACCCCGGAGAAGGTCCGGGAAGGCCCCGAGGAACGCAGCCCCGAGGCCGGGGCGGCCCCGGGGTCCGCTCCGCCGCTGTGGCCCGCCTGGGTCTACTGCACCCGCTACTCGGACCGGCCGTCTTCAGGTGGGTGAACGGCTCGGTTCTGACCAACAGTCTAAATCAGAATGAGTATGAATTATAACACCCCCCTCTTCCAAAAAGTTTCAATGAGTCCAAAATAGGAAAATATTCTGCCTTAAAATCTGAAAAGATCCCTCCAGTTACATCCAGCTGATTATTATTATTATTATTATTATTATTATTATTATTATTATTATTATTATTATTATTATTATTACCGTTGTTGTTTTTAAACAAACCGGAGTTTATGGAGATGATGTGGGGCCCGGCCTGGTCCAAAAAGCTAAATCAACTCCTGAACATCCAGAATGTTGGGCTACAGCGGGTGAAGACGCACATATTCGGACTCAGATACTCCACATGTATTTATCAGAAGGTCTTCAAGCGAAGAGAACATTATAGGAGCGAGAAAAGAATCGAAACGAAGGAAAACTAGTTTACCGCTTTTGTCCCGACCTCTTCTTTGTTAATATTCTATTAGCATTTATTACAAAGGGGGAGGGTGGGGGAGAAAAGGGAGAGCTGTGAACCACTACCCCCCAGTAAAGGAGAGGAGAAATATTAAAACATTTTAGGGTCCGAATAGTTCTGAAGGATTCCGGTCCTGCTCAACGAAATCAGTTAGAAATCAAACAAATACAAACATTTCATTATAGGCCTGTTGATTATAGATGTTAATAAATAAATGATTAAATGAATACATATATATGTAAATAAATAAATAAATAAATAAATAAATAAATAAATAAATAAATTGGGCCTTTAGGCTGAAGGCTGAACCATTTGGTTGGTGCGCGCGCGCACCAACACACACACACACACACACACACACACACAGACGCTTTTAAACAATCCGGTTGTCTGGTGTCCGGTTCTGGTCCGTTCTGGCCTTCACCATCCAGTTCTGATGGGTTCTGTCTCCACCACCGTTGTGGGCCTCAGAATAACGGACAGAGCGAAGGCCGCGCTCAGACCAGAAGTCTTTGTTTGGCCTTGACACCCACCCCCCACCCCACACACACACACACACACACACACACACACACACACACACACACACACACACACACACACACACACACACACACACACACACACACACACACACACACACACACACACACACACACACACGTACGCATCTTAATGCACCACGGCTAACATGGGCTCTTCCTCTGTCCCGCAGGACCCAGATCGCGCAAACCCCGGAGGTCGCGGACCCCGAGCCGGGAGGACAAGCGGCCCCGGACGGCGTTCACCACCGAGCAGCTCCAGAGACTGAGAAGCGAGTTCCAGAACAATCGCTACCTCACCGAGCAACGGAGGCAGAACCTGGCCCGGGACCTGGGCCTCAACGAGTCTCAGATCAAAATCTGGTTCCAGAACAAACGGGCCAAAATCAAGAAGGCCGCTGGGAACCAGAACTCCCTGGCAATGCAGCTGATGGCGCAGGGACTGTACAACCACTCCACGACCAGGGACGGGTCTGACAGCGACTAGAACCGGGGCAGAGCACCGCATATGAATACCAGACAGTGCGTGTGTGTGTGTGTGAACACGGGGCTGCTGATCTGACCCCGTCCGAGTCAAGTCCGACCCAAACGCGCGCAGAGCGCTCAGGACCAACTTCTGGAAAAACATCGGAAAGGTTCATAATTAAGGAGCGTCAGGTAACGGACGAGTCCAATTAATGACGTCATTATCAGAACAAATTCAAGGTTTTTCCGGTTTGCTCTAAACTATCGGAACGAGCAGCTTTACAGAGATCCGAACCGGATTTGAGACCGCACGCGCGCGGGATTCTGGGCGCCGCACGTGAGCAAAAATAAATAAATAAAAAAAAACGTAACACGTTCTCTGAATTTTTAAAACACACACACACACACACACACACACACACACACACACACACACACACACACACACACACACACACACACACACACACACACACACAAAGGGCTGTTGATGGACCTCAAGAAACTATTTTTATTACAAAGATTTTTATATTTTTATTTATTTTACACAAATGTCTACAGAGAAAGGCGCGCGCGCGCGTGTTCACAGGCTAATTTATTATTTTTTTTACACCAGCTTCTCACTGGAGACTGACCATTGTGGGTCGGAACCGCTCGGTTCTGACAGCTGCCTTAAACCTCTGAGAAGGTCAGAGGTGTTCCATGTATTATTTTTATTTTTATAACCTGTAAATGCTTCTGATCACGTGATGTAAATAAAAAACGAAAGAACCACACCACGGTGAACGTGTTTCATTCTGAGAGATTTAAAATCCTTTACATGAACAGAACCCCGGCGGTCATTCTGCTTCTTTACTGTTTTATTGGTTCCTTCTGTGCGGGTACAGACCTAACATGTGGTTCTATAATGAGATAAATATTTAACTTTTAGAATAAAAGATAACTTTAGAGCTTCTTTAAAAATGAAACAAAACAAAATTTTATTGACTGTTTTGCTTTTTAAACATTCGATCAGGATCATCCCATCAGAACCAGGATCAGAGGCTTCTGCTGCTAGAGGAGCTTTATTCCTCCTGATGTAACACACACACACACATCTTCGAAGACTAACATAGACTTTCCTGAATCACCTCAGAAAATCCTCTTCTTCAGCTCCAGTTGGCTCAATTAACCTACGAATACGAAACCATCAAGTTGTCAGAAATATTTCACCATCCATGTTTGTTCTGTTCAGGACCAAATCAAATGCTGCTGAGAGATCTTTTTTTAGAAGACATCAGAACCAGAACTGAAACTGGGTTTGATCCAGTGAAACATTCTCTTCACTTACAAGATAAAAAAAAATCTAAACTTGTATCAGAACTGAACCAACAAGCAGTTGGTCTCCAGGGTCGGTGGGAGACGTTAGCAGAAACCAGTAAGGATGACAGAAACATGGCTGCCATGCAGGAGCTGGTGTCTGGTCTTCCTGCAGCAGCAGACCTCATTAGCATTTCTTTTCTCACACCACTTGTATGTGGAAGTAATGCCAACCGTCATTGACTTGATGAGCTGAGCTGCTGTGTGTGTGTGTGTGTGTGTGTGTGTGTGTGTGTGTGTGTGTGTGTGTGTGTGTGTGTACTTGTTTTTATATGCTTAGTGAACACATTTTAACTTAACTTGTAGCGTGGACATTCCCACATGGGGACATCTGCTGGTCCACAAATGACAAAATACTCTTAAACGTGATTTTAGACGTGTGGTGTGAATTAAGTTTTGGTTTAGATTAGGATTAGGAAACACAACAGCATTAGTTATAGGGTTAGGCTCAGTGAGTCACCAACATACGTGGAAGTCAATGGAGGTCCACACAAAGATACTGAGACAAGTATGTGTGTGAACCAGAATGAAGGTCAGACTTTTAGTCTGCTTGCTAAGTAACGATGACCAAAGAAAATCTGAGGAGAAAATTTTTTTGTGGATAAAAAACAAAACAATCCCGAAAAGTTTAAGGAAACTCAAACAAACCTTCAGCTTAATCCAAAAGTGTTCTTTAGAGGCCACAAACTGGACTCCACTCCAGAGTCCAGGGGTCTCATTTATCATACATTGCGTAGAATCCTTACTAAAACCATACTTGAGCTCAGCAAAAAAAAAATGTGCGTACGCCTAGTAGGTTTGTGATCTATCAAACTTGGAGTACGCACAGCTGCACGCAATCTCCGCTTCATAAATCGGAGACTAACGAGAATGTTTCTCAGCTGCATTTTAGTCACATCCCGCCCTCACCACGCCCACTTACTGCCATAAATGGTCAATGCAAAGTGCCTTGTGGATCTCATGCATATACATAAGCCGGCTGTTGCAGCGCTCCACCAATGACATGGCGACCGTAGATCAAGGCAGATCAAGGAAGCGCAATTTCACAGAAGCAGAAGTTGAGGTACTTGTGGGTGAGGTGGAGATATGAAAGGAAGTGCTTTTGCAAAACAAATAAGAGAAAATCCACGGAGTGGCACAGTCTTGCTGAAGCCGTCAATGTTGTGAGTTCTTCAGAGAGATCTGTGGTGGATATAAAAAAATGGTCCAATCGAGATTCGATCCCCAGACTCCCAAGTGAAAGTCACGCGCGCTAACCAGTCACCCAAACAGAGATCTTCCTCGTACAAGTAGCCAGGGCGCATGATCAATCGGGTCACAGTGACAGGACACACACACACCGTCACAGACGCATGACATTCTGTCTCAATCTGCCCCCCTGCTGATATTCAGGCTGTGTGTGTGTGTGTGTGTGTGTGTGTGCCTGTGGGGGGTCTTGCTCTGTTTGAAAACGAAGCAGTACAAGTGATGATGTTGCTGGATTTCATAATTGTATCCTCAGCAGCACTGCAGGTGCTCTCCATGTCCAAAATGTGCGTAAGTCAGGTCCTTAGTCAACTTAAAGTTGCGCACATTTTTCTGCCAAGTTTTCTTTCATAAATCCCAAAGTTTGTGTGGAAAGTTGCTTACGCAGTTCTCCGACCCCGTTTTGTGCGTACGCAAGCTTGATAAATGAGGCCCCTGGAGCATTAGAGATGTAGAGTCTGGATCCATGAGTCTGGTACCAGTTCGATCTTCCCACCTCCATCCCATAATAGAGCTTTAGACCTGTAGATGCCCACATTTCTGATTCTGTTTGTAACAAAGTGCCTGTTCTATCTCAGGGATAGCTGTAACGCTCTGTTTGACCAATCAGAAGTGAGCTATGGTGATGTCATCAATCATCAATACAGTTTATGTCCACTTGCAAATTGAGCGCTTGGGTAAAGCCACACGTCTCTAAACTGAAAAAAAAAGATCCTTTTAGGTCACAAAATAAGAATTTTCATCTCACACCGTTTGCAGTGTTACGTTGTGTTATTGATACAGTTGTTTCACTGACATGAGCTCAAGCAGTGGTTTGATTTGACACAAGTGCTAGCTTTGAAGCTAAACGCTAAAACTGGCTAGCTTTAAAATAACAACCTAGCATGAGGAGGGTTGTAACAGATCTGAAAACGTGTCACAACCTCCCCCCTGATCACATGAACTTTCATACTGGTCTAACTTTACAGCAGCAGTGGGCACGTCAAACAAGCAGCTGAGGTCACCCACGGAACATCTGTGGGATGGGTTACCAAGGCCCCCAACATCTGTACAGATACTGTAAAGCTGCAGAGAAGCTAAGGAAAGAGCCCCATGTAGGTCTTCAGTGAGGAACAGGAGGAACTTGTTGTTGAAGCCGTCACAAGTCCTCAACGCACCAGTCAAGCCAGCACAGGAAGAGGACAACCAGAACAGGACCAATGCAACAAAGACCATTAGGACCAAAATAAGAAAGTGACAGAGACCTCAATCTGATGACACCCAAGATGCCGACTCCTCAGACAATGATGAAAACGTTAAGTTTGCTTGGAGCACAAACTCACGGCCAAATGAAGTGTGGCTCAAACCCATGAAGCCTGCCCCCCAGTAAAGACTGCTGTTCTGGGGCATAACCACAGCTGGCTCTCTGATTAAACACAAGCATAAGTTTGCTCAGGAAATCGTTCGGTTTGTATTTCTGCAGCTTAAAAGCACACGACCCAAAGTGTTCAAATGCTTTCACACGGACCCGTTTCAGGCCACAGAACACACACACCAGCTTAAAGTTGGATTCATCTCTTAGGATGGACGCCCAGGTCAATGCAACCGTAAAATCCTGTTTTTTCCAACTCCGCCGTCTGTCTAAATTAAGAGCAGTTTTATCTAGGAAAAATTTGGAATCAGTTGTTCATGCCTTCATCACATCTAGGCTCGACTATTCGAATGCAATATTGCTGGGTGTTAATAAGTCAACTCTTGCCAGACTTCAACTCGTCCAAAACGCAGCGGCTAGATTCCTCACACGTACCGACAGGCGCCAGCACATAACTCCGGTTCTAAAATCCCTTCATTGGCTGCCCATCACTTTCAGGGTCCAATATAAAATATTGCTTTTTGTCTTCAAATCCCTCCATGGTCTTTCCCCCGTGTACCTCTCTGATCTTCTTGCGATTTATACTCCCGGTCGCACACTCAGGTCCTCCAGCCTGTTGCTCCTCGAGGTACCAAAAGCGTGTTATAAATCATGCGGACAAAGAGCTTTCTCTGTTGCCGGTCCTAAAATGTGGAACGAACTTCCAGCCGCAGTTCGACTGGCATCTTCCTTGGCAGTTTTTAAGTCTAGACTAAAGACACACTATTTTACCCTTGCTTTTAACAGCTAGCTGTTATTTTGGTTTTTACTACTCTTATTTTTTCATCCATTGTAAATGTTTTTTATCGGAACTATTGTGAGGTTTTTATCTGAACTTTTTATTGACTTGTTTCTTATCTGTTAACTGTATTTTATTGCTCTGTTCTATGTTTTTATCTCTGTTATTGTGTGACTGTTCAGCACTTTGGTCGGCCGTATGGCTGTGTTTTTAAAGTGCTACATAAATAAAGGTGGTATGGTATGGTATTCTTGATTTATTTTTGTTGTATCCCGAGTTTATGGCCCCGTCTTTGTTATTCATGAAAGTGTTTCCATACATTTATTGTTTTTTAAGCATAATTTAATCTTTCCATCCCCTCCCCATTGGTGTAACAACTCACCCGGTACTGGGATAGGCGCCATACCCCTTTGTGTTTGAATTAATCTGTGATGATGTGGTGGGAGTCCAAATCATTTATAACACACACACATGGGTACTGCATGTTCTAATGTCTAGCACAAAGAACCACTGAGCTACCTTTGTTCAAACCAAGCCCCCGCAATGCGGCTCTAAAATTGGGCCCAACCCGGAAGTACCAAAAATAGCAGTTCCACCCTCATCCACTAGGGGCTGGTGTCAGAAGCGAGCAAATCCTCATTGACTCCCATGTTAAAAATACCAATTTCACAGCAGAAATAAACATGTTTACAGCCTGGTTCCTAAACATGTTTTTGGTTTAAATGATCTAGTTTACACTCATGACAACTCTGAGGGTGCAAATTTTTTTCTCACTCTTCTGTTTAAGTGTATTAAAAGCCTAAAATTCTGTATAATTAATGAGCATCAGACCCACGTGAACACAGAGCTAGCTCCGGGGAAAGACCTCAGTAGAGCCTTGGTCTGGCTTGGAAACTGTTCTGGGATTTTGAGTCTCTGTGTTTGTGTATTCTTTTTTGGATATTTTTAGTGCAATTGTTGGACAAAATGACTTGCTGTGGCATTAATTGCACTAATAGAGCGTCCAAGGAGTCTCCACTTTTATTTTGGTAAGTAAAATTATATTTATGTATTTTAGGTCACTGCCGAGCTGAGCTTAGATTTTAACATGTACTGTTTAACCATGAAATTTAAATGTAATAGGGTAAAACCCAGTGCATTTAACATAATGCTGCAATTTAGAAAATGGGTTGAAATATAACATGTTGGTGGAGCTGGGCTCCGACTATCGGCTTGTGGAGCTCTCGGGAGACTGATGTTTTCCACCCGTTCTCCCCTCCCCGCAGCTCGGCGCATCTCTGTCTGATCGCGGCTTCTGTCTGCTGCGCGGGCTGCCGGCTTTCAGCAGCTTTCGGGAGACCTCCGTGTTCCACCCGGTTTTACCCAGCGGTCAGCCCGGCGTATCTCTGACTCAGAAGCTCTGGTGTTGTGCACAGTTAACTCCGGTTGTAGCTAGGTTGCTACCTCTGTTAGCTTAGCTCTCACCTCCACCTTAGCTTTGGGTTAGCTTGTAGCTAGTTCGACCGAGTGTCGTCAGTTGATCCCAGCCTTACAGCCCCACCCTCAGCTCCACCTCTCTTCCCTTTTGGGGAATTGTCTGGGCTTGACGGAACCTGTGACACGGTCAAAATGGCGGTGGTGGCCCCCTCCCATTTATCTTCAAAAACGTGTTATTGGAGCCTATGGAAATGAATTGTCCAGTTTATATGTCGATGGCTCAAACGCAGTGTTATAACTCCGGTATCCCCACTAAAACATCCCACCGGTTCTGTAATAAACGATTTATTAATAAAGACTCAACTGCTCTGGTTCGTTGTCCCATCACTGCCCCGCTGATGGAGGTCGAATCGTCACAAATCTTAAACTCACGTTTGTCTTCATCCATTATTATTGTAGCGTAAACTTTAGAATTAAATACAGGAACCAAAAGTTTCACTCATTACATAAAAAATGTATATATTTTTATTTTTTTTCCTTCATTAAAAACTTAACTGCAACGTCTTTGATGCGATTGGTTCAGCAGAAAGACTGATGACAAATAAACATGTCTAAGGCAATAATAATAATAATGATGTTTATTTGTTGACACCAGTGGAAATCGGGAATATTCCAGCATGTCGCACTGATCTCTGATGAAAACACACACGTATCTCATGTATTCCAAAATTTATTCATCCCCATAAACCCAACCTGCCCTGTGCTACGGCAGCGGGAAAGGGCAGACGAGCAGAGAAAGGAAAAGTACATATCACATGTATTGATGTCTCCTGTGTCTCTGTCAGACAAAAGACTGCCCATCCAGTCCCCCTTCCCCCCACTGAGAGATCTGCCCATACTTCTCTAAATGCTTCCCAGTCAAACTTGGAATATGGAATGAAGGGAATGGGGGTTTTGTGGCGGAAATATAATTATAGCCCCTGAAAGCTGGTGAAGGTGGAGAATAGAGGATGACATCAGACCAATTTCACACCCGGGCCTCGGATGGCCGGGCCAAGCCCGGGCCTCGCTGCACAAGACTGATCAAAGCCTGCAGCAGCCGACCCAGAAGCCCTTGCCAAACCCCCATCAAGCCCCCCCTCCCTTCCAGAAAGGGAAAACTTAACTATGCTAATCTCCAGGACAAATATATTTTAATCTTATTAGAAAACAAGTAAAGGCTAAAGCTCAGTGGCCACGTTTTACAGAACGAAGGGGAAAATATTAGAATCCAAAAAGTAAATTTAGTCTGAAGCAGAATTTAGAAACAAATGCTGAGCAAAGAAAAAACCCATAAACAATAACAACTCATCCATCAGCAGTCGCCCCAGTCTGAGGTAAACCTCACCCAGTCGGGAGACGGGCCACAACCGGACCTGCCAGGGCCTGAGCCAGCTCGTGGAAAATGGGCCGCTGAGACAAAACCATCTACAGCCTTTTTTCTTTTTTTTTTTTTTACATTTAATGTTTTTGTAAAGTCCCAAAACTTTGATGTACAAAAAAAAAAAAAAAAAAAAAAAAAAAACCATGAGTGGAGATGATGGGGTGCTGCATTCACTTACTCGTGTCTTCAGCTTTAAACACCAGTTTATATTTGTCCTACGCTGGGCACTACCTGATGGGCCTGGTTGTGTGTGTGTGTGTGTGTGTGTGTGTGTGTGTGTGTGTGTGGGGGGGGGGGGGTTCATTTAGGCCCTGTCCACACGTAGCCGGGGATCTGCCAAAACGTAGATATTTTTCTACGTTTTGGCCTGTCATCCAGACGAAAACTGAGTTTTTTCACACGAAAACTGATCTTTTTAAAAACTCCGGCCAAAGTGAAAATCTGCGTTTTCTCCATTTTGGGTGTCTGCGTGTGGACAGACAACACCGGAGTTTTAAGATCCGCAACGTCACTTTCTGCGACAAAACATGCTGACATCACGTGTGCGACCTGTGTTTACACTAGCCGACAGCATGGATGCCCTCAGAGATGTGCTTGCTTTATCAATTGTCCAAGCGCTTTTTGCTTGTTTGTTTTTGCAAGCGGAATTACTGCTCCTTGCGGAAGACCACAGACGAAGGACGAGGTTAAGAACGGGGGAAGTACTGCCGCCTACAGGTCTGGCATGTTCTTAACAACGTATTTATCTGGGTACGTGTGGACAGAGTTTTTTTTAAAACGAGGTGGTGTGGATGCAAGTTTTTGGAGGGGCGGATATTCGTTAAAAAAAAACCCGGCTACGTGTGGACTAGGCCTTAAGACTGCACACACAGAGATAGAGTGTAAAACCTTTTCTCAGCACAATAAATCCAAGTCTGAAAAAAAGTGTTTACTTTCACATTAAAGAGACAATATGTAGTTTTTACAGTTAATTTCTGGAAATATCTATCAAAATGTTGTTGAAGATTAATTAAATGATGCCCAGCTGTTGAAAAATAAACATACAAGCATAAAAATCAGGACTAAAATACAGAGGAGTGGGTCTAATCTCATGGGAGGCACCATGTTTCCTTCTACAGGAGCCCATGAGGACAAAATGCATTTACCGATTCGTAACAAACAGTTTAAAAACTTTTGCCATTCATAAACATTGATGTTTTCACATTTACCTCGTTGCCAGTGATGAAAGGGAATCTGATGTGCTCGTCATTTTGCTGGACGTTGCGCTCCCAGGGATTTTTTACCCTAATGGCCCTGCGTTGGTAAGGTCTTAAGCCTGATTCATGCTTCGTCTGCGTCAGTGCGGAGACACCATATTTCGATGGGAGACATGCAACGTCCTTGCAGGCCTGCTGGAGAACCCCGCAAGGACGGACGGAGTCGAACTCTCTTTTCTAAACATCCGTCAGTCGAGACGGACAACGCAAGTTTGTGATTGGTCAGGACGCCGCTGTCATCTATACCGCCGCCATTGCGCCCTCAAAAACATAAAGAGAGCCGAGGATAACTAGCGGCAGACACGGAGCAGCTTGAAGAATACCTCGTGAAAAAACTCTAAAAATATGAATGTTTAGTTCTCCCGTGACTGGAGGAGTGAAAAGATGCGCAGCAAGCATTTTATTTGTGGACGGAAATGATGGGAAACGTGGGTTTAGAGGTGGGGAGCGCATGAAGAGGTGGAGGAGGATGAGAGACAAATTTGTCTGTGTTAAAAAGTCTCTTATATACAAAAAAAACCCCACAATATAAACACACTATCTTGGACCGATACATGACAGGATACCACAGAACAGTGCCCTCTGTTGTCCTGGCGGGGAATTGCCCTGCAACACTCTCCAGGAGACGGAGAAGTATGAGAGCAAAACGCTTCCGTCAATCTGTGCGTGTCTGTCCCTTGCGGCGCTGACGGAGAAGCATGAACCAGGCTTAACTCAAACAAAAATACCACTTGCTTGCAAAGTTCTACGTATGTACTGCCCCCTATCGCCAGGGAAAATAGGCAACATCACTGAAGTTGAGTTTTGGCTCTTCTGTCCGTGACCCTGTGCCCTTGGGGGGGGGGGGGGGGGGGGGGGGGGGGGGGGATGTAGTGTACCAAATGGCCATGTTTTTCACCAAAATGACCAGAAGTTATGAACCCTTTGAGTTAAAGGCCCTCGAGCGATCCAGGAGGTCAAGAGGTCTTTATGGACAAACTGCCGGTGGCATGGACCTCTGGGTAACGAAACCCGTAATTTAGCTCCGGGTACCACCCGTCTACTCTGAGATACCTTCAAGGTGACGGCAGGAAGCTGGCATATCTATTTAGCATCTGATACCACTTGCAAGCATTGCCGAGAGGCTTCGAGTCTAAAGAGAGGATGGTTCCAAATGCTTGCTTAAGCCGGGCGTACACTGTGCGACTTTTTCACTTTTTGGAGCGATTTTCCAGTCGTGAGAGAATCCACGACATCGGGGCGAGTTTTGCGCCGAGCGTCGTGTAGTGTACAGGGGGTTACGAGAGGCGATTAACACCACGTGACCAGCTGCCGATCAGCAGTCGTGAGGTCGCACGGTCTTCTGGCGTGTTTAATATTTCGCTCTTCCCTCGTGAGGGTATTGCACTGTTGAAGCGGCGCTGCGAGCAGCTGCGACCCAAAAAGTATCAGAACTGTTCACGGTGCATGCGCAATCCTGCATCAACACCGCTCGCTATTTCCCTAATAACACACGCTGTTCGTTTTTGTTTCTACCCGTTTTTTACTCACAAAGATTGTCAAGAAAGCGTGTTTGTCGTGTTCATGTCAAATTAAACTGATCACAAAACACAGATTTACTTTCTTTATTTCGTTTTCCTCATCCAACCCCCATAAATCCCTGTGTGTCCTCCTGCAGCACTCCCGAAGGACAACAGGCAAGACAAGACAAAAAAGTCTGACGTGTTGAGTAAAAACTGCTTTTTTTAGCATATTTTTAGGTCCGACGTGTTGCTACCAGACGTACAGTGTGAGCAGTCAGGTCGCATGCGAGAACTGGGTCGTGCAGTGTGAGCACATGACTCGTGAGATCTGCCCTGTGAGGAAGTCGTACAGTTTGAGCTGAAGCTGAACGCTGCGAGTGAAAAAGTCGCACAGTGTACGCCCAGCTTTACCCGGTCGGCCGAATCGGAAGGCGGCGGAGAACTGGCTAGAACAGGAAGTGACCTAGCCTTTATTAACTACTGTTGACAAATTTAGACAAAGTTTAAAGGCGTTACAAAAATACCTCAGGAAATAACCCCTTCACCCAGATACTTGGAGGTTATTCTTAGTGAAGTAAATATGTTGAACAGATTATGTGAAGCACAAATGTTTTAACTACTTATGATAATATGCTGACATTACTGGGTTCATACCGATAGATTAACATTAAAATCAATAAATCCTAATTAGGCATAATTTAAAATCTGAAATAAATCATTACAGGATCTTTTGTTAATGTACAGTATAGGACACATTATTAAAACACTTTGGATTTAAACAAATTGTCCGTTTAACATATGTTTATATGACGTTTCAAAGTCATTTATGAGCCGGGGAAGACGAGCTTTATTCAAAGAGGATAGATACGAGGTCCTGCGTCTCTTGCAGCCTTGAGGACCCGTGACACACAACGGTGTCGGACTGGCCTGGATGAAGAAGTTTGGCCTGTAAAGTTTACAGCTAACGTCTGGTCATTCTGTTGAAAAACATGGCCATTTGGTACGCTACACCATGGCGACGTCCTGAGCCTGAAAATGTCAACTAACGGGAGATCCATCCGTGCATTCCAGCCCTGTTATCTCCTGCAGCACCAACCTGTGCTCCCTGATGGGTTTGCTGCTTTAGTTATTGCTGCAGAAAGATCACTAACTTTATAATTTCACCAGCACATCTACACAATAACAACCCCCCCAGACTGAAGCCGTGTGACTTTGGCCAGGGGAATGAGAAAACAAAAAGCTATTCTGGAGTTTAATCCTGAAGCTCGGCATTAGCGTCTCGCTATCACACATCGGAACAAATGAACCTTTTTTTTTTGTGAAAAGCTGACTCAGAAATGAGTCGATAACATTTAGTAGATTCTGTGTAGTCATACAAGATTTGAGCTTGCTTTAAGGTCTCCACAGTTCTTTTTATTGTGCTGATGAACACGAACCAAACAACATGAGTTGAGTCTGCAGAAGTCATCAGAAAACTACGAGGCACAATCCTTTACTGTGATATTGGTGAACATGGTGCACATAGAAGCAAACTAATGGTCTCAAGATGTTTTTCAAGATGCATTCTTTTTATTTGTTTAAAAAATTGTTTCTGCTCGACAAAAGTGCTTTTTCTCAGACGTGCTGAAGGTCTCTGCAACACGAGTCCCACTGAGGTCCTAAATCACTACAGCTCCTCATTGGTGTGGCGGCCATCTTTGCAATAATCTGAAATAACAAAGAGAAAGAAAAACATGAAGCTGGTGGGATTTCATCATCATGCAATCATCCTCTGTAGTTCAGCGTAGGTCATTAAACAACCAGCACCGCTCTGACAGGCCTGAACATGATGCACCTTTATGTGGTGGTAGGCGTGACAATATATGAATGAATGAAACCTACCGCTGCACAACACCTCATGCACATTTACTCCACCCCGGCTGAACAGAGGGATTATGTCCTCCTCCAGCTCCTCCACCAGTGTTTCACACTGACAAAGAAAAAGAGAAAAAAGATGAGTTGTTTTAGGGACAGAGGTACCGCAGTTTGCTTCCAGGGCGGCGGCCATGTTTCTACAGGATAAAAACTCTCCCCATGGCTGCAAACCATTGCCTTCAGTGTCTAAAGTTGATGCAAAAGCTGTTTGAAATGGGTGCCGTTAGAGGTGTGAATCCACTTGCCTCCTGATTCGATTACGATTATTGGGTCAACGATCCAATTCGATTCGATATCCCGATGTATCACGATTATTTCATATTGATTTGTTTTCATCGACAAATAAACAATGTCAGATAATTGCTTTTATTTATTTATTTATTAATCAAAAACGTAACTGACACAACCTGCCGTCTCTGAAAAGCTCTCCATTCACAACAGGTCAGGACAAAACATTTTAAACGTTTAAGAAGATTTAACAAAGTAAAACATCTGTTTCCTCGTTCAACACCACGCCTCAGGCTGAGAAAAACACGCTTTGCAAAAACTCACAAAATCTAAAAAAGTACGTAAAACTTACAGGACACATAATGTAATAATAAAATCCATAATGTGTTCATATATGAGTGTTTAATGTCTCTGAGCAGCTTTAGAGTCAAATATTTATGCTGCAGTTGAAGGGTGTCAGAAATAACACCAAATAAAATGTTTTACTTAGTTTATTTTATTTGAACCCAGTGGTTCATTTCTGACATGTTGGAGAATGAATCAAGTTCTGTTTGATGCAGAAAATAATAAAACATAAAACAATTCCTACACTTAAAATCATATTTAAAGGGACTTTACGGAGTTTTGAATTTCTATGCTCGCGATTGCCCCCTCAGGCCAAAAGCGTAACAGCAGCTTCAATAGTAGGCTCGTGCACGAGGCGCGCATGCTGTACGTGCACACTCCTTAACGACAGTCCCTTGTGTGTGTGGCCCAGAGGACAGGAGAACGTGCAGCTAATTAATTAAATAATTTGGTTCTGTACCTTTCTCTTCAGCACAGCCGACAAAGGTTTATGATGGGTCAGTCCTCCTGCATGCTCAGATCATTCCCTTCCCTTGCTTGAAAAATTGTTCCAAAATGAAAGTTGAACCCACATCTTTTTTATCTGTGAATTCAATGCCGTTCGGCGAGTCTCAAATAAAAAATTTGGGCATCTTACTGTAAAAAAATATACCATTAATGTAAAAAATAAACTCTACATGAACTATGTTCACATCCAGAATCGAACCTGGGTCTTCTGCACGAGAGTCCGACGTCTTGCTAGGTGAGCTAAAGCGCCAGTGACGTCTATTGTATCTGTAACTTTTATATCCTTGATGACAGCTGAAACAACGTTCAAAGAACGGTTCGGAGTGAAATTGGCTATTTTGTTGCTAATTAGCAGGAAATATCTAGAAGAAAGTTCTACAGAAAGTAGCTAAGGGTCCTCAGAAATGTAGCTAGCTTTGTCACTAGGCGTTAGGAACAGCGACAAAGTGGCACTGCCTCTCTCTCTGCTGCTAAAGCTACGGATAGCAAATGCTACGGGCGATGCCTGAGCGAGAACGCGCATGAAGCAGCCTGCTCGACCCGAGCATCTCTCTTTTTCTGTGATTTTACAGAAAAACAGGCAATCACAGTAAAAATGCCAGGGCTCATTCTACAGGACCAGGGCATTGCAGGAGAATGTATGAAGAAGACATTTATTATTTCTATACATGTTTTGGCTGTCAAACTTCCATAATGTCCCTTTAAGATGTGTGTTTTATTCTTTCTGATAATAACACCAGCAGAAGGCTGTGGGCTGGATTAGGATTAAATTACCCAGCTGATGGATCTCCTTCACTAACCAGCTAACTACAAACCTTTCCACTAACCTGTCCTGTGGGACCCTCACCATGTAACCCTCATGTCCATGCTGTCTCTGGAGGAGCAGATAGGAGACAAGACCTCCTGCAACCTAAAATGAACCAAAGCTTCCTTCCAGTTTCTCTTTAAGCTGAATTCAACATCAGTTTATCTTCATGAAACAAAAGAATAAAGTGGAACAAGAACTTCTGTCTTCCATTTCTCTCTCCTTTTAACTTCTCTGTGTCCCTAAATAAAAGAGACAATCACGCTGCAGCCGCCGTCAATGACCCCGCCCCCTCCCCAAGACCGGATTTCCCTACATTACAACAAGCAGTCTGACTGAGCGCTTCCAGGAGAAACAATAATTAAATTATGAAAATAATAACACGGGTTTGGAGCATCGGTTTGGAGGAGCGTCCTCCGATCCTCTCTCTTGTGTGAGCAGACAGTGTCTCTCCCTCTCTCAGTTGCTGTGCGAGCGAGCGGAGCGCGCCGCACGACAACCCGCTCAATTAACTTAATTCACGGCCCAAATCCAACAGAACGGTCGGGCTGATTCGGTTCCGGTTCGGTCTCAGGTTACAACTCTAGCGCTCAGCCCTGCAGTACCACATTAAGGCGGAACCACTTGGTAAATGTGGAGGACGCTCACTGACAGATTTGGATGCTGCGCTGGTGTCGCCGTTAAAAAAACAAAACTACATTCCACTATAATCGGTTATGGCGTACTCTTCTATGATGCAGAATCGTTTATGTTCGCATCCCGATGCATCGATTATTTGATTATTTTCCTCAGCTCTAGGTGCCGTTCATGAGCAGACGCCAGCTTTGTGGCTTTTCTCCAGAGCCCACCTAACAAACGTACAGTGCTGTGATTGGCCTGACACAAAAATGCCCTGGCCAATGGCAGAGCAGCTGAGGATGAAATGGAGCATGGCTAGCCGAACCTGCAGAGCAAAATCTTGTTCTGTTTGGTCTAGATTTCTAGGCTAAAATCTACCCATAATACATTTAAATACATCCCATTTCTAATCACCTGTTGCTTTAAGTAACATTTGTGGTACTTAATCACCTCGTGGTTGTTGGTGTACCAAGCTTAGCATCATGGCTCCTCCCTCTCTGGCTCTCATATGTTGTGTGTATCAGATGTTTATGTCTCTGCTTCCTTTACTGATAATAATTCATGTAATAAATGCAACCTTTGGTATCGAAGATCAGCTCTGTGCTGCTGAAACATCTTTTGATAGCCAGCCCGCTAAGCTAGTCTGGTGCTATCAGGAGCCAGAGCCCATAGCGGCCCTCCAGCAGACCCCAAGCAGCTGATGCTCAGCTCAGCTGGGCGACTGTTAGAAGGAAGTGTAAAACATCTGTAGTTCACCACTGTTTCCATGTTTCTCCTGGTTTTTGCTCCACCCAGTGACAACCTGCTAGGAAACCAACTCTGGTTATCGGCGATTCCATATTTCCAAACACGGCTTTCGAGACACCAGTGAAAGTAAAGGCTAAAGCTTGGTTTATGCTTGACACGTGTACGTTTTGCAAGGAAATGAGACTCGTGGATGGAACGTGCATTGGAACTTTCAGGGTTTATGGGTCCTTCCTACCCTCTGCGGCTCGTCTCCACTGTGAGCCAATATACTCCCAGACTGTAGGGGGCGGCATGGGGCTCTATGGCATGCATCGAACACTACACCATAGTAGAAGTATAAATCACTGTTTACAACATTTTTTCACAGTGTCCTCGTCTTTTCCGACGAATCATAAAGATGTCTGTACTTAAGAACCTCCGCCACGTTTTCCATGCAGTACTGTTCGCTTGGTTAGAAAACTTCCTAGGTGCATGGTGTGGAAACTTTGGGTCATGTGGAGGCCACGCAGAGGGTGTGGTTGCTGAAATGACGTAATTTGGCAGTGCGGACCTCGCCGACACGTCAAGCATAAACCAAGCTTTAGGCCAGTCATTTATACAGTCAGGCTGTTATTCTTGTGGTGTTAATATGACACTTATTTCCGTCAATGGGAGGTCGTTAATATTAATGCTTTTTCAGGGTGTTTTTCAGTTTCTCTAGTCTCCACAACATCTGAACAGTGATGACATTTTTAACCACATGTTTCACCTCTGGTCACCTAGGTCAGTGGTTCCCAACCTGGGGTAAATGGTAAATGTAAATGGTAAATGGCCTGTATTTGATATAGCGCCTTCTAGAGTCCTAGAACCCCCCAAGGCGCTTTACAACACAATCAGTCATTCACCCATTCACACACACTTTCACACACTGGTGGGGATGAGCTACAATGTAGCCACAGCTGCCCTGGGGCGCACTGACAGAGGCGACCCACAATTTTGTCTGTGTTGAGGTTGTGAGGTTGCCAAGTTTCTATTAGGAAAAAATACATTAATGAAATCCCAATATCACACCCAAAAGTAGAACCAAAATTTCTGCATGGCTGTATAACTAATATTTAATTCAAGTTTATTTATATAGCGCCAAATAATGACAAGAGTCGTCTCAAAGCACTTCCCATAATAAACATTCCAATTCAGGTCAGTTCATTAAGCCAATCAGTAAAATGTTTCCTATATAAGGAACCCAGCAAATTGCATCAAGTCACTGACTAGTGTCAGTGACCTTACAGCAATCCTCATACTAAGCAAGCATTTAGCGACAGTGGAGAGGAAAACTCCCTTTTAACAGGAAGAAACCTCCAGAGGATCCTGGCTCAGTATAAGCAGCCATCCTCCACGACTCACTGGGGATGGAGAAGACAGAGCACGCGCACGCGCACGCGCACGCACACACACACACACACACACACACACACACACACACACACACACACACACACACACTCACACACTCATAACTCACTGGGGATCGAGAAGACAGAGCAGACACACACACACACCAACACCAACCCAAGCCCCCATAATTTGGGACAGAAATTGAAGCCAATGCGAAAGTGACAAAAATTGCAGTTCCACCCTCATCCACTAGGGGCTGGTGTCAGAAGTGAGTAAATCCTCATTGACTCCCATGTTAAAAATACCAATTTCACAGCAGAAATAAACATGTTTAGAGCCTGGTAACAGAACATGTTTTATGTTTAATAGATCTAGTTTACACTCATGACAACTCTGAGGAGGGTGATTTTTTTGTCACTCTTCTGTTTAAGTGTAATAAATGCCTAAAATTCTGAATAATTAATGAGCATCAGACCCAGTGACCACAGAGCTAGCTCCTGGGAAAGGCCTCAGTCTGAGCCTCGGCCTCGCCTGAAAACTGTTCGGTCATTTTCAGTCTCTCAACTTAGACCATTAGGTGTAGCGTTTGTGCGTTCTTTTTGGATATTATTGGTGCAATTGTTGGACAAAATGACTTGCTGTGGTATTAATTGCACTAACAGAGCGTCCAAGGAGTCTCCAATTAATTAGTAAGTAAATTTTTATTTATGTATTTATGTCGATGATTTTAGGTCACTGCCGCTCTTGCACTAGCTGAGCTTAGATTTTAACATGTACTGTTTAACCATGAAATTTAAATGTAATAGGGTAAAACCCAGTGCATTTAACATAACGCTGCATTTTTGAAAATGGGTTGAAATATAACATTTTGGTGGAGCTGGGTTCCGACTATCGGTATGGTCCACTCAGCAGCAGCTCGGCGCATCTCTGATCGCCGCGGCGCCAGTTTGCTGCACGGCTGCCGGCTTGTGGAGATTTCGGGAAACATCTGTGTTCCACCCGGTTCTCCCCAGCGGTCAGCCCGGCGTATCTCTGACTCAGAAGCTCTGGTGTTGTGCACAGTTAACTCCAGTTGTAGCTAGGCAACTACCTCCGTTAGCTTAGCTCTCACCTCCGCGTTAGCTTTAGGTTAGCTTGTAGCTACA
This sequence comes from Nothobranchius furzeri, assembly GCF_043380555.1. Taxonomy (NCBI): domain Eukaryota; kingdom Metazoa; phylum Chordata; class Actinopteri; order Cyprinodontiformes; family Nothobranchiidae; genus Nothobranchius; species Nothobranchius furzeri. Next base: position 66,071,920 of record NC_091751.1, on the reverse strand, counting down.
TCGCTTCAGTTCAACGGGTGTCGTCATTTGATCCCCAGCCTTACAGCCCCACCCTCAGCTCCACCACTTTTCCGTTTTTTGGAACTGTCTGGGCTTGACGGAGCCTGTGACGGTGGTGGGAACCTCCCATTTTGGCACAGAAACTTATAATTGCAGTCTATGGACACAAATTGTCCAGTATATATATCGATGCACCAACCCACCCACACACAAACACAACCACACAAAAACACACCCACACCCACCAGATATACGAAGTAGTGTCTCTATGGTTACATTGTGATTTCTTAATAAATATTCTATTTGGTGTGAGATCAACTTTATTGTATTTATCCTAGTGAATCTATAATTAAACGGGTAAACTAGTAGTAGCACATTCAATGTCAGAGAAAGTAAAAAGTTATTATCAGGAGAGGGAGAATGTTTAAGTGGTTAGCAGCAGTGTGCTAGATGATGGCCCCCTCCATGAGGCCACCACAGCTCAGCAGAACATCATTGTAGCTTCTTCTGGGGAGAAAAACACTTAGCGAAAATAAAGTTAACAGCTGAAATTGCAGAAAATAATACAGTTAAAGAGCAGACTGTAGAAGAAAGTAATCAAGTCTGGAAAGTGGTCAGTGTATCCTCCAGCAGTCTAAGCCTATAGCAGCATAACTACAGAGATAACTATGGATAAGCTAGCCTTTTAGATGGAGGCATGTTGGAGGCAGGGCAAGGGAGAGCCGTCTTTACAGACTGTACACTCCACCTCCCTCTACTCCCCCACTTGTCCAGATCTAGGCTAAAATCAGATTTTAACCATAGGCTCTATCAAATAAAACTGTTTTGAGCCTAGTCTTAAAAGTAGACCAGGTGTCTGCCTCATGGACTAAAGCTGGGAGCTGGTTCCACAGGAGACGAGCCTGACAGCTAAAAGATCTGCCGTCATAGGCAGTGAACGTTTGGATTTAAAATGACAACTTCAGTTGTCAATGGCAGTGAATGAGTTAAATAATTTGGTTGGGATTGGATCTAAAATGCAAGTTGAAGGTTTAGATGAAGCTAATATTTTTGATAACTCTGAAAGCTCAACTGGATCAAAACGGTTCAAACACAGATGAGGTTCTACAGTTACCTCTGATGCTGCCTCTCACTTACTTAGGAAGAAGAAATCCCATTAGAGAGGATGCTAATGATTTTGTTTCTAATAGAATTAATTTTACTACTGAAAACTCCCATAAAGTTGTTGCTGCTGAGGGCTAAGGGAATATATGGTTCAAAGCTATGATTCTGTGGAAGTTTGGCAAGGGCACTGAAAAGAAATTTAGGATTATTCTTATTTTCCTCAATTAACAATGAAAAATAAGCAGTTCTAGCTCGTCAAAGCTTATTTTTATAAAGCAAAAGAGAGTATTTTTCCAGGATAAGTAGGATTCCTCCTGGTGTGTAGGACTCCTGGTGTGTAGAGCCCATATTATGTGGGTACATGAGCAGGAGTTTGGGTTGGAGGTCCTTGGCTGGTCTTGGACACAAGCAAGGTGGTTCTCAAGTAAAAAAGGTTGGGAACCATAGATCTTGGAGATGTCCTAAAAACTATGTGGGCTTCGTAGATAACTGGCAAATGTTTTGGAGAAAACCTAGCTTAATTCAGAGTAACGACATCCATCCCACTTTGGATGGTGCTGCTCTGGTTAGTCTAGAAATCAAGGCCGACAGTAGCAGAAGCAAAAGGATTTTGCTCTGAAGTTCGGTCAAGACACTCCATGGGAACCTCATCAGGCCTGAACAGTCTTGTGCCATGCCAATCACATGTATATGTGTACGTCTCCTATATACAGTACTCAGTATAAATGAGTACACCCCACTACATTTGTCAGAAAACCTTTAGTTTCCTTTCAGAATCAACATTTTCTTTGAGATGCCATACTACAAAATACTCCCACAAATGTGAGCCGTTTATTACAAACAAGATTTGTTCATTTTAGGGTTAAAACAGCGAAACAATAAAATCTATAAAAAACGTGTAGGGAAACGCATTTCTTTATCGATTCGTTGTTGGTGTGCGCTGCTTATCTGTACGTGGCAGCAGAGCAGACTAAGGCAGATCAGAACGAGAGAGACATATGTCACACATGCAAAAAAACTCTGTGTACTTGCTTAGTATGAGGATTGCTGTAAAGTCACTGACACCAGTCAGTGACTTTACAGCAATTTGCTGGGTTCCTTATATAGGAAACTTTTTTCTGATTGGCTTAATGAACTGACCTGTATTGGAATGTTTGTGAAGTGTCTTGAGACGACTCTTGTCGTGATTTGGTGCTATATAAATAAACTTAAAAATATTCAATTGAAGTTTTTCATTTTTTCAAGTTACTTTTTTCCCCAGAAATTTATTGAACAGGGTAAGTTGCTTGTTATTGTGTAAGGATGATGCTTTTTACTGATGCACAATGTGCTAATTTAGTGCTGTGGAGGAAAACAGAGAGACCAGCAAAGACACAAAGTTTGGGATCAAAAGTGCAACTACGAGCAGATTAGCTATTGGTAGCTGGTAGCAGGCTGACAATCAAGTGGGGTTCCAATAAAAGATGATGGTCGTGAAGCTAAGAATATCTAAACTCTACAAGTGGAAGAAAAGACCCCATCTTCCTGTTTATTCTTAGCTGTAGCATGTAATTCACAAATGCATCCATCGTCGTCGTCTTCCTCCGGTTATCCGGGTCCGGGTCGCAGGGGCAGCATCCCAACTAGGGAGCTCCAGACCATCCTCTCCCGGGCCACCTCCACCAGCTCCTCCGGCAGGACCCCAAGGCGTTCCCGGACCAGATTGGAGATGTAACCTCTCCAACGTGTCCTGGGTCGACCCGGGGGCCTCCTGCCGGCAGGACATGCCCGAAACACCTCCCCAGGGAGGCGTCCAGGAGGCATCCTGACCAGATGCCCAAACCACCTCAACTGACTCCTTTCGATCCGGAGGAGCAGCGGTTCTACTCTGAGTCCCTCCCGAATGTCCGAGCACCTCACCCTGTCTCTAAGGCTGAGCCCGGCCACCCTAAGGAGGAAACTCGTTTCGGCCGCTTGTATCCGCGATCTCGTTCTTTCTAGCTGTAGAAATTAAATGTTATTAGCGTTTCCAGTATTTTTACTGATCATAGTTTAATTATGGATGTTGTGATAGCATGTTGTTTTGTACGCTATTGAACTGTTTTCTAATCATGTTCTGTTGTTAAAGTAAAGGAAGGAGAAAAAACGTTCCCCTGGCAGTTTTTAAGTTTTCCAGTTTAATCAGATTAATCGAGTCGAGACCCCGTCTGATTAATTGATGATCCAAATAATCGTTTGTTCCAGCCGTAGTTAATGTGCACATTTTCCTAACACACTGTTCATGAATCATCTCTTAAGGTCACGGATTGTCTTTAACACATATCCCAAGTAAGTTGTATCATAAAAAGTTGATCTAAAATGATGAACAACACCTTTTGAATTGAAGGCAGTTTTATGTGTTTTGTTTGAATTACTGACTGGGCCAACATCAGCTACACTGTTAGGTTTAAAGGTGAGGTCTGGTTCACAAAAGCACTTGTCCGAAGGAACACAGTTAGCAATAAAAACCTTTCATACAGCTTAAAATGAATGGAATAGTCCTCTCTGGTCTGGACCTTTAAAAAGCAGCTGGAGACCCCTTTATTTACTAAATCTTTTATGTTTATCTTCTTCTTTTTTTTAACTCAAATGTATAATCCTCTTTCATTTTGTTTTATGACATTAATAATCATTTTATAATTTCATGATTTAGTTTTATTTATCTGATTTTAATTTATTTTATTTAATATTTGCTGTTTTGTGTTCTTTTCAGTAATGTACTTACTCTCTTAATTCAAGCTGCTACAATCCTACTGTTTTATAATTCAGTAAGGCGGTTTTTTTACTCACTGCAAATTTCAGGGAGTTGGATGCCTCAGGTCCATCAAACTGAAAGTTTTTCAAGTCTGGGAAGTTGCTTGAATCCCCGCTGTCCCTGGGAGCAAACCTCTTGTAGCGCTTGTTCTGGGTGTCTGGGTCCTGGTAGAGGGCGTAGTCACTCATGCTGCTGCACACCTCATCCAGAAGCTCACTGAGGTGAGTTTCTGAGCGAGCAAATGGGACCTGGTCACACACAGCCAAAGAAAAAAAAGGTAAATGACCTGTATTTGATATTGCGCCTTCTCGAGTCCTGGGACCCCCCAGGGTGCTTTACAACACAATCAGTCATTCAAAACAATAAACAAAAACAAAAAGCCCATTTAACATATCCTAATCATTCATGTTATTATTATCCTAATGACTCATATCATTGAATCATTGGTTACAAGAGCAACCCACATTGTTCCGTTCCACCTCTAGTGCCATCATAGATTCTCAGTGGCGCCTGAGTAGCTCAAAATGTTGGAAAAACTCAAATATAGAGGAAAAGAAAGGAATAAACCCAAACAACAAAAGGTGTAGTGTTATGGTGAAGGGAAAAGCAGGAATGCTGCCAGCTGCCAGTCATCCTTAGAGTCTGACCCAAAGTCAACTGTGCAACACCACAGGGCTCTGGGAGGGTCAGGAAGGTGACCTCTTGTTTCCGCTGTGTTTTCTGAGTCTGAGCTAACAAATGTTACCCTGCAACTCTGACTTTTAACCTGCATGAATACCCCCACCACCACCACCACCACCCTCTTCACTATAGCCCTCTTCCTGTCCCCATCACCTCCCTTCTCCCTTGGGACAAAGCAGCTTGGCAGTGGTGTTTAGACGAGTCAAGAACAGTGCAGTGGCCCAGTCTCACCATCCCTGGAAGTATATGTGGTGACAGGGGTGAGGGGGCACAGACGGGGCCTTTACATTTCCAACTGGGTTTAAATGAGAAATTAAATAAGGGTGGGGTTACTCTCCTAAAAAGGATGGGGTCATTTCTGGAGCTGGTGTGAGCAGGGCTGCGGCTCAGTGTTAGTCAAGTGCAAAGCAAACAGCTCCGGTGCTGCTTCTGCCCATTCATCTCCTCCATCCTCTGCTGATCAAAAGAGGAAATCCCTCTTGTCTTCTTTGATCCAAATGTGACAGGGTGGAGCTTGGGTGTGGGGGTTGTAGAAGGGAGAGGGTGGACTAAGGTGAATCTCTGGATCTTTAACAGTGACGATAAACTATTCTGACTTTTTATTTTTCCTGCCAAGTTCCCCTCAGCACTAAGTTAACCGATGCACACACATGGGTTCTGCTGGCCAGAGACCACATGGATCAACATGCAGGGAAAACTTAGTCATTTAGGGAATTGTAATCCAAGAAAGTTCAAAAGAACAAGTACAAGTAGGAACTGAAAAGTATGAAGTTGTTGGTATTAATTAGGGTTGAAAAAGTTCAAATATTATTTTAACTAATCACAAAACCCTTAAATGTGTTTGTTCATAAAAGCATTAAACACATGAAAAAGATAATAAGGTATTAGGGCCGCACAAACAATTGCTTGGATTATCAATGAATCAGATAGGGCCTCGCCTCGATTAATCGATTAATCAGATTAAACAGGAATATTTAAATCAAATCAAACTTTATTTAAAAAGTGCTTTTCATATAAAAAATGCAACTCGAAGTGCCTTACAGATTAAAAAGACCCCAAATATCCCACAAATGTCATTAACTAAAATACTCGATTAAAAAGTGCTAGGAAAACATTTTTTCTTTCCGTCTGCGCATTGACTGTTAAATAAAGGTTGTGAAACATGAAAAAAACGTTGAACATAACAAATTGATGACAAAATGTGTTGCATTTTGTCATCAATTTTTAACTATTTTATCGATTCATTGTTGCAGCCATATAAGGTATACTTCAAATATGCAATTTTTCAACAATTAAGTCACGTGATTGATTGTTTTATTGATTGACAGCCCTAGTTTCAATCAAACTTTGCCAATGATGACTTTGGCAGCTTGGGTGCCTTTACACCACCAATGATAAAATTACTTTTGCAAAAGTGATTTTTGATCTCAAGGAGTACTTCCTTGTTAAAGGTTACAATAGCAAACAGATGCACCCTACAGGCGCTAGCTTTTAAACACAAACACAGTCAGAACTCTCAGCCCTCAGCCACGTCCGCTGGATACCAGAACCTGCACTGCCAGAGTAAAAGACATAGCGTGAAACACCAGTCATCATTTCCTAGACGAAAACATTTTTTGTTGTCACTGACTTCAAATGGTGTTTTTCTTTTTGGGACTCTGGTACTTTGTCCTAAAGTTGAAGTGGTATCAGCCGGCTGTTTCTCCCTCTCTGATATTATTGAGCGAAGAACCTCTCACACCAGTGGTGTTCTGTTGATGGTTGACAATTTCTTTTGGTGGTTCAGTGAGACAGAAAACTGGATTCAGACCTGAACGTGTTTTTAGACAAATGTGAAAAAACCACTTGATCAATGTTTTTCATTTTTCCCCATCCATCCATTATCGGCAGCTTATCCAGGGTTGGGTCGCTGGGGCACTAGCCTAAGCCGAGAGGCCCAGACTTCCCTCTGCCCAGCTACTTAGGCCAGCTCCTTCAGGGGAATCCCAAGGCATTCCCTGGCCAGCCAAGAGACATGTCCTAGGTCTTCCCTTGAGTCTCCTCCCAGTTGGACGTGCCCAGAAAACCTCACCAGGGAGGCGTCCAGGAGGCAGCCTGAGCAAATAGCCGAGCCATCTTAACTGGCTCCTCTTAAAATGGAGGGGCAGCGGGTCTACTCTGAGCCCCTCCTGGATGATGATCTTATCACCCTACCTCTAAAGGAGAGCCTAGCCACCTTGTTGAGAAAACTCATTTTGGCCGCTTGTATCCACAATCCCGTTCTTTTGGTCACTACCCAAAGCTTGTGACATAGGTGAAGGTAGGAACGTAGGTTGACTGGTAAATCGAGAGGTTTGCCGTCTGGCTCAGCTCTCTCTTCACCACAACTGATTGGTACAGCGCCCCCATTACTGCAAACGGAGCACCAAGTCACCTATCAATCTTAAGCTCCATTTTTCCCTCACTCATGAACAAGACTCAGAGATACTTAAAACTCCTCCACTTGAGGCAGGACCTCATCCCTGACCTGCAAAAGGCATTCTACCCTTTTCTGACTCAAGACCATGGTCTCTGGCAAAAGCTGAAGATCACTGTCTGATGAAGCCAACAGAACCACACTTGCAAAAAGCAGAGACCTGATCCTTAGGCCATCAAAATGGCCACCAAACGGGAACCACCACTCCAGTCTGCCAAACCAGTGGAACTGCCCCTGATGTCCATGCGATACTGCAGAGCAGCGTCAACCAACAAAGCCCAAAAAAAATCCAGAGCCTTAAGGAACTCCAAGTGGATCTCAACCATCCCTGTGGCCTTGTCACCAAGGAGTTTTTTGCCCACCTTAGTGACCTCAGCCCCAGAGATTTGAGAGTTCATGGTCTCACCAATCTCCTCCCACGTCAGGGGTTTTGCCAGAGTTTTTCGTCTTCGTCTTCGTCTTCCTCCGCTTATCCGGGTCCGGGTCGCGGGGGCAGCATCCCAATTAGGGAGCTCCAGGCCGTCCTCTCCCCGGCCTTGTCCACCAGCTCCTCCGGCAGGACCCCAAGGCGTTCCCGGACCAGATTGGAGATGTAACCTCTCCAACGTGTCCTGGGTCGACCCGGGGGCCTTCTGCCGGCAGGACATGCCCGAAACACCTCCCCGGGGAGGCGTCCAGGAGGCATCCTGACCAGATGCCCAAACCAGAGTTTTTTTTTTTTAAATCTCCACAAAAGGTTTATGGCTATATTATGTCAGAACGTTGTTAAGAAGCATGAAAAAATGTGTTAAGCTAGCTTGGTTTACATATTTACCATTGTAGCTCGAACTAGAAAACCTGATGTGACAACAGATTTTTGGAACATTTCTGTGTTTTGATGAAGAGACATCATCAAGTTGATTGTAAACATTAAAAGAGACTTTAGAATGCAGTTAATCAGTAATCCAAAACTGACCACTGAGCCTCTACAAAGCATGTAATGATGCCTTGTTCAAAAGTGAGGGAAAATTGGAGTGAAATCGGCAGGTGGATTTGTGCCGAGTCTGCAGTGATGCGTTCATTGTACTGGTCTGTCATGGTGAAGAGAGAGCTGAGCCAGAAGGTGAAGCTCTCGATTTACCGGTCGATCTACGTTCCAACCCTCACTTATAGTCACAAGCTTTGGGTAGTGAAAAGAGTTTTCTTCGCAGGGTGGCTGGGCTCACTTAAAGACAGGGTGAGACGCTCATCATCCGGGAGGGGCCTGGAGCACACCCACGGTTCCTCCCCATCGAGGAGCTAGCTGAGGTTGCTTGGGCATCTAGTTTGGATGCCTCCCGAACGCCTCCCTGGTAAGGTTTTCTGGGTACGTCCAACCGGGAGAAGACCTAAATGAAAACCTGCTGGCCAGGGAACACCTTAGGATTCGCTCAGAGGAGCTAGCCCAAGTGGCTGGGGAGAGGGAAGTCTGGTCCTCCCTGCTTAGGCTACTGCCCCGGCAACCCGACTTTGGACAAGCAGCTGAAAATGGACGGATGAGCATCAGCATTGATAAAATTAAATGTCCTTTTTTATTCTAAAATTCTACTAGTGAGGTGATCGCTCATTCTCAATGGCATCTCCAAATCTGTGGAACAAACTACTACTTACCCTGTGCATGACTACTGACATTACATTTGTAGGGCAGCAGTGGCACAGGAGGTAGAGTGGGTTGTCCAGTAATCAGATGGTTGCAAGATCAATCCTGGTTCCAAGCAGAGAATTTTGCTGTTTTGCCCCTCGAGGGACTGGTGGTGCAAGACTTTGGCAATCTCCCCTCTGCCAGTGTGCTCTTGGGCAGCTATGGCCACAAAGTGGCTCATCCCCATCAGTGTGTGTATGTGTGTGGAATTGGATGACTAACACACTGTAGTGTAAAGCGCTTTGGAGTCCTCTGACTCTGAAAAGAGCTGTACAAGAAGAAGAAGAAGACGAAGAAGAAAAAAATTTCATTTCTATATCTCCTCTCAAGATAAAAATCACGAGGCGCTTCACAAAAACAAAAAATGTAAAAATATAAAAAAGAATTTAGAAAAAGTTTAAAAATATATTAAAATGAGCAAAAATAAGCAATTGTGATTAAAAAATGTTAAGAAAGAGAGAGAGTGAACAGGAAAGAGGGAAATCAGTGGATCCTGAGGAAGGTGGAATAGGTGGGGAGAGCAGAATAAAGAGAGAGTGGTGAAGAAGGTCATACAAAAGCCAGCTTGAACAAGTGAGTCTTCAGCTGCTTTTTAAAGGAGACCACTGAGTCCACTGATCTCAGGCTCAGGGGGAGAGTTCCAGAGTCTGGGGGCCACAGCAGCAAATGATCTGTCACCTTTGGTCTTTAGCCTGGTGCTGCACAACCAGTAGGCTTTGATCACTGGACCTCAGGGACCTGCTGGGGGTGTAGGGACTAAGAAGATCACCAATGTAAGATGGTGCTTGTCCATGTACGGCCCTATAGACCAGAACCAGGATCTTGAAATGAATCCTGAAGTTGACTGGCAGCCAGTGAAGCTGGAGGAGAAGCGGGGTGATGTGGGTGTGTTTGGAGGACTTGGTCAGAAGCCGAGCACAGGCATTCTGAACCACCTGTAGACGGTTCAGGGAGGTTCTGCTCAGACACGTGAAAAGAGAGTTACAGTAGTCTAAGCGTGAGGAGATGAAGGTGTGGAGAACTGTCTCAAGTTCAGAGCGGGACAGAATGGGACTCAGCTTAGCAACGTTCCTGAGATGGAAGAAGGAAGAGCGAACAAGAGAACTGACATGAGAATCCAGGGTGAGAGCTGGGTCAAAGGTCACGCCAAGATTCCTGACAGAAGGTTTGGTGTGAGAAGCAAGCTGACCAAGAGAGTCTCTGACTTTGGGAACCAGCTTGTCTGGGGCACAGATGAGGATCTCGCTCTTATCTTCATTCAGCTGAAGAAAGCTCCCACCATCCAGGTTTTGATAGAGTCTAAGCAGGTGTGTAACAGCTGCAGCTTAGACATCTCATGGGGCTTAAAGGAGATGTACAGTTGGATGTCATCTGCATAAAGATGGTAGGAGATTCCTTTGAAGGAGCTCAGGATGTGCTGAAGAGGAAGCAGATAGAGGAGGAAGAGCAGAGGCCCCAGCACAGAACCTTGTGGGACACCATGGGTAAGGGAGGTGGTGGAGGACATAAACTTGGAGACGGCCACAGAAAAGGAGCGCTCAGAAAGATAAGAGGAGAACCACTCCAGAGCAGATCCTGATAGGTCTACCCAGTCTCTCAGCCTCTCCAGTAGCAGGTGATGGTCAACAGTGTCAAAGGCTGCAGTCAGGTCCAGCAGGACCAGAACAGAACAGTCCCCTGCATCACTGTGAGTCAGAAGGTCATTAGAGACCCTAAGAAGAGCTGTTTCAGTAGAATGAGCTCTACAAAAACCTGTCTGGAAGCCATCATAGATGTTATGTTCATCAAGAGCAGCTGTGAGTTGTTTAGCCACAACCTTTTACAAAATCTTGGAGATGAACAGAAGTTTAGAGATAAGTCTGAAGCTGCTATGAAGAGAGGGGTCAAGACTCGGTTTTTAAAGAAGCGGGTGGATTACAGCGTTCTTAAAGTAAGCAGGGACCTGACCAGAAACCAGAGAAGCATTAATTATAGAGAGCACACTGGGACCGATGGACTGAAAAGCACTTTTAAACAAAGATGAGGGTAAGATGTGGAGGGGGCATGCAGAGGTCTTCATAGAGTTAACTAGTTTGGTTAACTCAGGCAAAGAAACAGGAGCAAAGCTATCTAGGATGATGGGCCTGGTTGGAGTCGGGAGGGGCAGTGATAAGGCTGAAGGAGAGATGCTAGATCTAACCTTATTGACTTTGTCCACAAAGAAAGACAGAAAGTTCTCACAGTCTGTAACAGAGTGGATGGAGGCTGTAGGAGAGGCAGGAGGGACGATGCTGCTGATGGTGTTAAACAGCACCTCGGGGCTCCCTTTGCTCTGGGACACCGGGTTGGAGAAATAGGAAACTCTCGCGTCTCTGACTGCAGAGTTAAAAGATGTCAGAAGATCCTTTAGGGGCAGCAGATGGACGTGGAGATGGGTTTTCTTCCACAAATGCTCCATTTTTCTGCACAGGCGCTTCAGACTGTGAAGGCAGTTATTAAATCAGGGAGTAGGGTTCACTGCAGGAACTGATCTGGTTCTGACAGGACAGATGTCCAGAATGGAGAGGCAGGGCTCGTTAAACTGAGAGGTTAAGGAATCTGGGTCGTTATCAGAAGAACAGGGTGGATCAAAAGCAGCGGAAACATTGCTAGCTGTGCTCTCATTAAGAAAACGAGAACTAACCATACGGCAAGCAGGAGGTGGGGACGCAGAAACGGACAAGTTAAAGAAAATGCAATGGTGATCTCAAATATAAACGTCCTCAGGATAAACACTGTCAGCATTTAGACTCAGGGTAAAACAAGGTCCAGAGTGTGCCCCCTGGTGTGTGTGCGGCCAGAAACATGCTGGGTACAGCTGAAGGAGTCCATAAGGCTGGAGAAATTCATGGCAAAGTCATCGGAGAAATCATCAACGTGGATGTTAAAGTCACCAAAAATCACCAGTCTGGACAGCTTCACAGTGGAGGATAGAAAGTCACTAAACTCCTGAAGGAAAGAACTGTTTGGACCAGGTGGACGATAGACCACAGCACAGGAGAACGGGTCCTTATGCCCGACTTTAATCAGCTGCAGTTCAAAGGAAGCAAAGTGACCAGAGGTTGTAGAGCTACATGGAAGATGGTCTCTGAAAACAGCAGCTAGGCCTCCACCACGACCAGAACCCCGGGGCTGGCTAAGAAATTAATAACCACTCGGGCAGAGTTCAATCAGACCAGAATAATCAGATGTTTGCTACCAAACTTCAATCAGAAACAGAAAGTCCAGGTTTTTAGAGAGAATTAGATCATTGAGCAGGAAGGACTTATTGTTAACAGAGCGGGTGTTTAATAGAGCCATGCTGAATGAGGTGGAGGAATCAGAAACCACAGAAACAGCTGGAGCTAGTGGACATAAATTAGCAGGGTTAGATCCACGGTCTTTATAAAAACCACTTGTGGAGGGAACAGGAGGAGAAACCACTGAGGAATGATGATAAACCGACCTTAAAAAACTTGGACGGAGAAACCGCGCCGCAACGCGGCCTGGCGGGAATGCGGAAGTGCCGCTCAGGTCGCCAATCAAAGGAAGAGAAGCCAGAAGATCACGCCGATGTTTACTAGATAAACCATGCTTTAACAGAAGTCTTATTCGCACCTGGATTCCTGCTCATTTACCTCTTTTCCTCCGACATTTTCCCGGGACCGGATAAGCATCGCTGGAGGCGCGCAGGTTGGTTGTTGTTTGGCTCCGGGCCAGTGTGCAACTCAGATAAACAAAGAGGGAGGTACGTCCTCGGTGCATCTTGGGCGATCGTGAACAAACGGAAGGATAAAAGAGTCTGGCAGTCATAGGAGATGGTAGCAGGGACACTACTGAAGAGTATCGCAGACAGGAGCAAGGTGGAAAAGAGGAGGTTAGTGGAGAAAAGTTAGAAAAAGTGGCCGTTGATTGCGGCATCTTGTTACCGACCGGAAGCGGCTGTATCATTACTATTTAAATCAAGACTACAAACACATTTATTTTGCAGGATACTCGAGTGTTGTGGTTTGTATCAAATTTTCTGTTCTTGATTTTAGCATTTTATTTTTATTGCTGCTTTTACAGTGGTTCTTACATTTTCTTTTTTTAAAAACTCATTTTAAATGTTAAGCACTTTGGTCACCCTTTGGGCAGTATAAAGCACTACACAAAGGAAGATTGATTGATAGTTCTGGGATGATATTTGGGTTATGAAGCTTTTTAAAATATTTTTTTTTACCAATCACAACATTTCTTTTGTTCTTTGATGATTATTTATTGTTTAATACTTTACCATTTCTTGTGTTTTATTTCCTAAATATAGAGCATAAAGCCACAGAAGAACTCCTCTTCCCCTGCTGGATAATAAAATCACATCAGTCCATCTGAGCCAGCGGGCTTAGGTCTGAGTCATTATCATGTCATGATATAAAATGGTTTGGAATTAAAGCCCTTCCTTGCCAGTTGAAGCCTTGTGAAAGGGAGCTGTCGGTCACAGTGTTGTTTGAAGAATGGGGTGGGGTGTGACCAGTTAGGCCACAGAATAGGCTTCTCAGGGATGCTATCTTCTATTCAACTCCCATTGGACAGGGAGCCATTATTGCACAAGAGTGGACAGCAGCCTTTCAATTTCATTGTCCTGCTGATACAGGCATGTGAAGATCCACAGATCAATAATAACAACAACAACAAAAATAATAATAACAATAACTGTTATAATAATAATAGCAATAATAATCTTTTAAATGTCAATCCTAACACAATAAAACAAATACATACTTTTTTCCATATGTTTGATGTGAGACATCAAATGGCCGGCTAATATTAACAGAGCTAGAGGTACAGTGTTCCTGGCCTTATGAGTACATTTAAAATAATCATGAATGACCAGTGAAATGTGAGTAAACCCCCTACCCTCTCCTGCTCAGCTCCGCGTGAAATGTCAGTTTCCTAAGTGAGACGTTAGGCGACCCAGTTAAGTTTCCTTAACATGCAAAACCTTTTAAAACTCAAAGCACTGGATATTTTTTTATTTCTCCAGTTACTGTTCTGACATGTTTTAAAGTCTAAAGCACAACTCCTGCATAAAGTTAGCCACTGCTTTTTTAACAGCAGAGAGATATTGTCACATCTGGCAGCACGAGACAGAAACCAAAGCTAAATCTCGCCACCAGAGATGGAGATTGTATTTGATGAACAGCTGCTCATCCATCTCTGGCATTTGTTTTATTTCACTGAGCTCATACTGAAATCCTGCAAAGAGACAGAAATAAAATAAAGCCAGACCACATGTCAGTTCACTCACTCAGCTGCCTTTGTGCATCCTCATTCTCAATGCATGACTTCCCACTGGTCACTGATGCACTCAGCGCTCCAACTAAGTTCAATGTCTTTGGATGGCTTAAATGTGTTATTGTTACAACAGGCAGGTTTAACTTTTGTGCCACAGAACAACCCCATGCCCCCAGGAAGTCCTACCGCGAAAAGGCCAAAGAGCAGAGACTTAAAACCTAAAATCCTCCTCACTGATGGCATCTAAGCTGTGACATCTCTCCCTATCGGATTCACACCAGGTCAAACGCTGCTGAAAGGAGGGAGCTCAGAGGGCATAGGATCAAGGGATGGCTCCTTCTGTGGCTCTCTAACATTTGATTAAACAAACAATAAAACAGGTGGAGGCTGGTGTCCACCAAGGACAGAGGAGGAGTCGGTCCCTCAGGAAGCTATCAATCATGACTCAGTGACTGAAATGATCTGATATTTTCAGAAATAGCAACAAAACTTCATCTGTAGTGATTTACGTTTACAAAGATTCTTGCGATTAAAGACAAAACAGGAAGGATGTTTCTGGAAAACCTCAAGGTTAAAAACTGTTCCCATCATGTTAGATAAAAACAGGAAGGAGTCCGTTTTCTGGTGGATGAGAGCATTTGATGGAAATGTTGTGTAATTCATTTATATTGAATGTAGGCACAAAATGTATATGACACGTTGATTTTAAAAAACCATAAAAGTGTTATATCTATATTTTCTCCCCTCTACATTTGAGAAGTGAACCGTTTGCATGTTTTCATTTTTGAGAATCACACACACTTAACGAGTGGTCTTGATTAAATGTTACAAATTAAGATATTGGACTAACCTTGGTAATGTTTATTGAGATCAGTGGGCTCAATGGTCTCCATTTAAAAAGCAGCTGGAAACGCACCTGTTCAGGCTGGCTTTGGCGTGACCTTTGATTCTTCATCACTATCCTCTCCTTTCTACCAGTGCCACCTTTCCACTCTGCAGTTACATGACCGACACCTAAGCTGATCCAGGTCGATCCTATTGTAATAAGCTGGGAGTCTTTATCCAAGTTTACATGCGCATTAGAAAATCGGCCTCTCAAATAACGTTTGTTCCACTCCGGTACAGTAGGTGGCGATATTCCCCTTTTCATATCGGCATTCTCCTGGTTAGCTCATGGCAACACATGCGGTAAACACAGGCTGGCAGGAGTGAAGCAGATGGGATTGACACAGGATATGCACAATGACTAATGCCCGGATCACACTGTGCGATTTTTGGCCGTCTTTGTCAAATCCCTCGTCCTGAGCAGAATCGTGACAAAAAAACGGTCAGCGTCAGGGTGATTTGCATACATGACCACCATGCTGTGAACGGACAGTGTGACCGGCTCTGCGACAGCTTTCTGAGCCGTCTTACGACCAAATCAGCCTCAAAAAGTCTCCAAGCACGGCTTGAAAACCCACGACTCCTGTCTGCAATTGACCAATGAAAACACACCTTTGGGGTGCCGCAGCAGCAACACTCCGCCTCTCTGAGCTTCGGTTTCATTTTGATTTTAAAATGTGGATTATAAACTACACACCAGATTTATTTTTGTTAATAGCCCAAGTTAAACCGAAGTTATACTAAAATAATTTAACTACCTTATTTTGACCATCAGCTCAATTGTGAAAACCATGATTCTATGATCTGTGAGAGCTGCGAGGAGATGAGCTCACGAACATAAAAAATTAAAACTCAAAAACATGAGATCCCTTTGCTGTTGGTGGAAATTTCACATATTCAACCGATAAGGATGATTCTGTGGCGTTTTGTTGCAGGGGAAGCTCCGAGACAGCGGGTGTGATCTGTCATAGCGGAGCAGTGAGACAGAATTCCCGGCAAAAGTTATATCGCAGCGATCTGTGACAGATTGTTACTTATCTGTAGTTTAGCGGGTTCTTGTGTATAAAAAAGGAGAAGGACGAATGACCAGCTGACAGCTCTGCTGTTTAGCTGGAAGACGGGAAAAGGAGACCCGCAGCCGGAGTCTGATGCCAAAGCGAGGATTTTAAAAACGAAGCTTCCTCTTTGAGGAACAGGAGTTGGGTCATGAACCAAAACTAAGTATTTATATTTTTTCAGCTTAGCTGCGGTTAGCGATCTGCTTAGCAACGTATGCTTTGGGAGGTGTGCTAATGACGCAGCGTGTCCTGCCGGAGAGAGACGTCGTGCAGTCTGCTTCACGAAAATCTTGCGGCATACGGTGCAACACCTCTCTGGAGTTCTCACAGTGTGACATGAACAATCCTGTGCGATGGCCAAAAACGCAGTGTGATCCGGCCTTAAAGAGCAAATTGCAGGTTAAAGACTCCCATGAACCAATGTTTAGAGAAATTATAGAAACTCGTTGATATTTTAGAGTCATTTTTGTGAGAAAGGTTTTTTTTGCTAAACCAAGTGACGTCGGCTGAGGGAGTCCTGTTAGCTTAATCCAGAGAAGAAATATGGATTCTAATGCGGCTCTGACACAGAGGAAACTTTAAATGTTTATAATTCTTCTTCTGATGGACCAAAACCATAAAGTTATGAGTTTGCTCATAGAGACAAACCAGAGGGAGAAACCATCGGCCAAAGCAGGGAGGAGAAGCAGGAGACAGAGTCGGAGAAGAGGCGTGGGTCAGAACCAGATCGGGACAAGCAGGTACAGGGAGCAGGCTGGAGACGTGGTAGTAGACAGGCGAGGGCCATGGCGGCAGGCAGAGTTCAAGGCAGGGGTCAGGCAAAAAAACAAGGACCAGAAGCTGTGAAGGCAAGGTGCAAGGCTGGAAGATCTACTAATAAAAAGTTTTCAATAATCTGGCAGGGGACTGGTGGCTGGCTGGTGAATATATAGCAGGGGGAGCAGGTGTGTGTAATGAGCTGATGACAGGGACAGGTGAGATGAATAAAGTGGCTGAGGGCTTGATGAGGAGGCAGCAGAGGCAGAGGAGAGTGAAAGACTGGGAGTCATGACACAACCCTAATATTTAGTCATATTTGACATCGCTTAGCCGTTTTTTGTACTCATTCTGTCACCCGTAGTTTAGTCTTTTTTCAGCTGCGTTTTTCACCGAGGCTTTTTATTATTTTATATGTTAGATTTGTTTTTGTAAATAAACCAGAAACCAGGAAACCTAGAAAGAGGAAACTTCCCTCAAAAGTTGTTGGTGAGGAGCAAGATGTGCCCATTGTTTTTCCATCCCAGATGCAGTAAGTATCTCTGCACTAAACCCGTTCCAGTTTCTATTGTCTAGTATTTCTGCTAATACTACTACTATACTATAATATACTACTACTTCCAGGAAAACAAAAGGTCCATGTACATCTGTGGTTGAGGATTCAGGTGTGGATGAAGGTGATTTGCCATCACAGCTGCAGTAAGTTTATCTACAGTTCAAATGTATTTCAAGTCAGACCCAGGTACCGCCGACCCACCAGAAGAACCCCTGGCTATCAGCTACCTCTCACCACCAGCTCCACAAACAAATCAGCAACAAGTAGCAGAAGGAGGCCCTGAAACATCAACAATTTCAGGAGCAGCCGTGTGCACAGGATGAAAACCCTCCAGTGGCCTCTGCTCAAGGTCACATCCCTGTCCCCTGGACCAGCGGACAAGGAATGGACAAAGCACAGAGGGCAAGTCAGGGGTGAAACAGGTACACTCTGTGCAAAATAAATTTAAAAAAAAAAAACACTCCCTGGATGTGCAAAGAGTACAAGAAAAAGTAAAGTCTGCCGCAGGACAAGAACTGCTCTGCAGAATACAACAGCTAAGAACACCTGAGCAATGACAGACAATATCTACGGAAACTCAGACACTGAAAGTTGTACAAATAAATAAATACAGGTTGTAATACATGGAATTGATAAAGTATCTTTGATAGATTGATGTTATGCTTGATGTTATGCTTGATTTCTGCTATTTCAGATTATTGGTTCATGCACATTTACATTTTCTATTCAGAAATTTCTGAAGAAAAATAAAATGCTTTTTATATTACAGTTATAAAATACTGTTTTGATTTAAAATCCCAATTATAAACCACACACCAGCTTTAAATGTTAATAGACCGATAAAACCAGAGTTATACTCAAAATAATTAAATCTCAGACCATCAGAAAGATGGTGACCTTGACCACTGTCTTGATACAGGAACATTTAACCAGTTGTTGTCATACTTGTTCACATGCACTTAGCCCCTTTATTATGGTATGTGTGATGTGAACACCCAGGGTGGAGGTCTGCACTCTGACTGCTTTCTAGTTTTTATTAGTTATATTTCTTGAGTATTTAATTTTAATACTGTACCAAGTTTTGCTTGCAATTTGTGACAATTCATGGTGTGTTTATAGATCATCAATTGCAGTTTATCAAAATAGGGGGGCCCAGAACATTGTCTTGCATAGGGCCCCCACAATGCTAGAAACGGCCCTGGGGGCCATGGCAGAAAATAATTAAGAAGCACTACTTTGATGCAGCAGAGTGTGTGTGTGTGTGTGTGGGGGGGGGGGGGGGGGGGGGGGGGGGTATTCACAATGAGTACAATATGAAATGTTTCAAAATATGAAACTTTAAAATAAAAAATTTCTAATTGGAGATATTTACACATTTTTAAATGTGTTGACATGTTTTACTCTTTTCATTTAATTACATTTAAATATTTCTCATTTGTTGTCACTCCTTTCCAGAAAGATAAATACTTATAAAACATTCATTTAAATTTCAGTGTCTGAAGCAACTAAATCTGAAAGAGGTCAATCCGCGTCCTCGGTGACGACTCCGAGGCTATATGGGCTGAGTTGCCTCTAAACCTGTGCCAGTCATGTTCTCTGATGCTTTTAAGTCTCGTTTGAAGACACATTTGTATGTCATGGCATTCCAACAGTAGATGTTGTAGCACCATGTTATTGTCCTGTTTGTAATGTGGCTTTTTTTTATTAGGTTTTATGCTTTTATGGCTGTTTCATGTCGTCTTATTTCTACCTGTTGCCTGCTTTATTGTCCAGAACGTTGGATGTCCAATAAGGTCGTGGAAGGGACTTTACAAATGAATTGAAAGGAAATTAAACTTTTCAATTCTGACTAGCTTGGAGCTGACAAAAACAGAACACCAACAATGGTGGATTACCTTTTTATCCTGCATAGTTCCATCAGGGCTGAGTGAAAAACCACCAACACTGATGGTCTTCTTTGGGTCAACTTGACTGATTGAGTGGGTTAACTCATCCACTATTGCCTCGCATGCTGGAAAACAAAAGGTAGACCTCAGTTACGACAATGAAACAGTCTTTGACAATCAAAGCTAATAACACTTTCAGGGTCCTGATCTTGCTTTGGGACCATCAGTAAAACCCTAAAATGCCAGCATTAGGAACTTTTATTTGTACATCATCCCTTTAGACGCAGACAAATCGAGATGAAAAGCTCATCTCTTACCAGAACAGTAAAGCGCCGCATCTCTCCTACTCTGGGTACCATGTATGAAGGCAGATAACACCATCACAGTGATCTGAACTATCCAAGATGCCATGCCTGGACCCTGAGGAAATAATCAGACAACTCTTTACCAACACATTAAGCATAAACTCATTCATTAATGAGTTAACCAGATCCTTTATTACTACCACCGATTCAGGGGAAAACTGGACTCTTCACACAGAGAAATTACAGGTACAAATGTAAGTTTGAGTTCTGTTGGCAGTGATGTTGTTTACTGGTCTAGAAATCTAGACAAATCGTTGCAAAAGATTTTGCCCAGCAGGTTGGTCTAGCCATGCCCCGTTATAGTCTCAGCAGGTCTATCACTGGCTCGGCTAAGCAAAGGCCTGGCCAATCACAGTGCTCTATGTTTACAGGTACAGCAGCAGCTCAGGAGGTAGAGCGGGTTGTCCAGTAATTGGAAGGTTGCAGGTTCGATCCTGGCTCCAACCAGGGAATGCTGCTGTTGTGTCCTTGGGCTAGACACTTAACCTGCCTTGCCTGCTGGTGGTGGTCAGGGGTATGGTGGCGCCATTTTTTGGCAGGCCTCGCCTCTGTCAGTGTAAGTAAGTATATTATATTTATGTAGCACTCATCACAAACAGAAAATCACAAAGTGCTTCACATAAATCAAAACAAAACATTAATGAGCTTACAACAGAAATAAATTAAAACCAAAACAACAAAGTCATAAAACACCATAAAACAAATGAAAGATGATTACAAATTTGAGTTGAATATAAGAGAATAAAATATTTAGGTAAAAGCAGCTTTAAATAAAAGGGTTTTCAGCAGTTTTACAAAAGTGTCCAGACTGTCAACACTACGTAAGCATAAAGAAAGATAATTCCAAAGTCGGGGTGCAACAGCCTGGAAGGAGTGATCCCCTCGACTTTTATATCTGGTCTTTGGAACTTCTAGAAGGTTCTGGTGTGTGGACCTGAGGGCTCGGGTTGGAGCATAAAGGTTGGTTTATGCTTGACGCGTCCACGAGGTTCGCGCGGCGAAATTGCGTCATTTTAACAACCACGCCCCTCCACCGCGCCTCCGCACGGCCCAAAATTTTTGCACCGCGCACCTAGGAAATTTTCTAACCACGCGGACGGTCGGACGCGGAAAAACATGGCGGACCGGCAAGAACTAGTATGGCAGAGGTTGGTAAATACAGACATTTGTATGATTCAGCTCTCAGAGATCACCGTGATCAACATGTTGTTAATAATTCTTGGAGAGAAATAGCTCGCACTGTCGGAAAAGACGAGGACGCTGTTAAAAATGCTGGAATGCCATGTTGTAAACAGTAATTTTTACTTCTACTATGGTGTAGTGTTGGATGCATGCCGTAGAGCTCCATGCTGCCCCCTACAGTTTGGGAGAATATTGGCTCACCGCAGAGACGAGCCACATGAACCATAAACGCTGCGAGTTGTGAAGCGCGTTCCATCCGCGAGCCGCATCACCAAGCGGAAAGTAAATGCGTCAAGCATAAACCAAGCTTCAGGCTTTAACAGTTCAGTAATATAGGGAGGAGCTTGACCACGTAGAGCCCTGAACGTTATAGTCAGGATTCTAAAATGAACTCTAAAGTCAACGGGTAACCAGTGCAGAGACATTAGAATAGGAGTGATGTGTGCTCTTCTGTTTGCTCCAGTTAGGATCCTCGCTGCAGAGTTCTGGACCAACTGAAGGCAGTCAAGGGCTTTTTTGTTAAAACATGTGAAGAGTGTGTTACAGTAATCTAGACGGGAGGAGATAAAGGCATGGGTAACCATTTCAAGTTTGAAGCGGCAAAGATGGTGCCATTGACAAATTTACAGTAAGCAGCATCCTGACCAATCGCAAGCTTGCGTTCTCCATTTCTTTCGACGGACAGTTAAAAATTGGGGCATGTCTCCATCTTCCTATGCGATAATGTTAGAGGGCTCTTGCGTCCACGCATAATGGCGTTGCATGTCTCCGTCCCGATGGAGACGGAGAAGTATAAATTAGGCTTTAGGGCTGCATAAAAATACATCACAGAAATGCATCGTGTTCTGTATGATGACAAACTAAACAAACGCTTCATTATTTAAGGCCCTGTGTGTGAAATCCATTGAAACCATGATTAAAAAATGTAACTCTGTATTGTACTGCTGCAACGGTGGCCCAAAAAGGCAACAACCTCCAGTTTAGCATGAGCTTAATTGTAGAATCAATTTCCAATCTCTCTAGCCTAGCCCACACAAATCATTTAACTATATGACTAATTAAAAAAGCATTTTTAATTATGACTGTTATATCAGCCTACCAGTCCAGTACCAGGAAGGTTAGCTGGAGCTGGGGACACGCCGTGCATGTTGTGCATAAACTGCCACAGATTACCAGCTGAAGGAGACCCACATTTGAGAAGAAGCCCTCTTAGAAGCAGGTTGTCTCAGTACCGCGCGGAGAAGTTCATCACCAATAGTAGTATTTGTGGAGATCAAGTAAACAATGCAGACTTAGCCACCGGCTATGAAGTAAGTGGACGAGCGCAGCTTTTCATTTTTTTATTATCAGATTTATTGACAACAGAAAATGTATCTCAATAGGAGTCAGAAACTTCGATAATGATACATTTTCGATTTATTGCCCAGCCCTTGGCTGGAGTCCAGCTAATAGTGGGCCGGGATCTCATCACATGCGACTTCCGAGTGTTGGACAAGACGGCCTGACAAACTTGACGTGTCTTTCGATTTCATTGTTTGTTACTGAAACTAACA
This sequence comes from Nothobranchius furzeri, assembly GCF_043380555.1. Lineage (NCBI taxonomy): Eukaryota > Metazoa > Chordata > Actinopteri > Cyprinodontiformes > Nothobranchiidae > Nothobranchius > Nothobranchius furzeri. Next base: position 66,049,735 of record NC_091751.1, on the reverse strand, counting down.
AAGTACAGCAACCGTGTAGCTATTCTCTTCTTCGTGGTTGAATTAGCAGACTCCATGCTTCCAGAGCGCACTACTGCCCTCCGCTGGTTCTTTCAGGTTATAGTCATAGTGCAAACGTGTAATGAGGAGCTCGTCTGTCCCTAAACAGCTACTGTATTTGAAGATGGAGCATGACCATGGAGCGTTGGCCACAGTTTATGTATTTAAAATATAAAACTTCAAGCTGAAACAAATATTTAGTATTGATGTTGGTGGATAATATTAATGAAAAAGGACAAGTTTGTGAACTGGATACACAGAATTTGATAGTAAACAGGTAAAAATATCACACACTGGGACTTTATATGCAGCTTGCAGATAGCAGCATTTATCTGATCTCCATAGACATCACTGCTGTCACCTACTAAACTATAGCTCACTCTAGGGAACATTAATGTGCCATGCCATTAGATATGACATGATAATGTTAGAACATGAGGTCGCCATAAGGTTGTCTCTTTTCTCCAGCAGGAATGAATGTAATGTTCTTGCAGGTCAGAGCTACAGGGGTGTGTTTTCACACAATCAGCAAAAAGCAAAGCAAAACACTACCTCTGCTGCATATTTGGAAGCACAACAGTGGTGGACCATTGTTTTAACACAAATGTCAGGAGTCCCAGTAAGTTCAAATAAAGGCAACTGCACTTTGTTTTCTAAATACTTCTAACGCCGGGGACACACCGGCCGCGGAAGCGCCGAGAAGCGAATCGCTCACGAAATTCGGCCGCTGCTCGCCGCTCCTCAGTTCAGATCAGACGCGCCCCAGTCGAGGCGCGCCTCGGCTCAGCTGTAGTTTTTCTTTTAAACACTCGGTGTCCTCCATTTCCTCTCTGCCTTTTCTCAGCTCTTTTCCTCTACGTTTGAGTGTTTGTGTGTGCGCGCGCGCGTACGTGTGTGTGAAATAATATTATAAATAAATATTTTCCTTGAACGTGGACACACCGTGTGTGTGTGTGTGTGTGTGTGTGTGTGTGTGTGTGTGTGTGTGTGTGTGTGTGTGTGTGTGTGTGTGTGAACCTATGTTTCTGCCAGTTGAATCTCTTGGAACCCGCTCCAGTTCTGCAGCTGTATCCTAGCAGTTTCTTCCGAAATGGATACGTAAATAATTATGTTTTTCGGGGGTCGTACATCTCCTTGTGTTTCTCAACTTCCATAATTAATTTAAAGTCATCCATCTTAACTGCTTGCCTCAGACTTTCTGCCTCTCTGTCCTGTTTGCTCCGTGAAGACACCCAAAACCACACACCCCTTCACGTGTTCACACACGCACACAAGTTCGATGTGTGTGTGTGTGTTCGTGTGGTTTTTCTGCAGTGTCTGATTACGAACACATTTGATTGCGTAATTTTATTTTGAAATGCTTTATTTTGTTAACTTTACCGGCCTGCCTCTTATGTCTAGGTTTGACTTCCTGCCAGAATTGACGCGATTCACCCGCGGCTCGCGAAAAAAATAGAGCCGATGCCGAAATGATCGCTGCACGGCGCGGGCTGGAGCGCCGGCGCGAGGTGATTTGCGGCGCTTCGGCGGCCCATGTGGTCTATAGAATAGCTTAACAAGGGCGCCGAATGAAGGCGGTCCCATTTTCGCTGCGCTTCGCGACCGGTGTGTCCCCGGTGTAAGGCTTCATATCTGGCAGGTTTAGGTTTAGGTTTAAATATCTCCAAGGCTTCTAATCTGAGGAGATTTCGGTTAACAGAAGAAAGTATGGAGTAAAATTGGCTCAGCTAATCTGAAGAATTATCTAATCTTAATCTGGGACACAAAAGTGCTCGATTTCTAAAGCGGTTAGGAAGTTCAATTAGCCATAGAACAACAAGGACTCACATTAGTGACCGTTTTAGTCTTCTGAGCCTTCATACCTGGTTAGTCAGTCAGCAGGCCATAAAGCACAAAATACTTTAGCTTGTTCTGGAATCCTGCCTCCTTGTTTACGGGGGTGGGCATTCATTCATCCAAGGAATGATGGGCAGAGCAACAAATTAGAGGCCCTTTCTCCACATGAATGTTCGTTTCCCTCTCACAAAATCAAGAAGCAACTTTTGTTTCTCCTCTACCACAAAGCTGCCCCTGGAACCTCTAGCTCCCTCTGTAGGTCTACTTCAACATTACATCTGAAATCACACCAGTAAACTCCAGTTCTCACAAAAACTTGTTTCGATTGTTATCGACACTACTGTAACGGCAGGGGCACTGTTCCTTTAAGCCCAGTAGGGCACACTGTGGCTCCGCCTATTTTTTACTGATACGGTGTTCGGAATAAAGATGAGGTGAGGATGGCCTTGCTTCTTCGATTGTTTGGATGGATCACAGTGAAACTGTGGGGCTCTGCAAACATGTCAGCAAGTCGTAAGCTGCCATTTTAAATCTGTTTAATTAAACAATATAAATAATTATCATTCACTGCTGTGAAACTTAGATCATATAAGAGGTCTCTTTGAAGCTTTGCAGTAGTGATGCACCGGTATGAAACTTTTGGGCTGATACCGATATTAAGATCACGGTTATGGTCGATAACCGATATTTGCCGATATCGATATACTGACATTAATGCTTAAAATAAGCAGACTTTGTATAGAATAAAAATGATAAAAGCTGAATTTAAGTTATGTACACACATCACACACATTTACGCTTCTGAGATGATTACAGTCACTGAGACTTGACTAAACATTTACACATCACCCCCTTCACCCTCTGAAACAGGCAAACAAATGGTGACAAGATGAAAAAAATATCGGTTGATAATATCAGCACAGTTTTTTTATCAGACCGATACCGATATTGATGCCGATATATTGTCCATCCCTACTTTGCAGCACATTGTCACAATTTAGCACCCATGGCAAGGGAAACAAGGTATGAATGAACCCTTCCACTGTCCTATCAGGTGACCTGTCCAGGACAGGGGAGGGTTTAACATGGCTGATGGTTTATACCTGGCAAGGGTGAAGTGGTGCACTCCTAAAAAATAAATTCATTAAAATAATAATAATAATAATAATAATACATTTTATTTCAAAGCGCCTTTCAGGACACCCAAGGTCACTTTACACAAAACACGTAATAAAATACAATAAAACAATAATAAAACCCAAAGAAGAAAAAACAGAGAGAAACATTTCAATAAAATCAGAGGTTGTAGGCAGATTTAAACATATGTGTTTTGAGTTTTGATTGGAAAAGGGTAAAACTGTCGATGTTCCTGATGTCTGGGGGAAGTGAGTTCCAGAGTCGAGGAGCAGAGCGGCTGAAAGCTCTGCTCCCCATGGTAGCGAGACGGGCAGAAGGAACCGCAAGATGGATGGAAGAAGAAGATCTGAGTGAACGGGAGGGGGTGTGAATACTTATAAGGTCTGAGATATATGGAGGAGAGAGGTTGTGGATTGCTTTGAAGGTATGGAGGAGAATTTTGAAGATGGACCTGAATTTAACTGGGAGCCAGTGGAGCTGCTGGAGAACCGGCGTGATGTGGTGAAAGGAAGGGGTTCTGGTGATAATACGGGCTGCTGAATTCTGGACCAGTTGCAGTTTATGAAGGAGTTTGTTGGGGAGACCATAAAGAAGTGAATTGCAATAGTCGAGACGGGAGGTGACGAGGCTGTGGACGAGAATGGCGGCAGTGTGAGGGGTCAGTGAGGGACGGAGACGGTTTATGGAACGTAGATGGAAGTATGCTGACCGAATTAAGTTATTAATGTGAGCCTGAAAAGAAAGGGAGCAAAATAAGCACCTGGGGCCCATCTCACCCCACTAACAACGCAGGAGGGTTAAAAGATGTTGTTTATAGGTTTTGTCTTTAAAATCACGAATCATGTGTTGGATTATCTTCTGTACCTGTTTTCACTGTGCTTACACACCTGTGTGTTCTGTTGGGATAAAAAGAATAAACAAAAGGATGGCATTCTCTTCACTTTCTGGACTGGCGACAGCAGCTCCAACTACTAATGATGACGGTAAATGTTTTATCTATTTAGCAGATTTGATTCCTAATTAACAGGCTGGTACAGTAAATACACTGCTCAACACAACACAGTGTAACTCCAAGTCAATCACACTTCTGTCCATTAGGAAGCAAAACTGATTGACAATCAATTTAACATGTTGTTGTGCAAATGGAACAGACAACAGGTGGAAATTATAGGCAATTAGCAAGATATCTCCAGTAAAGGAGCGGTTCTGCAGGTGGTGACCACAGAGCACTTCTCAGCTCCTCTGCTTTCTGGCTGGTTGGCAAATGTTCCACTGGCACACTGTGCTCTTCACAGATGAAAGCAGGTTCATACTGAGCCCATGTGACAAATGTGGCAGAGTCTGAAGACACCGTTGGGAACATTCTGCTACCTGCAACAACCTCCAGCATGACCAGTTTAACAGTGGGTCAGTAATGGTGCGAAGTGGCATTTCTTTGGGGAGGGATCTATGGTACTGGTCAGTGAGTACAGGGCCCACTAGAGGACGTAGGACCCTTGGGTCCTCAGGCCCCCCTCATATAGAGAAAAACGAGAAAAACTGATTTTTGTAATTGTTTCTCTTAGGACTTTTATCATCTCTGGTGTGAGTTTAAAATATAAGTGTGTTAGCACTGTGTTGATTATCCCTAATATGAATAAGTGTTTATTTATTCAATGTTTCTCTTCTTTAATACGCAATTGAAGTTATGCTATTCATGGATAAAAAATCGTGATAAAATCGAAATCGTGATAAAATATTGGAAAAATCGTGAGATTCTATTTTTGCCATATCGCCCAGCCCGAGCTTGTATAACCTCTGTACACTCCAGAGACACCTTTAACTTTTAAAGGTTTTCCTTGTCTTAACAGACCTGCTCCACTGCTGATTTGGTTGGATGGAAGTTTCAAAGGTTCATGAAGTAAGAATGACATCCTGTGGTCAAATGTGGGCACTGCAGTCCGTGTATCAAAACAATCGAGTCCGCCCTGAGCAACAGTTACGGATCAGCACCAGAACATTCTAATTGACAAGTAAAAACAAGTCATGCACAGTAAATTGATAAGTATTGTGGAAGACAGAAGACGGGGTTGCCAGATTCTGGGGGCGTGGTGACTGGACGCCGGCTGGTGCTTGTCAGGCGTAATGAGGCCAGAGTGGAGAAAAGGGTGGCAGATCTACCAAGGTGTGTGTGTGTGGTCGACCTGTCATTGTGGCACCCGGTTCTGGGGGGTGGGATCGTTCGCAGTTGGTTAGGATTGCCGGCGATGAAGACAGCTGAGTAGGTGGGCAGTGTTCCAGCGCTAGGAGGGGAGGCGTGACGCCTTCTTTAGGTAGTGAGGGCTGGGAGTTTTTGGGTGCCGAGACCATGCCGACATCTGCCGCCGCAACTCCGGCAGCCGGACCTGAGCCTTGGACTCACCCGCTGTCCTCGCAAGCTGAACCCTGGGGCGTTAGACGGTGTCAGAAGCTCAGACCCCGGGGAGGGGGGTCGCATAAACTGGGCCACCTAAGTACCCGCTTGCTTGATTTTACTTATGCTGAACAGCTGGTTTTATCGTGAAGGAACTTGGCCGTAGTGTTTTATTGTTGGTTGTGTTAATAAAGGATATTTTTGATAAATTGCTGCCTACTGGTGCCTTTTTTAGGTTCTGACAGGAGGGTAAGATATTCTGCCCGTGCTCCCACTGAAACTTATATTACAGTATATAAATACTTTTTTAATGTAATATCAAGATGTTGATAACTGAAAACAGTAGCTTGAGATATTTCTATTGACCCTTTGCACGTGACGTCACGCCACTGTAGCGTTATGAAAATGCTATTTTCTGCCCTTAACAGCTGCCCTTTAACACAGTGACAGTGTGCATGAATTGCCACGGTCGTGCGCTTGCTTTGGTGTTTACATTCCAGGAAAGAAGACAGAAGAAGGTCGAAGAACGCTTTTCATTAATTAATCAAAGAACTTTATTTGTAATAAAGCTAATCAAAACAAATGTTGGTCAATAATAATCAGGTGACTGATCTGTGAAATCAATGTAATGATTTATGTGTTTATTGAATAACAGGATTAACTATGCCAGACATTCTGATTCACATAAGGTAAGCACAGGACACATTGTCCGCTCATTCCAATCAGAACCTCCGTTCTGTTGCGGGGCAGAGTCTGTAGTGTTTATTTAATCTGTCCACTCCGATTGGCTAAGAATTATAAACAACTGACTATATTCCGCTACACCACTCATGTGACCGCCCCCTTCGCCATGATGGACGGCAAAAAGACCGTTTACACCCGTAGAAACTCCAATGAAGGTAAGCAAAACAAGCCAGTTTGTAGCCTTTAATGGCTTTTATTTAGTTGATTTGACAGTAAAATGGTGTTAGCTTGCTGCGTGGTCGGCTGCACTAAGAGGCAAGGATGTAAACTCAACTCGTTTCTTCTTTTTAATAACTTTGATGGCGACTGAGGACGGAGATGAACTGCAGCGATCAATCAATCAAGCGGACTAGCAGGCCTCAGATTTGCAGCGAACATGTTATAAACAGGTAAGATTAACGTTAATTTATTTCACGAGGAAGACGGGGACAGGGATAAATGTGATGCGTTTATACTAGTTATTGATCATCCTGATGGACGGGTATTTCACCACGGAGGCTGCGCTCCGTCCACTGTAGTGTAGAGCGAGACAATTATTAGCGATATTAAAGCTCCGATGAATGATTACGTGTGTTAAAATTATGTTATTTATTTATTTATTTATTTATATGAGCGTCGGCGTTCAGAGATCTCATTCCGGTGTGAGAGCAGCAGCTGGACCCGGTAACACCACCAGCAACAGACGCTGGTAGGGATCCGGACTTTTTAACAATCAGCTTTGGTTTAAAGTGAAACGCTGTTTATAACATAAAGTTATAAATCCAGCGGGGTGAATTTGGGCAAAGTTAGCAACATGTTTACATCGGTGAACAGTTCCAGAGAGAACGTAAGCTAACGTTGGTAAGCTAGTTAGCATACCGCTCTCTATGAGCCCCCGCTAGATGCACTACTTCTTATGATAACTGAACTGGGCATGAACTGGTTGAAGGATTGCTGGAGGAGTTTTGTTTTTGTTTTGATCGCAAAAACAATTTCAGGCTCTACTTTTCCCTTTGTTTAGTAATCGTGTCGCTCACTGTTTACATGCTTTTGCCGTCCACCATGGTGGACCCAGGTAGGGCTGGGCGATATGACGATATTAGACCGTTTTACGATCTACACATCTGACGGTCTGTCATTTTTGAGAGACCTTTTTATCACGATTCACAGCTCTGCTGTTGAAATTCTGCCTCTGAATGAAAAGGGAACTTACCTCCGGCGAATGACACGCCTTTGTTTGACCCTTAGCCAATCAGAGTGAGTCATATTAATATATTAGAGCCCCGCTTGTTTTCACCTGTGTGTGAACAAACATGGCTTCGGCCGCGGCTGAGAGCGACAACGAGGTTTTCGTTCCGAAGAGGAACGCCTCGTCCGTTATATGGAACTGGTTTGGTTTTTCACCAGATGACAAAGAGCAGCGAAACGTCATTTGCAAAGTTTGCAAGGAGAGCGTCAAGGCAAGTGATGGCAACACCACAAACTTGTTTAATCACTTGAAAAGAAGGCATCCCAAACAATGCAATGAGAGCCAGCTGGCAGCTAAAGCTAAAAAGCCTGCGGCTGCAGCGGCTAGTGCTTCTTCCAGGCAGCAAACGCTAACAGAAACACAAAACTCACTCCCTACGACAGAGACAGCAGACGATGGAACAGCGTGACCGATGCAGTGACGTACCACTTGGTTAAAGATTTGTGTCCCGTGCGAACAGTAGGAGTGGGATTTAAGAAAATGATAAAAACATTGGATCCGCGCTACGAGTTTTCCGGCCGCAAGTATTTTTCGAACACAGCCATTCCACGCATGTACGCTGAATGCAAAGTGAGTGTTGCAGAAAACATTCAGAATGCGCAGTTTTTTGCTACCACAAGCTACATTAGAGCCGTATTAGCGCTTAACTATCCACTACATGAGCAACTGGGAGCTACATAGTATTTTGAACAAGTTAATGTTTGCACAATACGTTTGCAATTGACATGTTTGCACTTTAAATATGTTTACGATTTTAATTTATGTTAAGTTACTTGAAAAACGAGAAAAACTGATTTTTGTAATTGTTTCTCTCAGGGCTTTTATCATCTCTGGTGTGAGTTTAAAATATAAGTGTGTTAGCACTGTGTTGATTATCCCTAATATGAATAAATGTTTATTTATTCAATGTTTATCTTCTTTAATATGCAATTGAAGTTATGCTATTCATGGATAAGAAATCGTGATCAAATCGAAATCGTGATAAAATATTGGAAAAATCGTGAGAAAGAGGAAATTCAAACCATCTCTTCCATCGATCATAATGGGCAATGTGAGATCACTGGCCAACAAGATGGAGGAACTCCAAGCCCTTTCAAGGACTCAGCCAGAGTTTCGGCAGTGCAGTGTTATGTGTTTCACTGAGACGTGGCTGCAGGACCACATCCCCAATTCCAGCGTCTCTCTGCCAGGATTCCTGACTGTATGAGCAGACAGTTCACGTAAAAAAACGAACAAATTTACAAACGATCGTTCAATGAACACGTTCGGGCACAACACTGCTGATTGTAAACTGTGACTACGTCTCTCTTCGGCCTTTCCAAAGGGAGAAAAACTGAAAATCCCCCAGCCGGCTGAGAAGGAAATCTGATTCAGTATAACCTTCCTAAAAACATGATTCAGACTGTTTTGTGGGTATTTCACTGTACAGTTTTTACATATTGTACCTTTAACACACCTGCTTGGCTGGGTTGGAGAGATTTTAAATGAGCCTGTATAATAGCTTAGTGTGTGTGTGTGTGTGTGTGTGTGTGTGTGTGTGTGTGTGTGTGTGTGTGATATTCAGACATTTCTCTGCTCCAACACACCTGATTTGACCCCGTGGGTGGTTGACAGGCTGAATCAGGTGTGTTGGAGCAGAAAACAGCTAAAATTGCATGGTGAAAAACGAGGACCAGTGTTGGAGACTCTTGTCCAAGAGGACACCATGACAGGCACTGGTGAAAGACACGTTGTTTCAAATTAAACTACTTGTGTTTTACCTTAAAGGTGAGAGAACAGATGGGTTCCTGCCTTCACCTGCTTGTCGGCAAACTAAACTCTCTGAACTTGTGCTCGTTGTCCTGAAACTTAATGGTTCCGTTTCACTGGGTTTCCATCGGGGTAGAGCCGGTTACTCTTACCTGAAGCGCAGCAGGTTTCTTCCAACGGCGGTTAGGAGGACTATAACTCAGCTGTCATCAGGTCGTTACCCCTACTCGTGCCCGTCTTTGCTCGTGTTACCGATTCCCCTTAACGGATCTTAACCCGCTCATGTACGCAACAGTACGATTTCCGGTTATTACTATCAAAATAAACGTCCAGCAGTCGCCTCTGCTTGGAGTTTCGAGGTCTTACTGCTAGCCAAGTGGAGCTGTCCGTAAGCAGAGCCGGTTACAAGTTTTCTACATGACTCAGTGTGTTAAATTTCAACTCATTATCAGTTTGAGAAGAACTTGTTTTACTGTAAAGGTCAGAAAAAGTTCACTTCCGCTCTCACCCTATTTAACTTGACCCCGTCTGCGTCTCTACGTGTCTGACTTCTGCGCAGCCACGTTCAGTCAGTCACCCAATCACCTGTCCGGTCGGTCAGCTGATCAGCCAATCACGTCCCGGACACCATAGACATGAATACGTGACGCCCCATAGGGCGCTGGAAAGCGTATGGGAACAGCGTTGCCGCCATTTTGGATGGGTCTCCTCAGTCTCCAAAGTGAATTCAGAGTTGGCAACAATGGCCGTTTCTGTGCATCCTGCAGTTGCAGTAACCTGCGTACTATTGAAAACAGATCATGTGGGATTACTATTGACTTTTCTAGGCTACCTAATACATATTATAATTTATTTTGTCTAATTATATGTATAAATTAAGTATGTCATACCATGTGTCTGATTTTGTGAAAAAGCAAAATAAAGTGTGTGTTTTAGTTGTGTAAGCAGCACATTCAACAGCAGAAATGAATACACTGGAGCAGGGGCGCCTCCAGAAAGTTTTGATGGGGTGGCCAGACGAGGCCAAAGAAATTGGTCCTTGTGGTAACTCTGGGAGAGTTCAGCCTGTGGCGATGTATTTCATTGCTCCTTTATTTGTTTATTTTTTTAAATACTTATCCCAAACATTTGGATTAAAATTTTCAAACACAAACATTTCAGAAAACTACTTTTCAGTTATTTAAAATAATATTTCAATTTTTATTTTAAAATGTTTTTTGTTTAATTTACCTGTTGCTGTGTTCACAACAAACTATGAAATTAAAAACTTTTAAAAAATGGCAAGCAGCAAAAACATAAGTATTGTTTTTTTATCCTGATTATTTCTTTACTCATTAATTGTATTATTTTTATTTAGTTTTACAATTATTTCTTGAATAAATAAGATCAATTTAGGGTTTGAGTAAACAATAATGTGATTTATTAACACTGACATTGCTGGTGGAACCAGCAATTTTCTAGGGGTGGCTATGACCACCCCTGGCCAACCCTTGGGGGCGCCATTGGAATGGAGACCCATTAAAAATGGCGGCCGGCCACTTTGGCAGCTCCAATAGGCAGCGCCAGTCCACAGGGTGTCTGTGTAAATGTGTTTGTGCCAGACACAAACCTATGCCACGCCTCATTCACAGCAACGTCGTACATCAGCACGTCCCAGCACGGACCCTCGGATATTGTCTATAAAACTTTAAGGTTATAAGAGCAGAATTCCCATTCCCATTTTTCCCAGAGGAAGTTTAATATATTTCCAGGAATTGTAGGTTTAGATAATAGCCTATAGGTGGCATCAACAATAGGATCATTGAGTCCTGAACAAGAACAGCTGAAAGCGCATTCTGTATTTGTGTCTATGTGAGAAATTCTTAAAATTTGTTTCATTAAGATCTCACCTTTGTTACAGATGCAACCCTCTCCAATCACCTCTTTGGAGTTTGAATCTTTGTGGAGAAGACTTTGGAGCTGAATCTGAATAGAATAGTATAGACTTTATTGATCCCACAGTGGGGAAATTTGCGTGCTACAGCAGCACCAACACTTAAAGATCAAGTCATCCCAAATCAACTTTTTTTCTGGTAAACTATATAAATGTGTGTCTAATCGTGTTGCAGACACGTGTAGTCAGTAGTTTTGCACTTTAGTGAATTTTAGTTAAAAGTTTAATTTTCTGCCTGAAACTGTCAGTGTTGTGCCGTTGTCAGGTAAAAACTCTGCACTGCATTTGAATTAAAATCTGCCATCACTATTGGCTAAGAGGTCCCCTAGAACATTAGCTGGTACCATATGATGTCACAATGTCATTGTGAGCCTGTGTGTGTGTATTTGTTAGTGGCTCCGCCCTCTCGGTCTGCTAGGCAAGAGCATTTGTTGCATTTTTCAAACAGGAAATGGGAATGGAGTAATAATCTGGTAGGGGGTGACTTGCTCTTTAAGAGTATAATTTGAAGATAAATAATAACAAAGGTACACATATATACACAAATAGGCAATAAGCTACTATTGTAACCTTCAACCAATAAATACCACAAATAAAACCGAAGAACTTGGGTTCTAGAACTATGCAGCATAAGGGACGCAGACGCACTGTAAATCTGGTATTGCACAAATATTGAACACATACTGAGTATTGCATTGATGTCATTATGTAACAGGATACTGCCAGTACAGCATAAACTGAGGAGTTATACACTGTTACATCAGAGGGGATGAACGACCTATGGTAGTTTTACATCTCGGAAGTCTCAGTCTGCCTCTGAAGGAGCTGTCCATGGTCTCCACAGTGGATCGCAGTGGGTGGGATATTTTGTTTTAAGATGGAGGTCATCTTCCCCACCATGCTCCTTTAACACATCTTCCCAACTGAACCCAGTGGGCATCCCAGAGCCGAGTTAGCTTTGTTAACTAGTCCATTCTCTTTCTGATCCAGTCAGAGCTGCCTGCGCCCCAACAGACCACAGCAGAGTGAGAAATGGACATTAGCAGCTGGGAATTAACCCCGGATGACCTCAGCCTCCTCAGGAGGTGGAGGCGGCTTTGGCCCTCCTTATACAGTGCATCTGTGTTGTTGGACCGGTTCAGGTTGCTGGTGAGGTGAACACCCAGGTACTTAAAGGTATCCACCACCTCAGAGTCTGCACCCAGGATGTTTACCGGTGAGTGAGGAATGCATGGAGGTAAAAGAACACATTCCACGAAAAACACCTGCTACCTACAGTAAAACATGGTGGTGGTCCCATCATGCTGTGGGCTGTGTGGCCAGTGCAGGGACTGGGAATCTTGTTAAAGTTGAGGGACGCATGGATTCCACTCAGTATCAGCAGATTCTGGAGACCAATGTCCAGGAATCAGTGACTAAGCTGAAGCTGCACCGGGCCTGGATCTTTCAGCAAGACAACGACCGTGAACACTGCTCAACATCTACTAAGGCATCCATGCAGAGGAACAAGTAGAATGTTCTGGAATGGCCGTTTAAGTTCCAGACCTGAATACTATTGAAGATCTGTGGTGTGACTTTAAGAGAGCTGTCCACGCTCAGAAGCATCAGACCTGAATGAACCACAGATGTGTTGTAAAGAAGAATGGTCCAAAATACCTTCAACCAGAATCCAGACTCTCATTGGAAGCTGTAGGAAGAGTTTAGAGGCTGTTGTTTCTGCAAAAGGAGGATCTACTAAATACTGAGTTTATTTTTTTGTGGTTCACAAATTTATGCCCCTGCCTGATTTAGTTTACACAATTATTGTACAGTTCCTGTAAATCCTATAAACTTTGTTTCACTTCTTAAACATCACTGTGTGAGTTTCCTGTATAACACACACACACACACACACACACACACACACACACACACACACACACACACACACACGCATTTGAGTTTTGATATTTCTATTGGCCTCACTAAGTGCTTTTTAGCAATATTGGTCAGATTTTTTCAGAGGCTGCTGCCCCCGCCACCCGACTCCGAATAAGCGGCTGAAAATGGATGGATGGATAATGCAATTGAACAATTTTTGATAATTGTCATGACTCCCAGGCCTAGTCCACACGTAGCCGGTTTTTCTTTTAAACGAATATCCGCCCCTCCAAAAACTTGCATCCACACCACCTCGTTTAAAAAGAAAACTCTGTCCACACGTACCCAGATAAATACGTTGTTAAGGACATGCCAGACCTGTAGGCGGCAGTACTTCCCCCGTTCTTAACCTCGTCCTTCGTCTGTGGTCTTCCGCAAGGAGCAGTAATTCCGCTTGCAAAAACAAACAAGCAAAAAGCGCTTGGACAATTGATAAAGCGAGCGCAGCTCTGAGGGCATCCATGCTGTCGGCTAGTGTAAACACAGGTCGCACACGTGTTGTCAGCATTTTTTTGTCGCGGAAAGTGACGTTGTGGACCTTAAAACTCCGGTTTTGTCCGTCCACACGCAGACACCCAAAACGGAGAAAACGCAGATCTTCACTTTGGCCGGAGTTTTTAAAAAGATCCGTTTTCGTGTGAAAAAACTCAGTTTTCGTGTGGATGACAGGCCAAAACGTAGAAAAATATCTACGTTTTGGCAGCTCCCCGGCTACGTGTGGACAGGGCCCCAGTCTTTCACCCTCCTCTGCCTCCTCATCAAGCCCTCAGCCACTTAATTACCTTCACCTGCGCACTGTCAGCTCATTACACACAGCTGCTCCCCCTACTATATATTCACCAGCCAGCCACCAATCCCCTGCCAGATTATTGAACGCTCTTTGCCAGTAGATCTTCCAGCCTTTCACCTTGCCTGATCACAGCCTCCGGACCTCGTTTTTACGCCTGACCCCTGCCTAGGACTCTGCCTGCCATCGACCCTCGCCTGTCTCTGACCTGTTCCCTAGCCTGCTCCATTTACCTGCTTCGCCTCGTTCTGGTTTTTGACCCACGCCTTCTCTCCGACTCTGTCTCCTGCCTCGCCCTCCTCGGGTAATGCCACATCTAATAATGACTTTTTATTGAACTTCTACTGTGTTTGGTGTCATCATGGGTCTTCCAAGTCCTGGTTGTGACAAAAATACTTTAATTTGGGTAATTTTACAACACAGGGCCATCTCTGGTTGTGAAGTAAAACTCATCCAAACCTAAGGGAAACTGCACACTGATGCTGGTATTTGGCATCCAGCCTGCTCAGGACCATGAGCCAACTTCCTGATTCGTGGTGGGGGACTCGGTGGGACATTACATTGACACTTGAAGGAGAGAACCCAATAAGTTTATAATAATACATTTTATTTAAAAGCGCCTTTCAGGACACCCAAGGTCACTTGACAGAAAATACTTCATAAAATACAATAAAACAATAATAAAACCCAAACAAGAAAAAATAAAGAGAAACAGTTCAATACAATCAGAGGTTGTAGGTAGATTTAAACATGTGTGTTTTGAGTTTTGTTTTGAAAAGGGTAAAACTGTCAATGTTCCTGATGTCTGGGGGGAGTGAGTTCCAGAGACGAGGAGCAGAGCGGCTGGAAGCTCTGCTCCCCATGGTAGCGAGACGGGCAGAAGGAACCGCAAGATGGATGGAAGAAGAAGATCTGAGAGAACGGGATGGGGTGTGAATACTTATAAGGTCTGAGATATATGGAGGAGAGAGGTTGTGGATTGCTTTGAAGGTATGAAGGAGAATTTTGAAGATGGACCTGAATTCAACTGGGAGCCAGTGAAGCTGTTGGAGAACCGGGGTGATGTGGTGAAAGGAAGGGGTTCTGGTGATAATACGGGATTAGCAAAACTTGGATCACATTCACTGTATGTCTGAGAATATAAGAAACATGTATTTAGGTCTCACTTCATTATCTGAATGGATATATAAACCAGTACAACTCACAGATGTGGCGACAGTGGGAAATGGGCTGTTTTCTCTGTGATATTAAAGCTATTTCATTTGAATGAAAACGGTTTTATAAACATCTGACAGTCGGTTTAGACTCAGTGTTATTTTATGAGTCTGATTGCAAATTGGCTGTGACTCAGTGAGAGGCGCAGTCGTCTGCCAAATGAGAAGGTCGGTGGTTTGATCCCAGCCACCACATGGCAACGTGTCCTAGGCACACTGAATCCAAGCCCCACAATCTGCAAGTTAGGGGTGCGAATGTGTTCACTAGTGAGCGACTGTGGTGAAGATTTACCATTTTTATAAGAGTTGTAGTGCGGTCGGCTGTCTGATCTGGGAGGAACACCTTGTTAGCTCTGGTGGTTCAGCTCTGGCTCTGAACAGCCAATCAGAAGAGATGTGTCACAAAAAGCTGACTTTCCACACTTAAGAAATTCAAAACAACAAACAGGAGACTGAGTCGATGTAGCAAACACATCAAGAATCAGCTCGTATGCAACACAGCTCCCAGAGTAGGGCTGCTCTTCGTGGATGATATTAACCGCTGACTCATGAATCTGACGAATGAAACGTTTTAAAGTTTCTGATTGTCCAACTAGACAATAAATAAATAAATAAACACTAAACTTGTTCCTCCAAACCACCAATCTTCCCAGCATGAATCAGTTCAGTTCCACTCCAGTCAGCTTTCCTCAGGGTTACCATGGTAACTGGAGCAGGTGGCCCACTGACAGCTGGGGGTGGGGGGGGGTCACAGTGACCTCGCCATGTGGAGATGGTTGGATCGCACCTGAAAGTCGGAAAACAGCAACGTTCAGGAACACAGTCATGCATGTGTTATATGACACCACTGTTCCTCACTGAGGGACGTAAAGGCATGTTCTACTCTACTCTACTCTACTCTACTCTCCTCTCCTCTACTCTCCTAGTGTCAAACTGTGAACACTGCAGCAAGTGAAAAAGGCTAAACTGGATGTTTTCTGCGGAGCGACTCTGAAGCTTGTGTCATGCACGACGTTTTGCTCATTCCGGTTTGTTCAGGGTTAGGAGTCCTCGGGGTTGGTGTTGTGATGACATGAGTTAGAGAGAATTAAACAAACCTTTAACTGTGATTCTATAATAATAATAGATACTTTATCCATCCCCTTATTTTTCTGCTTTTGGCCCGTCGCTGACGAGCTGCGGACCTCCGTCTGTGCAGCACATTTACTGTAGTTTTTTGACCTTTGACAAAAATGGCTTCTTTTATTTTTTTCACATGTCCAGCTGGACATGCTGAAGGTCCCATAGAATATAAATACCAAGCGGAACCTTGGTCTGGTCTAACATGTTTGCATTACCTGTTGGAAAGGTTGGTTTCTAAAGATTTGCTGTGAAAAAGAGCCTTTCTGGACACTCGAGTATCCTTTTTACAAAGTCCCTTTGAATTCTTCAGTCTTTTTATGACTGCACTTTACTTCTACTGGAGTAAAAGTACTAAAGTAATGATACTCTTACTAGAGTACAATGTTTGGCTCCTTTACCCTCCTCTGGTTACTTATGTTTGGTGGTTTTGTCCTCTGGAGGAGGCGGGTTCTGGGCTTGACTACATGTGGGTCATGTTCCATGTCCCTTGTGTGTTAAACCCAGATAATATTCCGCTTCCTTCATGTTGTCCGTGCCTTTTCCCTGGATCGTTCCAGCGTTTGGATCCCCACTTCCACGAATGATATGGGCTGTGCCTGTTAACCCTTTTTTTGTCTGATTTCTAGATTTCTTTGTAGATAGAACAAATGCCCATGTGGGCTTTTCGAGGTTTCTGTGTCCCTGATTCGTTTTTTTCTGTCTCTGTGGAGACATTCTGATTCCAGTGGTGTCAGGTTCTAACTACAAAAGTCTGCGCTCCACTGGCTGGTGTGAGTCTCCATCAGGGGTCGGCAATTCTGGTCCTCAAGGACCGCTGTCCAGCAGCTTTTAGTTGTTTCTCAGCTTAAACACACCTGGTTTGGATTTACTGGTGGTTAACAGGCTGCTGCAGAGCTGCAGGTGTGTTGAAGAAGGTAAACAACTAAAACCTGCTGGATAGTGGCCTTTGAGGAGCAAGATGGCCCACCCCTGGTCTGAATGGTCCCCTCCTTGAACCGACATCATACAGTGGAGCTCTGCTGCTCTTGCCGTGTAATCTCTGGTGGGGTTTGTCAAAGCGGTTCCAGCCTCCAGGTGAAGGGAGAGATAAAGATGATTAATGGAGAAAACAACAGAGAACCAATGGCCCAGATGGTTATGGGGTTCCTACCAGGGGCGGCGTTAGGCCCGGCTACTTGGGCTCAAGCCCCGGATGTTTCATGAAAAGCCCCGGATCTAAATCGCGGAAGTAACATGCAGTACCAAAGTCCAACAGAGAGGGAGCAGCTGGCAGTAGTTTGTATACAGCCTGCCTGAGCCTCCACCACCGAAGAAGAAGCTCTTCAGCAGCCGGCTTCTTCTACACTCTCTGCCTGAAACGCATGAGTGAAGATGGACATAAGGACGTTTTTAGACCAAAAGTACAACGACAGAACCCCAGCTCTGATGAGACTGGTGCTGACTCAGGTTTGTGAGTCTTATTTGAAAATATTTGTTGTGCTGCTGGTTTGCCTAAAGTTAGCTTATCAGGTAAAGTTGTTGGAGAAAGAAAGGGAATATTTACTATCATCTCACACTAAACACTAACAGGAACAATACTCTGCCCTGAAAATGCTTAATATGTAGCTTCAGATTAAAAATTATGTGGTACAAGACAAATATATATGATGTTGACTAGTGTGTGTCACGTGTGTGTGCGTGTGTTAAGCCCCGGATGTTCTTCAGTCTTTAATCCGCCCCTGGTTCCTACCATGGAGCCAGGCCCAGGTTCAGGTGTCTAGTGGCTTGAGCCTAAACCCTGACCCGGTGTTCTGACTGTCCATGCTTCCTCGTCGAATATTCCTACCGCAGCGTGTTGCAACAGTTTCGCTCTTGTTTACTGCATAGTAAAACGCCTATTAAGCATGGTTGATTTTAAATTGTTGATATTACTCAAAAATACAGAACTGTAGTACAATTATTAGCCAAAATAGACAGTGTTTGTCATGATTCCGTGAATGATGGTAAACAATGGGAGACATATCTTGTTTACAGTTGTTTACGAGCCATTTACAAGCTAATTGCTACAACAAGCAGCAATATAACAACTTCCAGAGGTGGCGCATCTCTTCAGGTAAACAGCCTGCGACGTAGTAGTTGGTCTGCGCATTTCACCATTAGCACGGATAGTCGGAACACCGGTTACGTCATCCTCTGGTGAACCCAACGCCTGCAGGTGGAACATAAAGGAACCACTATTACTGAGCAGGTCGGCAGACAAAGGCAGAAGGACAGGTGGTCCAAGCCCTGGACACAAAAGATGTGGGATGTCTGGATCTCTGGTGGCGATAAAACCAGACGCACAAAAACAGCTGAAAACGGGATGGTGGACCACGTCTGGCAATAAGGAGCAACTAAAAGGGCTGGAAGGTAAAGAAACAAACCCTGTGGGTAGAACCAAAGCACCCACGTGTTTTATTTATTGCTCTGTAAGGTTAGAAACAACCTCAGCCTGGTGACTTTTGTTATTTTCCGGCCTTGTTTTGCTCTTTGGTTGTAAAACACAGAGCTCGTGTTCACCTCTACACGTGTGCGGGGCACAGAGCCAGATTACCAAGGTGAGAGAGCGAGGAGGATGAGAGAGGAGAGAGGAGGAGCAGCTGAGGGGATGCGGGATGCTGAGATGGGACCAGTTCTGGTATTGGTGTTTGTCAGTTCAAGGGCTTTTCCCATCATGTTCCAGTGTCCTGCAGAGATGAATCTGCTGACAGCAGAAAGCTCCACTCAGCCGGGTCAGTCTCTTCCAGGTCTCCCGTCAGCTCGCTGAGACCCTGACAAAAGGAACACTGAAGGCTGACAGAACAGGGAAGAAACATGGGCATTAAACTGCTGAAGGTCACATCAAAGGGCAAAAGAGAGTAAACCATATTCGTAAGAGCACTCACAGGAACTGGGCCAGACAACAAAACCAGGTTCAACACCAGTCATCAGAAACCCAGCTGTGTTTCTTCTTTCTATGGTGACACTGGCCTGGGTCAGTTCACCTGCAAATCAGAAAATCACAGCCCTCCAAACCGTGATCCAGATCCAAGCCTCAGGGCAGACAAAGGCGGAAAACCCAAAATGCCTCAGAACCATGGGACCGGTCAGGGTGAGGCAGGGCACTTGGTCAGAGGCAGGCACGGCTCAGGTACATTCTCTTTGTTATGCTAAATGGTCAAACCCTCTCAGGTTTCTGAAGAGGTTTCCACCACCGCCATCTTGGCCACTTCTTGGGTTTCGTCACTCCTGAAAAATACAAAAATGGGCAATAAGGTGGAGTCAAGAGAGGTCTGTGAGGGTGAGGACAGATTAATGATACCCATCAAAGCGAGCCGATAGCTACGGGCTAGCCGAGCTAACCAAAGCTAATGGAGGCACTTTAGCCAAACGCGGTTGAGCCATTCTAATGAGAAAGGGGGGGGGGGGGGGGGGTGCAATTTTTGTCACTTCCTGGTTGGCGTCACTGTAAA
>NC_091751.1:65975164-66025164 GCF_043380555.1 Nothobranchius furzeri | reverse complement strand
CACACACACACACACACACACACACACACACACACACACACACACACATTTAAGCCTCCTTTGATTGCCTTGTGAGAGGTGGAGGGCACTTGGGCAGGTCAACAGTCCATCGCAGAGACACATAATAATACTTGAATTTCAAGTACACTGGTGCCACCATTTCCTCCCTTATGTGTCTTGCTCAAGAACACAATGGCAGTGACAGACTGAGCGGAGATCGAACCTGCAACCAGGCACTTACCTCCTCTTCCACCATTGCCCCTTATGCAGAAAATAGGGGTAGAAGACTATTCCGTCTATATGTTTAACTCAGAGTGACTGATCATCTACCCCCCCCCCCCCCCAAAAAAAAAACCGGTTTCTCGGTGAATTTGGTCTTTAAACAAAACTTTCAGTTAAACTGTAAAAGAAGACACAGCTGTCTGAATCTTTTACAGGTATAGAAGCCCACGTTCCCACAGCCTCTTCTGTGACTAACCCAGAGTGAAGGCTCTGAAGTACAGCACTGGAGTACTGTAGCTGCTGGAGTACAGGATGTGGTACTCGTACTGAAGCACCACGCTGCTGCCTTCGCTCACTATACAGCTGCCATCATCTTCCTCATCCAGCTCACCTCTCCCGCTGTCGGGAACAAGCGAGGAAGCACAATCAGGCTGTAAAGGAAGAAAAGAGGGGAAGCTGGTGTATTCGTTTCTGGTGAATCTGCTGCTTCAAATTGGATTCTGATTTCCTACACACACCTCCTCCTTTGATTGTTTGGGTCTGGAACTACAGGTGCTTGTTTGTGGATCTGGAACTGATCTGAGAGCAGTCTTCCTCAGGTACCCTTCATCTGAACCCTAAAACCACATTTAGGAGTTTACCAAGCGGCTCTGTTGGAGGACACCGGGCTTTCAGGTATACGTGTGAAACCTCCTCACCTGGACTACCTCCCAGCTCCAGCCATCCCTCAGCTGCTCCGACCGCTGAAGGAGGAGACGACAGCAGCGACGGAAGTCCTCCTCATCCAGGACACAGCAGTCTGTCTCTGCACACACAGGGAGGACAGGGCCTAACATGTCCCTGTTGTTGAGGATTTTCTGTCCTCCTCCTCCTCCTCCTCCTCATCAACCCAGTCTGCTACAAAGTGACTTCTATGGTGGCTTCAATCATTTCTTTATCTATGATAAATGACCTCTGACCTTCTCCGTCTAACTGATGGATTCCTTCTCCTGACAAGGACCTCCCAAAACCATTCAACAATAGAAAACATGTTTAAATTATTCAGAATTATCTTTGTGGGCACACTAAATGTTTCGTTATTGTATTTAGTAGAATAATAATTAATACATTGGCTGTTTGATTCCATGTCTGCGGCATTTAACGCAGAACTTACCGGTCATAGCAGCGCATCGTAAAAGCAGCCGAGCGTTTGTAAATAGTCGCAAGAGAATGACGTAATAAAACGTCATCTCGTACGTAATCCACAGCGCCATATTGGGAGGGGAGTAAAACTACAAGTTAAAATGGGAGCAGCGATTTTAAGAGTTTAAAAGAACATTCTTGTTTTTATTTCACACAAAAAAATAGTCGCAAAATAAACATTTATTTCATATATGCTGTAAACGTTTTTATGTCTTCACCAACTTTGAAACTGACTAGTTTTAAAAGCAATAAACGGCACAAATGTTTGAAAAAATATTGTGTTGCATTCATTCAATCCAGTTTATAGATTCTGTCTATTTTAGTGGGCGTAACCTAGAAAGTGGATTCAGCTTTATACCGAACCACCTGCTAATATTTACCTGAGCAACAACAAGAAGAATACCTTTATTTGTCCCTCAGTGGGGAAATTGCAGTATTGCAACAGCTCAGGGACAGCAGCAGTGGTACACAAAATATAGAACACAAGAGTATAATTGTAAATTAAGATAATCAAGATAATTATTGCACATACTGATGACAGTAATATTGCAGGTGTCGATGATTATATTTGTAGTGGAATATTACAGATGTATGGTTTCCACAGTAGCAGTGACCATTATAGAGCCTAACGGCAGCAGGAAGGGAAGACCTGGGGTGGATCAGTCTGTCACTTGAAGCGGCCCTGCAGAGCAGACAGGGCATCCTGCAGGGGGTGTGACCCATGGTCCAGCATTGATCTGAGTTTTGCCAGCACCCTCTTGTCCTCCACCTCCCATACTGCGTACAGAGGACGGCCCAGGACAGAGCTTTACCAGTAAACCCTTGATGCAACATTGTTTAAAACCAAATCCTAAATAAGGCTTTAAAGTAGGAATGAGTGGATTCAGTATTTAAAATGGGAAGAAACGTGACAGTGGTCATAAAGAGCAAAATATTCCACAGAGGAAGAAGCTCCAGCTGGTTCACCAGCATCCCTTCCCACCAGATGGTTCCTGAACACAGATGTGTCTGCAGCTCACCGCTCCCCCAGGGGATGGGTCAAATAAGGAGAACAAATTTCACACACACATCAGTGTGCATTTACATTATGTGTATCAGCATGTCTAGTGCACTAGATTAAAGTCATATTACTTATTAAAGCATATTAATCATAACATTGTCATTTCACAGATGGGTCAACATTATATTATTGACTAACACTTGTTTTGATTAGCTTTATTAAAAATAGAGTTCTTTGGTTTATTAAAAGAAAAGAGTCATTTGTCTTCATTCTTCTCTTGCTGGAAAGAAAACAGTTTTAGAAACGAATGCTTGACCTTGAGGCTGTCTCATGCACTTAGTACTGTGTCAGAGGCATCCGTGGGGAGAGGTTAAATAACCTCGGGAGGAATAGCTCCTTCATTACGTTACACTGGAGAAGGTTTTGACAAGCCCAGGTCAGGCAAGACAACTGCTTGAGAGGACCGTTTATTGGCAAGCCCATTTTCAACTGCAGCAGAGCTCCAGGAGACCTGGTCACCTGAAATCCCTGTGCCAACCAGAGCAGTTTGTAGTATTCTGTCTCAAAATGGCCTCCAAGGCCGAATCAGTGCCCATAAGCCAGCACTAAACCAAAGACAATTGAAAAACCGTGGGGCATTTGCCAAGTCCCACAGCCTGCTAAAAGGATGGATGCCGGAAAAGTGGCAGAAGGTGGATTTTTCAGATGAATCTTCTGTTGAATTACACCACAGTCGCTGCAAAAATTGCAGGAGACCTATTGAAACCCGCTTGGAGCCGAGCTTTACCCAGAAAACAGTGAAGTTTGGTAGAGGCAAAGTCATGGTCTGGGGTTACGTCCAGTAAGGGGGTGTGCGAGGGATCTGCAGAGTGGAAGGCTACATCAATAGTCTAAAATACCAAAAAATCTTAGCTACCTCTTATATTCCCAACCATAAAAATGGCCAAATTCTGCAGCAGGATGGTGCTCCATCACACACTTCCATCTCCACATCAAAGTTCCTCAAGGCGAAGAAGATCAAGATGCTCCAGGATTGGCCAGCCCAGTCACCAGACAAGAACATCATTGAGCATATGTGGGTAAGACGAAAGAGGAAGCATGGAAGACGAAGCCAAAGAATATTGATGAACTCTGGGAGGCATGCAAGACTGTTTTCTTTGCTATTCCTGATGACTTCATCAATAAATTGTACGAATCATTGCCAAACCACATGGATGCTGTCCGTCAAGTTCATGGAAGTCATACAAGATAAAAAATTTGGATCTCACAGCACCACTACTTAATTTGCTGATATATTTTTGGATTTGCTGTAAAGTTGATCATTTTCTGTATGGGTGACCACTTTTGTCTTGCCAGATTTTGACCTTTCTGTCTTGATTAAATGACACATCACTTTTAAGTGAAACATTTTTTTTCAGTACATTTAACATTATTTGGGAGGGCTTTAGCTTTTCTAACACCAATTGATCAATTAAAAGTCAAGTTAATAGCAGGAGTTTCTAAAACATACACAAGTGGCAAGACTTTGGTCCAGAACTGTACATAAACCTTTGTAGATGATCATGAATGAAACAAATAACACGTTTACATCTGGTGTTTACTTTTGCGTCTACAGCTCTCATCATAAAGACTATAAGGTTGTCAAAATCAACCAGAAGAACACAGATTCACCAGGTCATTACTTATCACACAGAAACAAGAAAAATCTGGTGTATGACTCCCAAGTGTTGTAGTTTGTCTCACACCAGCACACCTTTACACTTTGCTATAGAGGACACCCTCAGAACAATGTGAGGCTGATGGGATCATACCAACATCGGTAAAGTTGGTAGATTAGGAAGAGGTTTTCAAGCACTGTGTGTTATGTTTGACCCCGAGTACCAAATGAGTTTTTACATCCAAACAGAAACATTTTAACAACCTGCTGGTGGCAAAGGGGTTAAGTGCTCACCCCGCAATCAGAAGGCTGCAGGTTTGAGCCCCGCTCCAGGGTATCTGCAGGTTAGAGGGAACCAAATTTAAGATTTTTAAAGACCTTTTTTAAGGCCACTTGGACCAAATTTAATCAATTTTAAAAAATTAAATTTAAGCTATAATTTCCAGCTATTGCCTGGAACCAGTGCTAACCACGTCGCAAACGTGGGATTAGCCATCCAGTTACCATTAAACTTGCACTTCCCATGGCGCAAGTTCCCACTAGCTTAACCAGCTAATGTGCTCATCTAAAAATAGCCCCCTTTCACAACCAACTGAATGTGTACGGATCCGCTTACGCCAACATCACACGCAAAAAATGCTGAACTAGAAATTCACACAATTTTTTTAGAAAATTGTTTGTTGGGTCTTTGGTAATTTAAGACCTTTGGAAACTGTATTTAAGGATTATTTGTCATTTTTAAGGATTTTTAAGGTCTTAAATTTGGAAAAGCTAATTTAAGACTTTTTAAGGACCCGCAGATACCCCGCCGCTCAGTCTGTTGTTGTGTCCTTGGGCAATACACATAACTTACCTTGCCTGCTGGTACTGTTCGAAGGGACTCGCCTCCATCAGTGTGCCCCAGGGCAGCTGTGGCTACATTGTAGCTCATCACCACCAGGGTGTAAATGGCTAAATGATTGTGTTGTAAAGCACTTTGGGGGGCTCCAGGGCTCTAGAAGGAGCTATATCAAATACAGGCCACTTACCTTGTGCTGGTTGTTAGTCATGTGATTTAATGCAACTGAACAGCTGAAGAACAGGAAGCGTCTCAACTCATCAGGATGCTGTTTGGATTCAAATCACAACACTAGAAACACTTGTGTGTCTTGTTTTTTAATGGAGAGTGTTTGGTACACATAACATCGGTTGTACGGTTCAGGGTATACAGAACATACCCAGCTTCATCAGAACCCCCCCTTCCACACACACACACCTACACACACACGCACGCACTCACGCACGCACACACACAGGGACAATAGTGGACTGTGCAGGACCATGTCCATATGCATTTAGACTGAACTCTGTGTTCCACTCGGAATCACTTGTTTCATTTCTAAACCATCAGAAGAAAACCTTCGGTTAGCAGAAGTCATCACACTTCACCACGTTCACTCCAGAACAAAAACTCTGAAACCAGGCAGAAGATGAGATGTGCAAAAACTTCAGTTGAGCTCAGCTGAAGGCGGCAGTATTCACACTGTAACAAAGGGTGTTTGTCTTCTGCTTCTTAGACCTCAAAATAAAAATGATGCGTCTGCTTCTCCAGGAACGGCCGTGTTGGGTTCGTTGCCGTGGCAGAAGCTGCTCCCACCAACATCTCTTTGATTGACCAGCCATTCTGAGTGAAGGACAACAGAGGTCAGTTCAAATGACCTCAAAGATGAGAACATGTAGCGATGATCAAAGAAAGGAAACCAGCTCATGTTGTTTCACCAAAACATCCTCAGTGAGGAAGTGGTTCCTCGTTCTGCCTCCAGACGGCTGCAGAGCATTCAGCAGGTCCTGCTTCTGAGGCGCACTGTCTCTCTTATCACAAAAAGCAGGTTTAAATGTTTATTTACACCTTCCTAAGTTCTGTTTCTGTTTGTCCTGATCTGAACCCTGTGGTTCTGCTTCATGTACCATCTGGTTTGGGTCAGTTCTGTTCGTCCCAGCTTTAACCTTTGATTTCAGTCCAAACACTAGTTTGTGACTCATCCGCCGCATTCAGTGAGGGATTGTCTGTGATTGATGGCACCTGTGGTCCACGACCGCACCGACCCTAAACATGTGAGACCTTCTGCGTCTCTCTGGCCTGTTTGATGCTGTAGAGCCATTTAATGACTCTTGCATTTCGCTCCACAGCTGAGATGCCATACGGTACGCGCTCCCCAGCCTCCTCCTCCTCCTCATCCTCACCCTCGTCCCCCTCTGACACGCCATCATTAGACGATCGCCGTGACTGGTCACAGTCGGAGGAAATCATAGAAGCAGATCGAAAGTTTAAGCTGACAATGTCCGAGTTGGCCCGTGCAAAGTTCTCCGGACCGACCGCTTCCAGCTCCTCAGGGTCGAGGCCGCAGTAGTTAAAAAAACGTTCAACGTCAGCTCCAGCCCGGGCATACCGATCCGACAGATCTGACTTGGATCTATGTAGCGAAGAGCGGCGCGCCCCAGTGGAGCCGAGCTCCAAATCGACGTTTGAATCCGCTGACGCATTGGGAGGATCTCTGTAGTCACAAACTAGCGACGGTGGAGCGATGTTGTCACAGGGCGCGGACACAGCTGGATGAGGACGGGGCAGAGACAGGGACAAGGCAGGGGGAGGGAGAGAGGAGGGGTTGGGCTTTGGGGGGAGAGGTGGAGCTGAGGAGCTACTGGATCGAGCGGTGCGTAGAGGTTTACTGTTACACAATCGTAGAAGGTCGGAGGACGAGTGTGAGGTGAGCAGAGGCGGTAGCGGCGAATGAGAGCGTTCCACAATTCCCTTTTCACGTCCTCTCTCATCATGGACTCGCCGGCTGAGGTTGAGGTTTCCTACGAGCGATGGACCGTGACGGCCCCTGCCGTTCATTGGAGGAACCTTCAGAGAATGTGAGAAGGATCTGAGGGAGTGTGAGGTGCTTGGGCTGGGAGCCGAGTCTGAAGGGGGCTCGTTGAGAGTCATGGTGGATCTGTAGGTCAGTGGGATCCTGGAACCAGAAAAAACAGTTAATGAAACACGAGCCTTACTGTTGCGGGATAGTAGCGTTACTGCATGTTAGTGCTGTAATGGTAGGTGCGCTGATGCCCCCACAGAAAAGGAGGAGAAAGAAACATGTTGTGGTGCAGCCACAACAACCTGGTGCTAAACACCCAGAAGACAGCGGAGGTTGTTGTGGACTTTAGGAAACACACACACCCCATCGCCCCCCTTAAACCTGTCTGACACTCCCATCACGATGGTGGACTCATGTCGCTTCCTGGGCACCACCATCACCCAGGACCTCAAATGGGAGCCCACCATCACCACCATCAGAAAAAAGGCCCAGCAGAGGATGTACTTCCTGAGGCAGTTGAAGAAATTCAACCTATCACCACAGTCGATGAGGCAGTTCTACACCGCTATCATCGAGTCCACCCTCACCTCCTCCATCACCGTGTGGTACGCTGGAGCTACCACCAGGGACAAGGAGAGGCTGCAGCGTGTCGTGCGCTCTGCAGAGAAGGTCATTGGCTGCAAACTCCCCTCCATTCAAGATCTGTACACCTCTAGGACATTGAGGCGTGCAGGTCGGATAATAGCTGACTCGTCTCACCCTGGACACAGTCTCTTCGACTCGCTCCCATCCGGCAGAAGGCTCAGATCCATTCGGACCAGAACCTCTCGCCACAAAAACAGTTTCTTCCCCTCTGCAGTTGGACTTTTGAATGAAAATCCTAAGGCAGCCCACTCAAGTTGATTGGTCCCAGTCACGTGACCCGATGCTGTGCTTGAACCATTCAACAAACACTCAGATTAATACCTACATGGAGTAGATAGCTGCTTCTCTAATTCTTGCCACTTTTTACATTAATAATTTTATCATGAGTGTTTTATTAGTTCTTATATTTGCTTATCTCTTAATTAATTTTTTTCTATCTTACCTTCTGCACCAAAATACCGCAGCAATTTCCTAATGTTGTGACTTGTCACACATGTGGCAATATAAACTTCTGATTCTGATTCTAAAGATCGGCTCCAAGACCAAGAACGACTGTTCAGATGATACCAGAAACCCAAACACAGCTTTGGTCCCGGAGGCAACTGACTCGTCACGCACCAGTAGTCAGAACACGTCCTCTTGGGTTGGAAGTAGGTCTGCAACAAACGATTATTTGGATAATCGATTAATCGGATGGGGTCTCGACACGATTAATCGATTAATCGGATTACATGGGGAAATTTTTAAAAACTGCTAGGGAAATGTTATTTCTCTCCTTCCTTCACTTTATTTAACACAACATTATTAGAAAACAGTTCAATAGCAGAAAAACAACATGCCATCACCTAAATTGTCTTATAAGGTGTATAGACAGAGACTCTAAGCTACATCTATCTGTGACCTAAAATGCTTGGTCCAAGTTAAACAGCTTAAGGGCAATTTTCATCTGTTTTGTTTGATCTCATCTGTTGACATTTATTTTAAATGTAATTAAACATAGGCTGTGAATTAATCAAAATTGATCACTATTTCCAAAAATGACTGAAAAAATACCAAATAAAACAAAAGTAAATGAATGCCATCCTCCTTGCGATGATGCCCTGGGCAACTGCCATAAAGTCACATCAAGAAATGCTGCTGATCATTCCAATGATCCCAAATAGACTCACATTAGGCCACATGAAAGCAACTGAACCCAAAAATATATTAACCAGTAAATAACTGCACTCTCACACAACACGCCTGCAGCAACAGTTAGGACTCCTCCCTCCCTTTGAGAAGCGTTTTTGCTTCTGAGGACATTGTGGCTGTAAAGCCACATGCTAGTAGTCTGGCCCCGGTGTGATCAACCAGTTTCTGCGGGAATGTGACGGCGGAACCAGGGCCAGATTAACACTTTGTTGTACCCTGGGCAACAATATTCAAGGGCTCCATCATCACGACCCAAGGATCACCATAATGTGGTCACATACAGAATATTTTACTGTAATATGCAGTAAATATACTCAATACTTTAATGCCTGACAACACGTAACCCACCCAGAGTAACCTTTGACCCACCTCGTGTGGACTGACCAATGAGGAGGGGGTCTTAACTTGAGGCCCTCTCTTCATTGGTCAGTCTGCATGAGACTGACTCTCAACTGACGTTCAGTCGTAGGCAGCGAAGCGTCTCTGTGCAGCGCAAAAGCCCGGTTGGACAGTTTGTTTAATGTAGGGTGATCATATTTCCATTTCCAAACAAGAGGACAGGGGATCTGTGCCTATGACATCACACTATGGCAACGCCACACAAACCATGTTGGGACCCATTTTTTGTAAGAACTAAATTAATATCAGATTCTGCCAATAAAAGGGCTCTAAAACAACTCATATGTAAATATTTTGCATATTTAATGCAAAATCTAATTTTTCTGCTTTAGTGCTGCAACAAGGTTTTATTAATAATAAATTATTATACCTTTTGTTTTACTACAGCATCGGTAAGCTTCCTGTGCACAGATGATTAAGGATGCTTGTTTCAGCTGTGAGATTAGACGATAGGATCAATGAAAAAATAAGTTGTCACACACTCCATGGAAACTTTCAGAGAATCCACAAATAGTGGCTTTCAAATGGTTTTGTTACTTTTTGCAAGTTTATAAAAGAAGCAGATGAGACAGCATATCTGATAATTTAGTTTTTCATCTGATAATATTAGAACATGTCAGTAATGTCTGAGGGGCTTTTATAAACACCGTATAACTAACACTACTGGAGAGGGCATTAATAAAGCTTGGTTTATGCTTGACGCATTCACTTTCCGCGCGGTGATGCGGCTCGCAGCTGGAACGCGCTTCACAACTCGCAGCGTTTATGGTTTGTGCGGCTCATCTCTGCGGTGAGCCAATATTCTCCCAAACTGTAGGGGGCAGCATGGAGCTCTACAGCATGCATCCAACACTACACCATAGTAGAAGTAGAAATTACTGTTTACAACACGGCATTTCAGCATTTTTAACAGCGTTCTCGTCTTTTCCGACAGTGTGAGCTATTTCTCTCCAAGAATTATTAACAACATGTTGATCACGGTGATCTCTGAGAGCTGAATCATATAAATGTCTGTATTTACGAACCTCTGCCGTGCCGGTCCGCCATGTTTTTCCGCGTCCGACCGTCCGCGTGGTTAGAAATTTTCCGAGGTGCGCGTTGCGGAAATCTTGGGCCGTGCGGAGACGCGGTGGAGGGGCGTGGTTGTTAAAATGACGCAAAATGACGCAACTTTTCCGCGCGGAGCCGTGCGGACCTCGCGGACGCGTCAAGCATAAACCAACCTTTACACAGAGGCTTCTGGGGAGCCCAGTTATTTGCGGGGGGGGGGGGGGGGGGGGGGGGCATTTTGCCTTGGCCCCCAAGATGTCTTGAAACGGCCCTGGGTGTGTGACTGAGTTTTGAAGGTGATCTGAATTGTATCAGATGTATAAATATGACATGTGTAGAACTTATTGTTTTTTATAGGTAAAAACGTGTAGTGGAGATAAATCTACCTACATTTTACTTTTCAACACTTTGTTTTGTTTTCTTGTTTTTATTTAACTATTTTCCTGTCCTGTCTGTCTCTCATCTTCCTGCATCTCCTCTTAATTCTCCAGAAAATCTGTTGCCTGGATTCTTACCTTTTCACCTCATCAGTTACTTTTGAGCAGATCAAAGGGATCTCCTGACCGAAAAGCGCAGAGCGCGTTTTCGATGCTGCGTCAGTGAGGTGACATCACCACAGGACCGTGCGCTGGAAGCAGCTGCCTGGATCGCTGTGCAACAATGTGGAACCGGTTCGCAGCAGCGCAAGTCTGCCGGCTCTCCCTTGCGCTGATCTGCCGGTACCGGCTCTCCCTCACGCTGATCTGCGGCTCTCCCTCGCGCTGATCTGCCGGTACCGGCTCTCCCTCACGCTGATCTGCGGCTCTCACTCGAGCTGATCTGCCGGCTCTCCCTTGCCCTGATCTGCCGGCTCCCCCTCGCGCTGATCTGCGGCTCTCCCTCGCGCTGATCAGACTTGCTCTGGTCTGCGCGCAACGGCGGGCGGGAAGGCGGGGCGCTTTTGGAAGAGTTGTGCGACACAACGAATCGATGACGCAATTCGTTGCCAACGCTTTTAGTAATCGATTTTCATCGAATTTATCGATTCGTTGTTGCAGCCCTAGTTGGAAGCAACCATCCAGTTTTCCCTGGAGGTTTCCACCAGTTGTTTACATTACTGTCTAGAAAGTGAAATTCATCCCATTGTGTTCGGATATAAAGGGCGTAGTGGTTTGTGATGACCAACACCAAACACCACAGAGGCCTGTGACCACAGAGAAGACCTGAGACCGCTTCAAACACGAACAGAACAGGACAAAACCGCGTCAGTTTTCATCTAAAATGCTTTGAGTCGGAGTTGAACTAAGATTAGGAAACCAAAGAGCCACCTTATGGGCCATTTCCATCTGTACCGGGTCGGCCCGGGCCGGGTAGCGTAGGTTGTTTACATATCTGGGTGGCCTGGTATTTTTCCGGGCCAACCAAGGCTCATTCTCAGCCCTCTTCTCGAGGGGGTCTGCTTCAGGCCGACCAGGGCCAACACACCCACTGCTGACAGCAAATTCACACCTTCCATTAGAGCAAGCCTCTGATTGGTGGGTAGAACCAGCCCACATGGGCTTAAGACAAGGATGTGTGGAATCAACCGGGCCAGGCTGGGGCCGACTGGGGCTACCCAGCCCGGGCCGACCCGGTACAGATGGGAATGGCCCATTACTGGTTCCTGCGCCTGTGGTTCTGAGAGGAACCCGAAGACCACTGACCATCAAACATTCCCATCAGAGGAGGATTTAAAAGAGTTAAGTTCACTGATAAATACTGAACAGCAAAGTGGTGCAGGAGCACCCTAACCATGGCGTGTGGACTTACCCGGATGGCGCCCAGGTCCTGGCTACGCCCCCTGATGATCTCATTAGTACAGCACTCTTGGCTCCACCTGTTAGTCCTTCAGACCCCGCCCCTGGGGAGGAGGATGAATTCAGCAGGTTTTTTAGGATCTCCAGGTTTAAATTGTCCCGTTTGCTGCCATCACTGCTTGTTGCGCATGTGTTTGACTTTGCATTGTTATTGGAAGCTTTGAATGGCATCCCTCCTCCACCAATCCCAGGGCCTCTCTTGGACAGAAGGGCGTGGCCAACAGCGGGCTTGGCCAGTATGGGAGGTTTGATTGGCTCTTGCTTGGCGTTGATGACCTCCTGGCTCTTAACATATTTGGCCTTATCAGCTTCTAGTCTCTCGACTGCACTGAGGCGTTTGGGGTTGGGGTCCACCTACAATGCAGAGTAAAAGTGAATGTTTCATCGCCAAAACAGCTACCAGCTTCCAACCATGGCTTCTCCAGGTTTGAATTGGGATTTTTCAACATATTTAACAGCACTGCCTACAAAGAGCCCTTTACAGTCTTTGTCTGCTATCGTTCTGTCCTTAAAAGTGTGAGTTAGTTGGAACTTTTCAACAGTAAATGAATAACATCAATGAAAAAATAGCACTGATTATTGGTACCTGTCTCCTGAAGTAGTCAGGACCCTTGTTGAGGATGCGGAGGGGTACAGTGGAGCTGAAGGGTACAGGGGGGCCAGTGGCCTTACTATCTGGCAGCGCAGGAGTCAGTGCCTCTGTCGGCATGGCAACAAAGTGACTGTGGTGGCCGGCCGTGGTTGCAGTTGGTGCAGGGTGGACGGAGGAGGTTAGGGGCACAGGAGGACCCCCAAAACATGAAGACACAAGATGGAGATAAGAGTCTACAATGAGAGGAAAGCCCTGACCCACCTCACAAGATGAGAGACAAAGCTGGTCTCTGATGAGGGGTGGGGGGGTACTGCAGTCACACCGGCAGAGGGCAAGTACAGAGCGCCCCACTGCCTCTCCATACGGAGGTCAGCTTCTCCTTCTGATCTGAAACAGAGGAACACAAAAATGTCAACATAAAAACTATCCTTGCATCCAGGTTAAAGTTAGGCTGTAAGACTATACGCCTTCTGGCAACAGCAGGAGGGTCAGCGCGGAGGTATGACCACTTCCTGCTACGGTCGTTAGAGGTCCACTAGTAACACAGTGCAGGGGTGTCACATAGAACACACACACACTTGTATATATATGATTGTGTGGACCGTTGACTTCCATTCCTTTTAGTGACTCCGCTATGCCTTACCCATACCCTAACCGAAACTAAAAGTTAATTCACACCATGCCTCTAAAGCCAAGTTTTAGGGTGCTTAGCATTGTGTGGACCAGCAAATGTCCCCACAATGGAAAATGTCCACACGTAACAAGTTAATGTCAAAATATGTCCACTTTACATATAAAGACAAGCACACACACACACACACACACACACACACACACACACACACACACACACACACACACACACACACACACACACACACACACACACACACACACACACACACACACACACACACACCATACCATAGTTTATTTATATAGCACGTTTAAAACGCAGCATGGGAGCTGCCCAAAGTGCTGCACAGGCTAAAACAAAACGCGACCATCCTAAGGAACTAAAACAGAGGACAAAAATCCCAGTCAAAGCAGATAAAACATGAAGAATACTAAGAACACATTAAAACAATGACAATAAAACACTAAAACGAGTCACTGTCTAAAAGCCAAATCGTAAAAGTGGGTCTTTAAATGAGATTTAAAAACCGCCAGTGATGGAGCCTGGCGAACTCCACTGGGCAACGAGTTCCACAGCTTTGGGGCAGCATGCACAAATGCTCGTTCACCCTGAGATTTGTGTCGTATCCGCGGCGTACACAGCAGCAAAAGGTCAGCCGACCTCAACGTGCGCGTGGGTACATATGGAGTGAGCAGGTCAGAGAGATTGGGAGGCGCCAGGTCATTGAGTGCTTTAAATACAAAAGTCAGTAACTTAAACTGTACTCTGAAAATGACAGGGAGCCAGTGAAGACGGGCCAGGACAGGGGTAATATGGCTACGTCGGAGTGTATTCGTCAAGAACCTGGCAGCAGAGTTCTGGACGAAATGCAGCCGATTCAGGGCAGAGACCTGAACACCAACGAGGAGGGCGTTTGCATAGTCCAGGAGAGAGGTAATGAAGGCATGAATGACAAATGCCTCCGTTTCAGGATTCGTCTGAGGCGAGTCAGGCGGCGAAGCTGATAAAAGCAAGACCTCACTACGGAGTTTATCTGTGGGGCCATTGAGAGTTCAGCATCCAGCTTTACCCCGAGACTTGTCACACACACACACACACACACACACACACACACACACACACACACACACACACACACACACACACACACACACACACACACACACACACACACGCACACACGCACACGCACACACACACACACGCAGAAGGCACCGAGCCAACTGTAACACACTTGCTCCCATAACGTTCCACCATCTCTTTTTGAATTTGGGCCTCACAAGGCATGAAACCCTTTTCTAATCAATTGGCGTATTTCCACTGTCGGAACTTCAGGCCTTGTCCACATTAGGGATGCAAGAAAATGTCGATATGGCAATATATTGTGATACTTTCTCCTGCGATAATGCAAAATTCAAAAGCCATGTATCTAATTTTGGAAAGAATTTACATGCAAACATTTGTGTATTTTCTTTTCTTTTGGTGCAAATCAAACGCCGACCGCTAGTAGGGAAATGTAAATCCCCCTGTTATGGTTCAGATATCTCGTGTTAAACATGTTAAGGACCAGTTTGGATTGATTACTGCAAATTCCTACAATAAATTCAGCAAAAAACATATTGTGCTAATTAGGGCCCGACCGATATATCGGCCGGCCGATATCGGCTGATATAGGGGGTCATTAACACTATCGGCCAAAAAGACGGCCGATATGGCTGATATTGTGCTACCTATCCAGCAGATGGCGCCAGCTTTATGAACTCATGTTGTGTCGCTCCAATTCCTTTGAACTTTGAACACAAATGATTGATTTGGAACTTATTTTTTAATTTTTTATTCTTATTTATGTTTCTTATGTGCAATTATTTCCTGTCCAGGGTGAATACGTTCACCAAGTTAACTTTCCTTATCTTTCTGAAGCCGTTCTGACGTCTCCTCCAGCTGCATAATTCACGTTTCGGCCTCACCGAGCCTCTCCTGCATTGCTGTCACCGTCGTAGTCAGCTCGGCAGTAGCCTGTTTAATAGACACGATATCTGTCGCGACATTCTGGAGCATTTCACTCATTTTCGATATTTCTGCAAAAAGTCTTTCCAGGCTGACTGTCGCAGTCGTGGGTGCTGGGTTTTCTCCCGTATCGCTGTCGTCTTCGTGGACCTGACCTTTCCGGGTACACGCTCGACGCTCGTGACGAGCTTTTAAAATATTTCGACGACGTCGACACAGGTTTGTAATCTTTTCAGACTAAATATCAAACGTACGCAGACTCAGTACTCCCAAGAACAATATTCCACCAGTATAGTTGCGTTTTTCAGCTAAAATCCTGTTAGTAGCATGTGCGAGGAAGAGAGCTCCCTAGCTTGCGGCCATCTTGGAAGCTGCACCCGCGTGACTCGGCTATCGGCCTTTGTTAAAAGTTTTATATCGGTATCGGTCCCAAAAAAAGCATATCGGTCGGGCCAAGGGCAGAAATCCCATTTCAGTTTTGGGGGGGACAATAAACAGTAAAATTTCAGAGAGTATTTTTTGGGGGGGGCATGAAAAACAATGCTCTCTCCTGCGTCTTTGCAACTTGTTTTGCACAGTTTGCCTTCAGCATGTTAAATAATGTTATGAATTGATGCCTTTATGACCACATTCAACAAAACATCTTAATTTCCACTACAGTCAAAGTAGATTTACAAAATTGTAAGCACGAAGAAGTTCCAATATTATTACGGAAACACTTTCAAGGCTAACATCAAACTACTTCAAAATGTGAAAATTTTTATTATATTGTTGTGTCAACAAGTAAAAATGCAACATAGATTAGGCCTACTTACAAGTATATTAACAGTTATTTAAAAATGAACAGCCCTTGTTAACAACAAAGATTTAATAAAACAACCCCTTTAACCAGGGTTACCCTAACGTTTTTCATTTATAGAGCCAAAATGTAAATCTATCAGTTGTGAGCCAAATCATCAGCTTTCACAAAACACAAACACTCATAGTATGGTAGTTTTTTTCGTTTGTTGGATACTAAATATGCTCAGATTTAGCTAGCATCATCATGCTATCATTTTAGTTCATTACTGATTTGCTTACCTTTTCATACTGCTTACTTCCTAGCTATTAATAACATGCTAGCCACCATTACCATGCTAGTAAGCATTTGCATGCTAACTAGTGGTGGCATTTTAACTTATTCTTGAACTTTGACTAACTTAACATACTGATTGCTTGGATGCTAATGATAATATGCTAGTTAGATTTAGTTGCCTGACCGTCGGGCCCTAGCGCTAATAACGTCTGACTGAATGTATAGCAAGATATACATTGTATTGTCTCGCCTGTATTGTTATACGTATCGTATCACTAGAATTTCACCAATACACATCCCTAGTCCACACGTAGCCGTCTTTCTAACGAATATCTGCCCTCGCAAAAAAAAAAAAATCATCCACATCACCTCATTTCTAGAAAAAACTCCATCCCCACGTAAGCGCATAAGCTCCCAGAGCTGCAGTCACATGAGGTACGTAAGTCTGTTCCATTTAACTATTTTCTATGACCAAGGAAGGACGGTGTCCTCGTAAGCAAGGCGCCTTGACATTGAGAAACACTCCGTGACTGTTAAGTGACAGTGTGACGTAGATCTGTCAGACTTTTCTAATCCTAGACTTTCACCTTCTGTTTCCTATCAGAAGCTGATGCAGGAGAATCTGTCACTTCTTTTCAGTGTTCCACACCTGTAATCATAGCTTAGGTGTAAATAAACAGTATTTATGCAAGACCTTTCTAGTCTTACTGACCAGTTCAAGTGCCTTACATTATCCTACCCCCCCCCCCCCCCCCCCCCCCCTTCACCGATCGGGGTGGGGTGTGTGGTTACATGGGGCTAATGATCTTCAGCTGTCCTCTATTGCTCCACACACAGTGTGTATGACGTGTGACATATAAATAAAGTTGTCTAGCCTCTAGCCTCTAACAAAGCAGACAGATTCACACACTAACTCAATAGTAGAGGTTGGCAAACTAAACGATGTTTTCACACACCTCCACCTCGTTTCGCTGCCTCACCCCGGGTTTCCACGGGAACCGTCAGCAGCACATTACTGCAGCAGCACGTCTTGCTCGCGTAAGCTGCTGCTTGGTCCTTCCCATGAGACGCGAAGCAGCAGGGGAGCAGCTGTCACCGACCGAGCACGAAGTCACACGAGTGACTTCGTCAGTAAACACAACAACGAGCAGGAGAAAACTACAACATGGTTTGTGTTTTATGTTCTGTCCATTTTATAATCGCCAATACGGACCTGAAAAACAAAGGAGACCGCTAGCTAGGTGATAACTTCTCACGGGGACGCACAGTTAGTGACCTTTTTTAAAAGTAAAGCAACCGGAAGGCAGCACGTTTCTTTATTCTGAAAATCTCGGGAGCTTCTCTCCATTTCCGCATCCGATTTCCTGTCTTTCCTTCCCCAAAAATGTCGAACTTGACCCGTTTCAGAGGTGTCGCGCGTAGAAAATAGAACCGGCGCGTAAAGGCCGCGACATGCTGCTCCTGAGACGCGGCCGACTCGCGCTGCTGACGGCTCCAGTGGAAAAGGTTCTGTTGACCACAGTGGTTCCTATCAGCAGCTATGACGTGCTGCTGCAGTAACGTGCTGCTGACGGCTCCGGTGGAAAGCCGGGGTCACACTCACACATGGATCATATTTGTTTGCTGCTGCTGTGCTGTTGTTGTTCTGCTCTCTTCATTTGTGCCTTAAACACACAACTCTCCCTCAAAGTTGGGCTGAAGTGTGCATCACTTGGAACAGCAAACCAAATAAGAGTTTTCTTGCACAGCAAAAAAAAAAAAAAAAAAAGACAAAATATTTACTACAACAACATTTTTATTACATTGTTTTTGGGATAATTGTAAGCCCAAATGAAATTTGAAATAGAAAATTAGATTATATGCACAGGCCTATCCTGACACGCTGAGTGGAGGAAGCAGTTACAGCAGACTGCTGTTCTCAGGGTTTGTTGCTGGCTCCTTCCTTTACACGCTGACATCATCATTTGGCTCTGCATTCACTGGTTCTACATCAAAGCGCTGAATCTGCCCTGGAACCAGAGGTCCATATGGTCCCTCAGCGGGAACAGGAACCCTACCAAACAATCTGCTGGCTGTCCTGCAGCACAAACAAACCGTATAACTCACTATAGAACAGATACAGTTGGCCTTTTCTACCTTCATCTACTTCATTAATAAACCACCTGGTAGTAATTACATCTGGATTAGAGGCCGACCGATATATCAGGCCGAAATATTCCATTTTTCTATATCGTCCATTGGCCAAAATTATTTTCAAAAGCTGAAAAAATAAAAATAAAAAAAATCAGGCACCTGTGTGGCCGACTGCCGCCACTACTAGACTGAAGAAAGGACTCAAAGGACCCCAACACACGGTTTATTTTTTAGAGGTTGTTTAATATTTGAAGTTCAATAAATATTAAGAGATGTATTGACTTATTTCATTAATACTGCACACAGTAAGAGTTCAGTTGTCTTTCCTAATAAACGTGCTGCTAAAACATAAATATATCGACCTTAATAATCGGCTTTAGATATCAGCCATCGGCAACAAAATTCTTAAAAAAATCGGTATCGGCCTAAAAAAAAAACATATCAGTCAGCCTCGTATCTGGATTAACCTCAAATATGCCAGAGACTGGCA
Source organism: Nothobranchius furzeri (assembly GCF_043380555.1). Lineage (NCBI taxonomy): Eukaryota > Metazoa > Chordata > Actinopteri > Cyprinodontiformes > Nothobranchiidae > Nothobranchius > Nothobranchius furzeri. The sequence continues at coordinate 66,006,206 of NC_091751.1, read as the reverse complement.
CTGAAGCTCAAGGACAAAACCTGTTCCCATTTGCCCTCTAAGGTATTTAAACTTACCACTCATTTCAATTAAATGTTCTAATCATGGCAAAAAATCTCAAATTACTCAGAATGAGTGGACAGATTTAGACATATTAGTCTTGTTTACAGATAGAGATCTCCCTGAGGTGAGGTTTAAATATCCAAAAGCTCACTCACTGAAAATCAATCAGCCCACAACAGCTTTCTTATACCCTGGTGCAATTAAGCTGAACAACTGCATGGGTTTTATTATTATTATGGTATGTGGTGATGTTCTCATGGAGGCATTTATAAACCAGCACGTCTTACAGAGCGCTTCAAACATGCAGCTCTGAAGGACAAGCCTTTGGATTTTTACAAGACAAAGTGATGTCCAAATCCTGCAGCCACAGCTCAGGAAGCTTCAGATGTACCAAGCTGGCAAGCCAAACACAGCGGGTCTACCAGCAGCGTAAGAGATGAGATAAACAGTTAATCTGGAGCACTTCGTGTTTCTGTCCTTTATCTCTAAACTGCGAAGGTTGGTGTCAAAACATGAACTTGAAATGGTTACCCATGACTTTATCTCCTCCCGTCTAGATTACTGTAACACACTCTTCACATGTTTTAACAAAAAAGCCCTTGACCGCCTTCAGTTGGTCCAGAACTCTGCAGCGAGGCTCCTAACTGGAGCAAACAGAAGAGCACACATCACTCCTATTCTAACGTCCCTGCACGGGTTACCTGTTAACTTTAGAATCCTGACTAGAACTTTCAATGCTCTACGTGGTCAAGCTCCTGAACTGTTAAAGCCTTATGCTCCAACCAAGCCCCCACAATGCGGCTCAAAAATTTAAGCAATCCCGGAAGTACCAAAAATTGCAGTTCCACCCTCATCCACTGGGGGCTGGTGTCAGAAGCGAGCAAATCCTCATTGACTCACATGTTAAAAATACCAATTTCACAGCATAAATAAACATGTTTACAGCCTGCTACCAAAACATGTTTTTTGTTTAAATTATCTAGTTTACACTCATGACAACTCTGAGGGGGGGGGGGGGGGGGGGGGATTTTGTATTAAAAGCCTAAAATTCTGTATAATTAATGAGCATCAGACCCACGTGACCACAGAGCTAGCTCCGTGGAAAGGCCTCAGTAGAGCCTCGGTCTGGCTTGGAAACTGTTCTGGGATTTTGAGTCTCTGTGTTTGTGTATTCTTTTTTGCATATTTTTTGTGCAATTGTTGGACAAAACGACTTGCTGTGGCATTAATTGCACTAATAGAGCGTCCAAGGAGTCTCCACTTCATTTTTTTCGGTAAGTAAAATTATATTTATGTATTTTAGGTCACTGCCGAGCTGAGCTTAGATTTTAACATGTACTGTTTAACCATGAAATTTAAATGTAATAGGGTAAAACCCAGTGCATTTAACATAATGCTGCACTTTAGAAAATGGGTTGAAATATAACATGTTGGTGGAGCTGGGTTCCGACTATCGGCTTGTGGAGCTCTCGGGAGACCGATGTTTTCCACCTGCTCTCCCCTCCCCGCAGCTCGGTGCATCTCTGATTGCCGCGACTCCTGACTGCTGCGCGGGTTGCCGGCTTGTGGAGCTCTGGGATGGATACCTTTCCACCCGGTTCTCCCCAGCGGCAGCTCTGCGCATCTCAGATCGCAGCGGCACTTGTCTGCTGTGCGGCTGCCGGCTTGTGGAGGTCTCCGGAGACCTCTGTGTTCCACCCGGTTTTACCCAGCGGTCAGCCCGGCGTATCTCTGACTCAGAAGCTCTGGTGTTGTGCACAGTTAACTCCGGTTGTAGCTAGGTTGCTACCTCTGTTAGCTTAGCTCCCACCTCCGCGTTAGCTTCGGGTTAGCTTGTAGCTAGTTCGACCGGGTGTTGTCAGTTGATCCCAGCCTTACAGCCCCACCCTCAGCTCCACCTCTCTTCCCTTTTGTGGAATTGTCTGGGCTTGACGGAACCTGTGACACGGTCAAAATGGCGGTGGTGGCCACCTCCCATTTCTCCTCAAAAACGTGTTATTGGAGCCTATGGAGACCCATTGTCCAATATTTATATGTCGATGGCTCCAACCCGAGCCCTCAGGTCCACACACCAGAACCTTCTAAAAGTTCCAAAGACCAGATATAAAAGTCGAGATGATCGCTCCTTCCAGACTGTTGCACCCCAACTCTGAAATGACCTTCCTTACGCAGCATTTGGTGCTACCAATGGGGTGAAGCAAGGAGGGGTTCTCTCTCCTGTGGTCTTCAGCCTGTGTATGGATGGACTGTCAGTGAAGCTGAATAATTGCAAAACTAGCTGTATGATTGGTTCAACCCTAGTCAATCACCTTATGTATGCTGACAATCTAGTCATACTGAGTCCTAGCAGTGTGGGGCTACAGGAACTCTTAGATATTTGTTCGGAATATTGACTGGATTATGACATCAATTATAATCCTACCAAAAGTGTCATTATGACCTGCAGAACAAAGGAAGATAAAGGTCTGCAGGTAAAAGTACTGAACCATGCATGCATGTTTGTTGCTAATAAATACATTTGAAAGCAAACCTTACATTTAGTTTTTATCCCTGCTTTAATAGTTTCTGTGGTTTTGATGGTATGATGTAATTTCCTGTCTTTATTTTAACCGTTGCTGTACGTGAGTCTTGTGCTGAAGCTGGATGTGAAGAAAATGCCATCTTGTCCTGAAACCGTTCAGCCCTACTGCTGGAGCCCCCAGTTAGCTGTGACCCATAGATTCACGACTTTGGTGTGTGTAATGTGCCCCGCTGCTGCAGCGTCAGCTGATGCTGGTATGAAATCTGTGATAATTAATGAACATGGAAAGCAACTTTAATGCCAACTCACAGCCAAAAGTACACGTATGATTCTTTATGGTGAGTTGTCATGGACTGCACCACGGTTTGATGCCAAGCACTGAAATGCTTTCTTCTCCACTTCCTGCTCAGTCGAGCGTCTCTGTCTACTTGGACGGTCCTGAAGCTGGGTACCGAGGCGCTTTGACCTATAGGACATCCACTTGCATCAAAGACTCTAAGAACACCATGCTGTCGGTACTCCATCCAAGGTTTAATTAATGCCCACAACCTGCCCACCTAATTAGCCAAAGATCTGACCTTTCCCATGGCGACTGACAAAACCATCTCCTTCTCCTCATCTTAACCACTGCGTTGGTTTTGCACCCACAGCATCTCTCTCTTATTTCCTTAGGCATCATGGAGTCAGACCCATGTTACCGTGATCTGACCCAAACATGGCTCCACAAGCAGAGAAAGTATCAAATGGTTCAGAATTAAGAAGGGGGTAAGACTCTAAAACACCATCAACACACATAAAACTAAAGAAGTTGGAGTGCTGCTGCTCCAGGCAGCTTCACGGTGGGTCAGCTTATCTGTGCATAGTTTAATCTTGAAACTATGTGCACCAGGCTGCTGTACTGAGGCCCTGTCCACACGTAGCTGAGGATCTGCCAAAACATAGATATTTTTCTACGTTTTGGCCTGTCATCCACACGAAAACGGAGTTTTTTCACACGAAAACGAATCTTTTTAAAAACTGCGGCCAAAGTGAAGATCTGCGTTTTCTCCGTTTTGGGTGTCTGCGTGTGGACAGACAAAACCAGAGTTTTAAGGTCCGCAACGTCACTTTCCGCGACAAAAAAATGCTGACATCACGTGTGCGACCTGTGTTTACACTAGCCGACAGCATGGATGCCCTCAGAGCTGCGCTCGCTTCAGGAAGAAGTGGGTACGAGACTGGGGCTGCAACAACGAATCGATAAAAACCAAAATGCATTGGCAACGCATTTCTTCACTGATTTGTTTAGTCTTTTAACTTATTCTTTGTGTTGTGCTAACTTTATGTACCAGTCAATGTGTGCAGCTCATCTGTGTGTGGCAGATCAGAAATTGAGAGACATATACGTCACACATGCGATGACAAAACTACTTTTAGACGTAGCACTCGTGCGCCATCATTTCAAGTAACCTTTTTCCCCAGAACTTTACTGAACAAAGGTAAGTTGCTTGTGATTGTGTACGGAAGACGCTTTTCACTGGCACACAACGTGCTAATCTAGGTGCTGTGGAGGAAAACAGAGAAACCAGCAAAGACACAAAGGCAGAAACAGTGCACAGTTTGGGGTCAAAAGTGTAACTAAGAGCAGATTAGCTAATGCTAGCTGGTAGCAGGCTCACGATCAAGTGGGGTTCTGAAAAATCATGAAGGTCATGAAACTAACATCTAAACTCTACAAGCAGAAGAAAAGTCCCCATCATCTTGTTTATTCTCAGCTGTCTGCAGCTCTATGGAGCAGTGATGTGTCGGTCGTAAACGAACCGGCTCTAAGATCCGGCTCTTTGAAGTGAACAACGGGAGCCGGATCGTCATTGGGAGCTGTCCCCTCCCCTCCCCTTGTGCTTTGGTGAAAGCTAATGGCGATTGGTCAACATGTGTAACTGCGTGTCCAGACTGTCCACACACAGAGCAGTAGGGGCGGGGAAGAGGGAGGATCAGACTCAGACACACAGCAGAGCACATGCGGGTGGAGGGAGACGAGAGGGAATGAGGAGGAGGTAAAAGGCGAGAGAGGAGAGTGCGACGAAGACGGTGAGAAAATGAGCGCAAGCAGTCGGAAAGTGGAGATTTCTTAAAGTGTTCAGTTATTAAATCCATAGAATGATAAATATTTGATATATTGCTTTTTTTGACATTATAAAATCATTTTACATATAGTTTTGCATTATTTTAGTTATAAATGTACTCTACGCAACAGAAAATCTGAGGAGCCACTTTGGAGCGAAAGAGCCGGCTCTTTTTGGTGAGCTGAGCCAAAAGAAACGGCTCTCTAAAAAGAGCCAGAATTCCCATCACTATTAACTAAGAGCAGATTAGCTAATGCTAGCTGGTAGCAGGCTCACGATCAAGTGGGGTTCTGAAAAATCATGAAGGTCATGAAACTAACATCTAAACTCTACAAGCAGAAGAAAAGCCCCCATCATCTTGTTTATTCTCAGCTGTCTGCAGCTCTATGGAGCAGAACCGCTGCAGTCAGGTCGCTGCTTCGTGTCTGCTCTGCTCAACACTGCTGCGGGATTATGGCAAGCCACTGTAGCATGTAATTTACAAACAAGTCTATCTGTGAACATAATTTAAACTAGATTATTGCTAACCTGTACATAATAGATATGTCACCGTTACATTTTTAGCAGTAGAAATTAAATGTTATTAGCATTTCCAGTAGCTTACTACTGAACATGTTAATGAAATACATAAAATTGTACTGATCATGGATTAATTAAGGATATATTTAGGTAATAGCATGTTGTTTTGCACACTACTGAACTGTTTTCTAATCATGTTCTGTTGTTCAAGTAAAGGAAGGAGAAAAAATATTTCCCTGGCAGTTTTTAAGTGTTCCAGTTTAATCCGATTAATCGAGACCCCGTCTGATTAGTCGATGATCCAAATAATCGTTTGCTGCAGCCTTAAACGAGACTACTTTCATGTTCAGCCTGCATGCGACATGATCAAATTAAAGTAAAAACTTTTACTTTTCTCAATTGTCCACACCTTTAAATCTGAACCACCACCTGAAAAGTCAGCAGCACTATCGAGTACACCATGTTCTACATCCATGTGTGACTGGTCCAAGAACCTGGCACTGTTCCAGAGTAAACAGACCGCCACGATGAGAAAAGTCAGCGGGGTGATGCAACCAAGTACGTAAATGTTACCATGTTGGGTTACAACTAACAAGAAAATCTGAAGGAACCTAAACAGAATCTCCCTTTTAAAAGGATAAAAAGTCCCAACTATATTAGAACCTGATGACCCAAAGTAAAACAGGATAAAAGGAGTTATTGGAGAGATCAATAACAGAACAGATTCATTTATCAACTAGAATACAGAAAGGATTCATTTCCTGCATAGTTTTAACACCCATATTTTTGAAGAAGAAGAAAAATTTTCTATAGCGCCGCTCAAGATAAAAATCATGAGGCGCTTCACAAAAACAAAAAATGTAAAAATATAAAAAAGCATTTAGAAAATGTTGAAAAATATATTTAAAATGAGTAAAAATAGGCAATTGTGATAAAAAAATGTTAAGAAAGAAAGAGAGTGAACAGGAAAGAGGGAAATCAGTGGATCCTGAGGAAGGTGGAATAGGTGGGGAGAGCAGAATAAAGAGAGAGAGGTGAAGAAGGTCATACAAAAGCCAGCTTGAACAAGTGAGTCTTCAGCTGCTTTTTAAAGGAGACCACTGAGTCCACTGATCTCAGACTCAGGGGGAGAGAGGTCCAGAGTCTGGGGGCCACAGCAGCAAATGATCTGTCACCTTTGGTCCTTAGCCTGGTGCTGCACAACCAGTAGGCTTTGATCACTGGACCTCAGGGACCTGCTGGGGGTGTAGGGACTAAGAAGATCACCAATGTAAGATGGTGCTTGTCCATGTAAGGCCCTATAGCAGGGGTGTCAAACTCAAAGCTGACCAAGAGAGTCTCTGACTTTGGGAACCAGCTTGTCTGGGGCACAGATGAGGATCTCTGTGACTGACCAGGGAACCGTGAAGCTGACATGATGTAAACACCAAACATGCACTAAAATGCTTTTGCAGTTTTACCAGTGAAGCCTCCGATGAGTGGACAAGCTGTAGTGTATTGTGTTTAGTCTGATTCTATAACCACCACAAACAGACCTGTTCTCCAAACGTTATCGGATATCAGGAAATAAAAACATCTGAGTCGATGTTCTGGGAAAAACTCCACATTCTTGATCAGTCTGACTCTTTTTAGCTGAGTCAACATTTTTCACATCTCTTGGCTCCACTTACCCGCAGAATAATTTAAATCAGAGTTAAAAAAGTCCAAAAGAAAAAAAACTCTTTCAAAATAAAAGCTCATTTCAAAGTAAAAACAGTGTATTTGGATTTGTGATTCATTTACTTTGTGATCCAGAGTCAAGAAGCAGGGGTGCTGAAGCAGTCCTAATACAGCTTAAAATGACCAAAATGACCATCAGGATTCCTGCTACAGTCACAATATGAAGACTAAAAATCACTTTCAGGAACTCAGAGAAAAACATCAGCTACAAAAGTATTCCCAGATCCTCGGTGAGGAAGGTCACAAGACCCCTGGACCACTCGGAAGGAGGTAAAGCTTCAGTAGCTCAGATAGGAGAGGCTGCACCAACAACAATCTAAGTTCTTCACCAGATACCCAAGACGACAACAATGAAAAGAGAAAAGATGCTCTGCCATTAGCCTCCACTGTTGCTCATGTTGCTAATTCTACTCTCGCCTTGTACAATCGTCACTAGTTTTTTGCATCACTCTCTGCGTGTATTCTCATTGGTTGATTGCAGACCAGAGTTGTAGGTTTTCTAACTCTGCTGGAAGATTGTTGGAGGTTGTGAGCTGTCGCTGGGCTGGTCGACCACAGACCTGCACATGTTCACCGTTTTTCATCACAACTGTGTTCACGATTAGGGATTTATCTAGGACGGCCAAAAACACGTGTGGCCTGTCTTTACGCTCAAGCAGGAAAAGGTTCTTTGGTCAGATGAGACAAAACTACACCCTAAGTTTGGTGAGCACCAAAGGCTGCACCTGAACATGTAACAAAAATGGGGGCTCATCCGGGATTTTTAACTACATCAGACCATAAAGGAATGTACAATCCCTTGGTGGTGGTATTTTAAAGGTGTTTTATTTGTTTTAAAGTTTTAAGCAACAGATGGCTTTGAGGATGACTGGCGGGTGCTTCTGGAGGCCCCGCCCCCGCCGACGGATCCACTGCTGGATGGGCTCTGAGAGCCTACAAGCCTGATCCAGCCAAACATGAGAAGAGGAGAGGAGCTTTTGGATCCAGAGATGACCTCCACAGGCAGGTTCAGAGGCTCTCCCTCTTTAGGGAGAGTCCGATTGTTTTTACCTAGTGTTGCCGTGAGGAGGGTAGTGTTGGTGTCTCTTTGGACACCATCTCGGGAGCACCCCAGGGAGTCTCGGGGATGTGCCAGTCAGAGCCCTTCTTCCAGGCTCTGCTGGTTTTGTGCTTAATATGCCACCCTGCACTGTCTCCATGATGAAGCATGGTGGGGGCAGCATCATGAGGGGGGTGCTTCTTAATGAGCATCTCTGGAAGGCTTGTAATGGTAGCCTGGCCAGCCATGCCAATGCTTCCTTATGGGAAGCATTGAGCCTGGTAATGCTGACATTCAAATAACCCCACCCCTTGAGATTCCTAACTGAGCCAAACAGTGCTGAGCACGGGCCCGGATGTAGGCATGGGCAAGGAGGGGCAATGCCCCCCTAAAAATACTGACTGCCCCCCAAATGCAATGACATGAAGAAATCCCAAATTTGAAAAGATTTGATGAAAAAGGGTCAGAGTACCCCCTTTCATTCTCAAAGTATCTGCTGATTGGTAGATGCATAGGGAGGGTGTGGCCAGCCACTGAACTTCGTTCTCTGTCGTGTCACTCGCTTCACAGTTCACACGCTCCCAGACAGTCAGCAGCAGAACACAGAGACGCACCGTTGTTATCTGAGCTCAGCAGCCACTGGTTGAAGTTTTCTTCTGCTGCCGGTCACTGGAATTATTTGGTTACTCTTTCCCAAGGTTTTAGTTTGCCTCGTTCTCTTTCTTTTGCTTTTTTAGTGAACCGAGTCGACATGCGCAGGTTTCTGGTTTCTAAACCTAGCAACAGTGCTAAGGCACTAGCGGCAGAAGCCAGCTCGTCGGGTGCTGCTTCTCAAATAATAAAAAAAAAAAAAACCCAGATACTATGTAAAAACAATTGGAGAAGTAGTTCAGTTCCTAGCAGTAACTGAACTGTGGAAAGCTCCAGTGGTGATGATTTCTCTGCAGGACTGTTCTTAAAAATGGTTGACTACACACTGGCCAAAGACTTCAAATTTAATGAAATAAACACATCCCAGAAAATGCTAAATACACATCTCACAACATACAAAACTAAATAATTGAAACACTGGCAAAAATGGTATTAAAAAAGCTCAAAGATAATTATGACAAAGCAGATTATGCTGGGTTTTGCATCAAAAGTGATGGAACTAGAGACAGATGCAAAATGTGAAGCAGGGGGTAACATAAGAAACGTGACAGTGGATTTAAAATTGGTTTAATTGCCATAAAAAGGTTTTAAAAACAAGCGAGCAAGCAGATGGAGAGCATTATTAAAATAATGCCTAGCAAAAATCAATACTAAAAGTTTAACATTTAAAGGACCAGTAATATCAACATTAAAACACCTGGTTAAAATTTTTACCGAAACAGAAGGTGTTTTAAAAAACACAAGTTGATAATAAAAACTGACACACTACGAACACACTGAGTGTTTTAAAGGAGCATTATGGAAGTTTGACAGCCAAAACATGTATAGAAATAATAAATGTCTTCTTCATACATTCTCCTGCAATGCCCTGGTCCTGTAGAATGAGCCCTGGCATTTTTACTGTGATTGCCTGTTTTTCTGTAAAATCACAGAAAAAGAGAGATGCTCGGGTCGAGCAGGCAGCTTCATGCGCGTTCACGCTCAGGCATCGCCCGTAGCATTTGCTATCCGTAGCTTTAGCAGCAGAGAGAGAGGCAGTGCCACTTTGTCGCTGTTCCTAACGCCTAGTGACAAAGCTAGCTACATTTCTGAGGACCCTTAGCTACTTTCTGTAGAACTTTCTTCTAGAGATTTCCTGCAAATTAGCAACAAAATAGCCATTTTCGCTCCGAACCGTTCTTTGAACGTTGTTTCAGCTGTCATCAAGGATATAAATATTACAGATACAAAAGAAATCACTGGCACTTTAGCTCACTTAGTAAGACGTCTGACTCCCGTGCAGAAGACCTGGGTTTGATTCTGGATGTGAACATAGTTTATTTAGAGTTTTTTTTACATTAATGGTATATTTTTTTTACAGTAAAATGCCCAAATTTTTATTTGAGACTCGCCGAACGGCGTTGAATTCACAGATAAAAAAGATGTGGGTTCAACTTTCATTTTGGAACAATTTTTCAAGCAAGGGAAGGGAATGATCTGAGCATGCAGGAGGACTGACCCATCATAAACCTTTGTCGGCTGTGCTGAAGAGAAAGGTACAGAACCCAATTATTTAATTAATTAGCTGCACGTTCTCCTGTCCTCTGGGCCACACACACACACACACACACACACACACACACACACACACACACACACACACACACACACACACACACAGACACACACACACACACACACACACACACACACACACACACGGGACTGTCTCAGCTGTCATTTTCGTTAAGGAGTGTGCACGTACAGCATGCGCGCCTCGTGCACAAGCCTACTATTGAAGCTGCCGTTACGCTTTTTACTATAAAAATTCAAAACTCCGTAAAGTTCCTTTAAAATCCCAAAGTCGGTAAACTACGATGTTAACCTTAAAATCAATACATAAACCAAAATGATCACATGGATCTTCTAAAACAGGGGTAAAAAAAAAAGGGGTTTAAAACAAAGCGTAAAGCCTGGAGAACAGCAGAACCCCTGGACTGCTGCCTCCCAGACCGCTGCAGGCACAGCCATTTTAGCCCAGGTGCTGGTCGTCAGAGAGATTCATCTCAGCTGTGCTCCTCAGCAGCCTGGAAGAGAGGAGGAGGAGGGGCGGTGTCAGGCTGATCACCAGGTCTGGGTGATCCTGGCTCCTGCATCCAAAGTGGCCAGGCTGGTGGCCGTAACATGGTTAGATTTGTCTGTAATGGCCTCCGAGAGGAACACCTGATCGGTCTGCTTGACCTCAGTCAGTTAGATGCTGAATTCATTACCACCCAAATTCTTGAGCACCTCTCTGACTCAGGCTATAGTGCAGCTGAAATGATCAGTCAGTGCTATGATGGAGCTTCTGTCATGAGTGGGGTTCAGGCCTTAATGCAGAAGAAGGTAAGGAAGGATATTCCCTACATCCACCGCTACAACCACCAGCTGCACTTGGCAGTGGTCCATGCAATGCAGGCAGAGCCGTGTGCAAAAACCTCTTCTGATCTTTCAGGATCTCTACACTCATTTCTCCACCGTCATTATGTTTCACAGAACTATGACGTTCCCTCCCTGAAACGACTGTTGGAGATCAGGTGGACAAGCCACCATGATGCGACCAAGTGCCTTGTGGAGAATCAGGATGCTGTTATGAGTATCCTGTCAGAGGTTACAGAGGACAGAGCTGCTGCTGTTGATATCTGTACAGAGGCATCAGGACTGTTGATGATGTTAAGGAGGCACAATTTCGTTGAAATAGGAAGATTCCTCCTTTAAGTTCTGAGTTCCTTGAAGTCTGCAAATTCTATGCTGCAGTCTCACTCTGTTGACCTGTGCTGTGCTTCAGAAGTAGTCAGTGCATCTCTGCAGGCTTTGAAGCAGATGATAGAGGAAAGTGAGACATTAACCAGCACACCTGCACCAGCTGCTAAAAGACAAAGAAGAACAAGCTCACTGCTAACAGGTAGCGTTGTAATTTCCACTGTGGGCCACGCAGAAGACTCCACAACTCCTAACCAGGCTCTGAAGAGAGCTCTTCCCAACATTTTGGACATAGTCGTTGTAGAGATGGAGACAAGATTTTCCAAAAGCAATCTTGATCTCATGAAAGCAGTTAACTGCCTTCAACCTCAGTCTCCCTCTTTTCTGGATCCTGACTTGTTACGACCTCTACAGAAAATGACAGGAAGTGACAAACTTTCCAATGAGATTCTTGTTGCAAAAATAATGTTGGAGAAATAATTCAAAAAGACTGATGACGATAACAGTGTAGAGTTTGTAGACCTCTCCACCGTTTGCACATATCTACACGGGTATACGAATGCCTTTCCTCAGCTCCACTGCATGTATGTGACCTCCCTTGTGACTGGAATATCAGCAGCATCATGCGAGAGCTCTTTCTCCACTTTGTCTGGTGTCCTTACCCCGTTCCGCCGTACTACGCTTCACGAGAGAAAACGAAATGTAGTCATTCTGGCTCACGAGAAGGCCGTAAAAACAGGCCTAGGTATGGATGGATTCGTTAGGACTATTGCACAGAAAAGCAGACGGCTGATGCTGTAATGACTGATAAAAGCCATGAAGAAATAAAAACAACAATAATTCTAAAAAAGAAATAAAAAATATAACTAAAATAAGGTAAAAAATATATAAGTAAAATAAAAATAAATATATATATATATAAGTGAAATAAAAAATTAAATAAAAAATATAAAATAGAAAATGGAAGGATAGACAGTTAAGATAGATAAAATAGATTAAAGACATAAAAACATTAAAAAATTAAAAGAAGACAGACAGACAGACAGACAGACAGACAGACAGACAGACAGATAGATAGATAGATAGATAGATAGATAGAGGGTAGTGTAAGGAATGGATCAAAGGAAAAGATAGAATGTATGGATGAACAATGTATGGATAGAAGAACTGTAATGAACTGTAATGATGATAGCATAGTTTTCTATGCATTTTAGGAATTTGGGGGTATGTGAAACCCGAAAAATTATTTCCCAGACCTGCACCCCCTGATAATCTACCTGCCCCCCTTTGTAGGGCTGGCTAAATCCGGCCCTGGCTGAGCAGCGTACGTCACACACCGCGACGCTCAGTTTTTCATAAACAACGAAGATGGCGTCTGAAGCGGAGTTTGCCGCAGCTATTTCCTCTGTTCTAACTGACTTGGACATGTCTTTACAACCAGAAGCACTAAAAGTCGTTCTTCTAAAGAAAGATGTTTGTGCTGTTGCCAGATTCCACCTCTGACTACAGCTACAAAACTACAGTGTTGTGCGATGCAGTCGTCCTTTCCACCTTTTTTCTGACTGGTTAATTTTGAGCTGACTAGCCCCGCCCCTCATGATGCTAACTGCTATTGCGTATCCAGACTAGGTTTGGAATTGAAAACTGGTTTTTGTTGATAACCAGTTCCCATTGTTTCAATTCCAAGGAATCGTTCGCCACTTTTGCAAATGATTCCCCTTATCAATTCCAGTCAACACGAATGACGTCATCGCTGCATGTTGCGTAGCTTACAGAAGCAGGAAACATGGCGTCTAAGCGGCATAAACATTCAAAAATTTGGTTATACTTTACAAGAAAGCAGGACAACAAGATAACTTGCAATAATAGAAAAGCAGATATTTCATCAAGGGAGGAAACACTACGACTGTACAAAAAAATTTGGGCTCAAAATATGTGATAACTTACAAGTTATTGATGTTTTGACCCGCTCTGGACTAGTGAATTTCAACTCAATCTCCTGTTACTCCTGCAGGTAACTAACTAACACTGCTTATGGTAAATGGCCTGTATTTGATATAGCGCCTTCTAGTGTCCTGGAACCCCCCAAGGCGCTTTACAACACAATCAGTCATTCACCCATTCACACACACATTCACACCCTGGTGGAGATGAGCTACGATGTAGCCACAGCTGCCCTGGGGCGCGCTGACAGAGGCGAGGCTGCCGAGCACTGGCGCCACCAGTCCCTCCGACCACCATCAGCAGGCAAGCTTATCATGTTAGCGCCACTCTAGCAGCCTCCAGCGACTAAAGTCCGACCTGTACTGAGATTTTTCCCACTCTGCAAAAGCTACAGCAACACTGTACCGAACAAGAAGACGACTCTGCCTTCACAGGGAGCATAAAGGAGCACATTTGGAAAGATATTTCCAACCGATACAGGAACAACTGATCATTAATCATAAAGAAGCGGACAGTTGTTTGCCACCTGTTTAACTACTCTGGAATTAATAAAGAATTGGATCGATAGACAGAATCGACAAAGCCATTGATATTATTAAAAAGTTATCACTGCCCACCATGGACGTAATTTTTGTGGGGGGGACCCCCCACTTTTTCCAAAGTCAAGTTTTGACCCCTGCACTTTTTACCATCCAAAAACAATATTACGCTATATTAAACTGACACTGGTTGAGCTCTAGGACCAAGAGGAAAACAACCATTTGACCCATTAGGGTCAAAAATCAATGGGAGCACAACCTCCAGCAAAATACCAAGTGGCAATGAGTGACGAGGTAAATGTGTAAAACAACAATGCTTATTAATGATGACCGTTTGTAACCAGTTTTTACAAACCAGTAAATGCATTTTTGTCCTCACAGACTTCCATAGAAGGAAACACGGCATCCAATATGGCGTCACCCAGAGACAAAAGCCTAATTTATACTTCGTCTGCGTCGGGACGGACACACGCAACACCATTATCCGTCCTGGCGAGCCTGCTGGAGAGCCCTCACAAGGACGGACGGAGTCGAGCTCTCTTTTCTAAACATCCGAACGTCGAGACGGGAGAACGCAAGCTTGTGATTGGTCAGGACACCGCTGTCGTCTACAGCGCCGTCATTGCGCCCTCAAGAACAAACAGAGCAGAGGATAACTAGCAGCAGCTTGAAGAATACCTCACAGAAAAATCTCTAAAAATATGAACGTTTTATTTCCCCGTGACTGGAGGAGAGAAAAGATGCGCAGCAAGCCTTTCATTTGTGGATGGAAATGACGGGAAACGTGGGTTTAGAGGTGACGACAGAGGTGGCGAGTGCATGAAGAGGTGGAGGGGGATGAGGGAAAACTTTGTCCGTGTTAAAAAGTCTCTTAAATACAATAAATAAATAAATACACAATATAAACACACCGTGTTGGACCGGATGCATGACAGGATACCTCAGAACAGCGCTACGCCCTCTGTTGTCCTGGCGGGGAATTGCTTTGCAACACTCCCCAGGAGACGGAGAAGTCTGAGGGTAAATGTCTCCGTCCGTGCGTCTCTCCCTGGTGGAGCTGACGGAGAAGTTCAAAATAGGCTTTAGACTCGTTCAATGTATTTTAGAACAGATTTTTATGGTTATATGTTATGAAACTGTCAATATTTTTCAACAACTGGGTAAGGCTGCACGATATTAGGAAAACCTGTGATATTCGATAACAGTGCTTAATATTGCGATATCGATATTACTCGCGATAAATGAACAAATACTAAAGTATGCAGTGTTGATGTCGTCTGGCGTGTGACGGCTGCTCTGGGTTCAAAGCAAACAAAAACTAATGCATGAATTCCATTACAACATAACATTTTTATTGCAAAAACATGCAGCTGCACCTGCTACTGTATTAGCAGCTGCACCTGCTACTGTATTAGCAGCTGCACCTGCTACTGTATTAGCAGCTGCACCTGCTACTGTATTAGCAGCTGCACCTGCTACTGTATTAGCAGCTGCACCTGCTACTGTATTAGCAGCAGCACCTGCTACTGTATTAGCAGCTGCACCTGCTACTGTAGTAGCAGCTGCACCTGCTACTGTATTAGCAGCTGCACCTGCTACTGTATTAGCAGCTGCACCTGCTACTGTATTAGCAGCTGCACCTGCTACTGTAGTAGCAGCTGCACCTGCTACTGTATTAGCAGCTGCACCCGCTACTGTATTAGCAGCTGCACCCGCTACTGTATTAGCAGCAGCACCCGCTACTGTATTAGCAGCTGCACCCGCTACTGTATTAGCAGCTGCACCCGCTACTGTATTAGCAGCTGCACCCGCTACTGTAGTAGCAGCTGCACCCGCTACTGTATTAGCAGCTGCACCCGCTACTGTATTAGCAGCTGCACCCGCTACTGTATTAGCAGCTGCACCCGCTACTGTATTAGCAGCTGCACCCGCTACTGTATTAGCAGCTGCACCCGCTACTGTATTAGCAGCAGCACCCGTTACTGTATTAGTAGCTGCACCTGCTACTGTAGTAGCAGCTGCACCTGCTACTGTATTAGCAGCAGCACCTGCTACTGTATTAGTAGCTGCACCTGCTACTGTAGTAGCAGCTGCACCTGCTACTGTATTAGCAGCAGCACCTGCTACTGTATTAGCAGCTGCACCCGCTACTGTATTAGCAGCTGCACCTGCTACTGTATTAGCAGCTGCACCCGCTACTGTATTAGCAGCTGCACCTGCTACTGTATTAGCAGCTGCACCTGCTACTGTATTAGCAGCTGCACCCGCTACTGTATTAGCAGCTGCACCTGCTACTGTATTAGCAGCAGCACCTGCTACTGTATTAGCAGCTGCACCCGCTACTGTATTAGCAGCAGCACCCGTTACTGTATTAGTAGCTGCACCTGCTACTGTAGTAGCAGCTGCACCTGCTACTGTATTAGCAGCAGCACCTGCTACTGTATTAGTAGCTGCACCTGCTACTGTAGTAGCAGCTGCACCTGCTACTGTATTAGCAGCAGCACCTGCTACTGTATTAGCAGCTGCACCCGCTACTGTATTAGCAGCTGCACCTGCTACTGTATTAGCAGCTGCACCCGCTACTGTATTAGCAGCTGCACCTGCTACTGTATTAGCAGCTGCACCTGCTACTGTATTAGCAGCTGCACCCGCTACTGTATTAGCAGCTGCACCTGCTACTGTATTAGCAGCAGCACCTGCTACTGTATTAGCAGCTGCACCCGCTACTGTATTAGCAGCAGAACAACAAACTGCATGCATGCAGTTTTTCAGTGACTTTAAAACATCACCTCCACCATAAAACTTTCTGATGCTCCAAATACAGAAAAACATCCCTTACCAGGGTTTTTAGAATAAATAAAAAAATCTGAAATAAGTTTAAATGTTAAATAATAGTTAACATCACTTAAATGCAACAGCAAATTCTCTCATTGCTACTGAGCATTTTCTCCACTTATGTGGTTATGATATAAGGCTGTTGCTGTAATTGGGAAGTGAACTGTGCTGGGCCAAACTAGGAGAATATTAAGATTTTCTGAGGGAAAGAGAAAAACAATTGTCTACCTTTCAGAAGAGGAACTGGCAAAAAAAAAAACTACATAGAAAATATGTGAAAACGTTTGTTTTTAACCCCAAATTGAACAAGTTTACCTAGATCTTAAAAAGCAGCTCAGATGATGAAACTGCAACTATGATTCTGATAACAAGCTAACAAATTGAACTAAGATAATCGGCTAGCAGAGCTTCTGACTGACAGTTTATGTGCAGCAGCAAATCAACTATCCTGATATAACTGGTTATAAAAGCTCATAAATGAACAATCACTTTGATGTGTGGGGGAACTTTTCCAGGCCCTCTTTAGCAGGGTGGGACTGGGAGGAGAGTGCTGTAGCCTTTTAGCTGGAAGCTAACCGGAGCCTGGGGCTAACACTAGCGACATGAAGGTGGGTTGGTTCACCGGCACGTGTCGGAGTCAGCCCGGTAAAAATTATTAACGACACCGAGCGGACTCACGTTCACGTTTGAAAGCGGCGCTGATTCCAGAAACATCAGCACAAAGTGCGTTCATTGCTCTGAGCCAGCAAGACGAACAAGGGAACGGCGCCGCTAACTCAGTTCGGGTGTTGCGTTCCATCCTAAGGGTCTACGTAGGGGGCGGGCGTATTACGTGAACGGAACCATCTGACTGGCCGCATATCAGAAGGACTACATTTGATTGGTCAAATAACACTTCCGCGTAAAAAACAGAGCTGGTTTACAAAAAGTTGATGTATGACACGGATGGAAATGTTTGAACCAAACATTTATCGTCGTTTTTGACGTGCTTTGCGATGGGCCTATCGCACGTCCTGTTATCCCGATGACGATAGTTTTTCGATACATTGTGCAGCCCTACAACTGGGCATCTTGTAATTAATTTACTACAACATTTCGATGGATATTTCCAGAGATTAATGGTAAAAAACTACACATTGCCACTTTAATATCATCACCCTCAATGTCACAGTCAGGGACTCTGACCAGGATAAATAATATATGTCAGTTTAAGTAGACGACACATAATCTTTATTAATCCAGTTTTCATTTCCATGGTGACAGCTGATCTCCGAGCGGTGTTTAAAGGTTTTCACCGGCTGGATAAGTCTAAAGCCTGGGAGAATTTCAAGATGGCAATAAAAGCGGGTTTGTTCTCTCTGTGGAGTCTCTTTGTC
This sequence comes from Nothobranchius furzeri, assembly GCF_043380555.1. Classification (NCBI taxonomy): domain Eukaryota; kingdom Metazoa; phylum Chordata; class Actinopteri; order Cyprinodontiformes; family Nothobranchiidae; genus Nothobranchius; species Nothobranchius furzeri. The sequence goes on along the minus strand of NC_091751.1, from coordinate 65,988,195 downwards.
TCACCAAAGCAGCTGGATGAACATCTGGAAAGGACACATGATTACTAAGTGCTCTTAATGGAGACAGACCAGAAATGGGCCCTTTAAAGAACACTTTAGACCAGAATCTGGCTTAAACCAGACGGGTTAACACTTCATAACTATTGGTTCTACTTCTACTACGTTTAATGAAGTTCAAAACTAAATAAGTAACATCTAAATCAGGATATTTAACACACGTTTCCAGATGTGTCAGCTCTGTCTCGGTGCTTGTGGGCAGATTTAACAGGTTAATAAAATTAAACATATGTAACTTTCTGAATTACATATAAATTTTAACAAAATTGTCAAAGAGAACTCTTCATGTGTGAGTGAATGTCAACAGTTTGATCGGAAACATTCCAGGAGTTTGTAAAAACGTGTTCATCTCATCAGAGAATAAAGAAATATTCTTTCTTGTGATCCACGTTTACCTTTCACACACCACAGAGCCATACTGGTACCAGAACCTGCAGCTGGCCGTGCCCAGGTCCAACCCAGCAGGACTCAAAATGCTGTGGTACCTTTCCCCGAGCAGGGCTGCATCACACACTGCAATTATTTCAGCATCAGAACTAGTGTTGTCAAAAAAATCGATACCTAGATATAAATCGATGCTAAAAGTGGATCTAAATAAGATATTCCATCCCTGTGGTATCGATATTATGGACTATTATACACAGCCTTCTTCAAGTACACCGGCACGCACGACGGCCAGATGCCGTAAAGCAGCCTCCGCCTCCCAGACAAACAGAAGAAGAAGACGCCGCATGGCTACATTGCAATTTCCCACGCGAGTTGTCTCCGATCCAAGTTTTGTCTGCCAAATAAATAAACAAAAACATAAACAGTGAATTTGGGAGGCGCTTCACAGCCCAACTTAATTAGTATACCAAGTCCGACACGTAGTTGTATATTCACGCTTATGTGCTTAAAGGAAACTCCCGTTTATTGCAACCCGGACTTAATTTCTAGCATGCAGTACGTTTGTTTACTCAAGCTGACAACTTTGGTGCTACTTGGATTCCCCGGGGTATTTAGATCCATCGGCGAATCGCCATCAGTGTGTATCCATATAACGGGTGCGGACGGGCACCCATGGTGCAGCCTCGAAATAAGACTTTATCTGCACCAAAACATCTTCATGTCAAAAGGTTTTGTTAGTGTGACAGTGTGAGCGTCCTGTCACAGTGTCCCGATTGATCATGCGCCCTGGCTACTTGCCAAAAGGGGTGTCCCTTTGGCTGACTGGCTAGAGCGTATGACTCTCACCCGGGAGTCTGGGGATCGAATCCCGCTCGGGCCCTCGTTTATCCACCTTGCCACATTAGGAATCATTATCATGATTCCCCTGTTCTTTTGGAGCGGGTCTGGGATTTCTAGGCGTGAACAGACTAGCCGCGGCTAATCTAACCGGCGCTTTTAATGACGTCACTGCCGTGCGCCAATCTGTTTTTATTAAGATTACCGGTAGATGTACCTTTGTCCTACTGTGGAGAAATCCGTTTTCTCCCTTTATTGACCAACAGAGTTGTTCAAAAGTACAGAACAAAACATATGGCGTTACAGCTTATGACAAAAATGCACCTTAAACAGAGTTTAAGCAGCAAAACATCACTCTGCAAATAGTGTATATATAGTGAGACAATTCATGATTTAAAGTGTTAACTTTCGCCAGTTTTTGTACGCACGTTTTAAAAAATGCTGATACTTGAAAGGTTTAAGCACTTTACACACTTAATTCTTAACATTTAATTTTTGCAATATAAATTGAGGAATGTTATTTTTTGAATAAACTTGTTCAATAAATTGGTGTTTTTAAATAGTATCGAAATCGAGTATCCAGTTTTTTTTCCCAGTATCGAATCGAGTTTGAAATTTTAGTGGCGTGACAACCCTAATCAGAACATCAGTGCGCAAAAATAATCCAAAGGAGCCGTTTCATTGTAAAAAGTCAGGGACGCGCTGGTCAGCTGGACACCTGTCTGAGCAGAACACACACTCTGATGAGTTGTAACATGGTAACACACACACAGACGAATCTCTGGGTTGTCTCAGACTGTACCAGTCCTCTCCCCGACCCTGGAGAGCTCACTGGTCCTGGCTGGGGTGGCAGCGAGGCCCACATTTCAGAAAGAGGGCAGACTGGTCTGATTGGACAGCTGAGGGAGCACCTACATCCCAAAAGCAGAAGAACATTGGCGGTTTTTATCTGGAGCTCAGTACAGAACTGAGTGGTTCTGGATCCCAGCACCTGGAAAGGTTCTGGAGATTATGACCAGAACCCAACCCCCGTCCCCTCAGCTGGTCCTCCTACTGTCTCTGGCTGGTTTTCACTCGAGTCCACGAGGAGACAGAGCTGCTGGACCGGATCCGTTCGGTCCAGAACCTTCTCTGAGTTAGATCCAAGACTTTGAGAGAGTTTTCCACGACTGAACAGGATCACCAAGAACAGCGAGACCGGAAGGCCCCCCAGCAGGAACAGGATCCCGGACCGGTCCGGGATCCGTTATTTGTGTCGGTATTTAAGCGTCCGGGCACACCGGACCGGCTGACATGGTACTGTTGAGCTGCTGGTGCATTCATGTCAGCCCCCCACCGCGACAGCAGCACGGCTCGGAACGGACCACCTGGTCCTGCTTCTACCGGGCAACCTCCGAACCGCCTGCCCTGAACCGAAACGGCCTTTTCGGACCGAACCGGAGACATTTAGCTGAACACGGCTCTCCCTGCGCCGCAGCCTCGTTAACATGCCGAACAATAGACCTGGTTCCGACCGAACAGGACGGACTGGCGAGGAAGTTCGGGTGTAAAACCACGCGCGTGTGCAGTATTTGGGCCAGAAGCGGGTCAGAACCACATCCGAACCTTCTTACCTTCAGATGAAGCGTCGGAAAACAAAAGATGCTGCAGCCATTTGTGTCCGTTAGCTCAGTGCGTTGGTTCGGCCTGACAGCATCCCGAACACAGCCGAGAACAACCGAGTCCACCCGAACACAGCAGCATGGGGAAGCGCCACTTCCGCTCAGCCTTTCACTCAAAGCTTCATATCGGGTCTGCGACTCGGAACCGGTCCGGTTCAAGTTGGACTTCTACCAAAAATCCCGCAGGCACGTGAAGGTTTTAAGGACCTCATTGCTGCGTCTTAGACACCCAGTAAATGTATAAATCTGTATTTAAAACCCCTCACCCTAATTCAAACAGTGTATTAGTATTGGTGGTCTTAATGGGAATAAAAATACATTATTAAGTTTAGTTAATCCATGAGCATACAGCTGCAGGTAAAAACCAAAACAAAAGAAGAAATACATCCTGATCTATTTTACTTTGAAAGCTGACCCTTGCTTCCGATACTGAGGGGTTAGTGTAGCAGCTTATCGCGGCTCCCAGCAGCTCAGACAGCAGCCTTGGGCTGACCTCTGGCCCATTTCTGTAAGACCAAAGACTTTAAGTGGTTAAAATGTGACGCACACACCTCCGTGTATTAGTCTGTTTATTTTAGTTCCAACAGTATGACCCTGCAATGTGAAATGGGACAGTCCATCCAACAGGGGGACGGTCCAACTCAAGGTTCTGGTAGGGTTTAAATACCACGGATGGAAAGATTATAGATGAATGAATGGGGGGTTGATTAATGAATGATGGTTAGTGAATAATGAAAGTATGAAGATACAGTGGGAATGGAAACTAATCAGACCCCCACCAATTGTTCACTCTTGGTTGTTGTCACATTCTGTTTCCCCAGCTAGATTTTAGTGTCCTGTTCATGTTAATTGGTCCCACCTGCCCCTCCTTCCCTAATCACCTGTGCCCGCTTGCATTTCAGCCCTGTCGGTTTTGTGTTGTGTGTTGGATCGTCTGTGTGTCCCTGTGCCTGGTCTTTTTGTTATTCTTGGTTCCTGACATCACCACTAATTAAATAGACTTTAAACCTTCTACAGGTGCTCCTGCTCTCACCTGCTTTGGATCCAAACACCCTCAACAACAGTTATGGTGCAGCCATTTGCTAAAATCAATTAAATATTTTTTTCATCATAAATGTACACAGTGGTCCTAGGTATTCAAACCATTTACTCGGCATTTAGTAGAAGCACCTTTTTTATCTAATACAGCTGTGAGTCTTCTTGGTAAAGATGCAACAAGTCTCTTACACCTGGCTTTGGGGATCCTCTCCACTTCTTTCAGGTTGGATGGTGATGGCCATTTTTAGGTCTCTCCAGAGATGCTGAATTGGGTTTAAGCCAGAACTCTGGCTGGACCATTCAAGAACAGTCACAGAGTTGTCATGAAGCCGCTAATCCGTTATTTTAGCTGAGTTTAGGGTTGTTGTCATGTTGGAAGGTAAACCTTCGGCCCAGTCTGAGGTCCTGAGCACTCTGGAGAAGGTTCTTGTCCAGGATATCTCTGTACTTGGCCGTATTCATCGTTCCCTCAATTGCAACCAGTCGTCCTGTCCCTGCAGCTGATAAACACCCCCCACAGCATGATGCTGCCACCACCATACTTCACTGTGGGGCCTGTAATTTACAAGTGATGAGGAGTGTCTGGTTTTCTCCACACACACCGCAGAATTAAGGCCAAAAAGTTCTGCCTTGGTCTCATCAGACCAGAGAATGTTATTTCTCACCATCTAAGGGTCCTTCGGGTTTCTTTAGCAAACTCCATGCAGGCTTTCATGAGTCTTGCACAGAGGAGAGGCTTCCGACGGGCCGCTCTGCCACAAAGCCCTGACTGGTGGAGGGCTGCAGTGACGGTTGACTTTCTGCAACTTTCTCCCACCTCCTGACTGCTGCATCTCTGGAGCTCAGCCACAGTGATCTTTGGGTTCTTCTTCACCTCTCTCACCAAGGCTCTTCTCCCCCGGTAGCTCAGTTTGGCCAGACGGCCTTTTCTAGGAAGGGTTCTGGTCGTCCCAAACTTCTTCCATTTAAGGATTATGGAGGCCACTGGGCTCTTAGGAACCTCAAGTGCAGCAGAGATGTTTCTGTAACCTCGGCCAGATCTGTGACCTCATGGTTCTCATTTGTTCTGGCATGCATTGTGAGCTGGGAGGTCTTATATCGACAGGTGTGTGACTTTGCTAATCAAGTCCAGTCAGTATCATCAAACATAGCTGGACAACAATGAAGGTGTAGGACCATGTCAAGGATGATCAGAAGAAATGGAAAGCACCTGAGTTAAATATATGAGTGTCAAAGCAAAGGGTGTGAATACTTATCATGTGATATTTGAGTTTGTCTTTTTAATAAATCTGCAGAAATTTCTAACGTTATGTTTTTCTGTCAAAATGGGGTTCTGTGTGTACATTGATGAGAGAAAATGTATTTAATTGATTTCAGCAAATGGCTGCAGTACAACAAATGGTGAAAAATTGTTGGGGGTCTGAATACTTTCAATTCTATCCAAGTTTATTTATATATAAATAAATATGATATATAAGTAAATATGATGAATGCGTCATTAAGAATTATTGTTTTAGTTTAACTTTTGGCTCCCATGAGTCACATTTTGGTTTTTATTTTGTAAAAGGTGCTTATGAATACATGCTTTCTTGCTTTTGTAATATTTCCTCAGAACATCTATTCAGGTAAAAATCAAAGTCAAGTGCTGACACCTTGTGCGTTTTTCCCCTTGAAAGGGGAATTATGTTTAGTTAGAGGTGTTTATTCCAGAAAGCTAAAACAGGGCTGCCCCTGACAAACCAGTTCCCAGGTCTTCTAGAGTCCAGGAGCACACCTTGCATCACAATCCATCTAACTCCATGCAGAAAGACCCCAGGTTGGGGATTGAACCCAGGACCTTCTTGCTGCAAGGCATCAGTGTCGGCCACCGTGCCATTGTGCAGCCCTCTTTGGAAAACAAATGAGCGTACCATTTTTTCATACATCTTTACAATGTTCTAACATTGTATAGCTTCATATATTTAGTGGAGATTTAAAAATAGCAGAAAAAATAGTAAAGTCGTTCGCTTGCATTTGACTAAAAACCTCTGCCAATAGCACGCTTCGGACTGAAAGCAACTGTTGGGCCATCCAGATGTCGGCCTTGCCGAACCGGTGCACTTCCACACCTTCCTGGTGCTGTGTCTTATTTAAAGAGCAAGTCACCCCCAAATAAACTTTTTTTTGCTGATAAACTAAATAAACGAGTGTCTAATCGTGCTGCAGACACGTGTCGTCAATAATTTGTCACTTCAGTGCATCTTAGTTCTAATTTAAATATTCTGCCTAAAACTGGCAGTGTTGTGCCGTTGTCAGGTAAAAACTCTGCACCGTATTTGAATTTAAATCTGCCACCGCTATTGGCTAAGAGGTATGCTATGATGTAAACTGGTACATTATGATGTCACAATGCTGTCGTGAGTCTGTGTGTGTGTGTGTGTGTTTGTTAGCGGCTCCGCCCTCTCGGTCTGCCTGGCGACAGCATTTGTTGCATTTTTCAAACATGAAGTGGGAGTGGAGTTAGAATCTGGTAGGGGGTGACTTGCTCTTTAAACACGCCAACGTTATAATCCCATTAACCTAATTTATTCTATACTCCCCACAGCTGTCTCACACTGGCTTTTCCTATCATAGTCCCAACATTCACACTACCTACTCCCAGCCCTACCCTGTACTAATATCCCAGATTTAACTCTGTCCGTCTACTGGAACGCTTTCCACCTATCTTTCTTTGACTAACACCATGGTCCAATTCCCAGGACCCTGTAGATGGACGGCATCGGTTGCTGCCGTCGTTATGCTGCCGTCGTTAGCTCTTCACATATGGTAATCTATCTTGCGATTCACACAGTTTATGCTTTATGCCAAATGCCAGTCCCGCAGCAACCCCAGCACTTAAGGATTGGAACTGGCCAAATGATCACACTGATATGACACTGCCCCCTTGAGGCTGAATTGCATGTTCATAAATGACTACAAATTGGTTAATCGCCACATCCCCAATCTAAAGGAAACACGGAGAGGCTCACAAGTGAATGAAATGGTAGATGACACCAGATATTCTAGATTTTGTGCTACATCTTTTTTTCATCTCCATCATATCTGCGATACAGACTTTTAAAATTAAATCATTGGTGCCATAACTACTCCTGCAGCTTCTCTGGTTTGTTGCAGGCTTCAGATATTGTTAACTGAACCCACAGAGGCAGGGTGACTAACGGTCAGAACACAAAGAGTCCAGTTAGACTTGGTGTCTAACCCCTGCGTGCTTAGTAGATAATACAGAGGGAGTGTTGATGAATCATTGCACACCGTCCAGTCAGTCTCCCCATCCTCGTTCTGTCTGGCGTCACAATTATAAATGTAGGATATGAGTAATTTTATATAATACAGGACAAAGAGTGTATGTAAACATTAAGATAGGTGGTGGTAGGTAAAACATCTATATGCCATTGATCTCCTCAATCATCTGAGCTGATCATGACAGCTTTCAAAGGTGGGGTTGAGAAAAAAAGATGATGAATTATGTATAAAAGATCTTCTTCCTGACATACCCTTCATCACACAGGCACACACCCATACTGTTACCTATAGCAACTAAGAAAGCAGTCTACAGAGGTCATAGCCCTTCAGAAAACCTGGATGATGAGGTCATGTGAGGACACAGCAGCCTCCAGACATGCCTGCTTCTGAAATTATTTCTGTAACACCTGTTAAAACGATACACGCAGCCCAATAATACACACGATACACAATCATTTGCATCAGCAACACTTCACCTTTTTGTGTTTCCTTTCTCCTTTTTTACCCATTTATGATCGAGTAACTTCTCTGACGGTCGTATTTCAGGACTTATAACACAATACGAAGAGAACAGCAGTGCTGCTTCAGAGAACATCACTTGACACTGTTGGTTGGTGTCATGTGCAACATTTTCAGCAACCAGGTGTGGAAATTCCTTTGCAACATTCTTTAACAACGATCCAAAAGGTGGAATACGAGATAGGATCTATGCTCTTTGAGAAAACACATCATCTACCTGTTGGTTGTGGTCGAAGGAAGCAATGGCGCTAATGGTGTGGCGGCCTCGCATCCGTCAGTGAGCCTCAGGGAAGCTGTGGCTACAATGTAGGTCATCACCATCCGTTTGTGTGTGTGTGTGTGTGTGTGTGTGTGTGTGTGTGTGTGTGTGTGTGTGTGTGTGTAACTATTCTAACTTTGGATTGTTTTGGGTTTAATACATTTGATCTGGGGTGGATGATGGTCAGAATGAGGGAACGCTGTGGAAATTTCCATTTTGTTTCACCTGTGACCTCACTATCTCGGTACTGTTGGAGTAAAAGCATCACTTTGTGGCAAATCATTGCTAATGTTCTCATTTAAACATGTAGGAGTAAATTCAAGATCAGAAGCAGTCTTATATTTGTGCATATAGTTAGCGTTAGCTCGAAACCTTGTTATGGTGTGGAGAGGGAGCGCTGGCAAGAAAAAGGCCACCTCCTTTTAAAGTTATAGTCCCACTGGTGGTCACACACTGGTGTGTGACATTTGTTCTCCGCATGTGACCCATCCCCTGGGGGAGAAGCGAGCTGCAGACACAGCCGTGCTCGGGAACCGTGTGAAGCAGAGAGGCGTTGGGTCTCATTTGTTCAGTCTTTGGTATGATCCGACTGGATTTTGAACCCACATCTCCCAGGGCGGACACTCATACCACTAGGCCACTGAGCTGGTTTTTAAAATGCAAATAGATGGAGATGCATTCCAAACACAATTAACTGGACCCCTCTCACTGGTAGAGGAGCTCAGAGTCACCCCTCTGTTTATTGAGCTCCGCTGGCTACCGCTAGCAGCACCCATCAAATTCAAATGGCTAATACTAGCATACAAAGTCCGAGATGATACGGCTCCCATCTACCTGAATCCTCTTGCAAAGGCTTACGTCTCGGCCCGGCCGCTCCGGTCATCACAGGATCGTCGGCTAGCAGTGCCTACACCACGCTCAGGACAATCCAGACTCTTCTCATGCATCGTTCCACAAATGTGGAATGACCTTCCAAGCACTACCAGAACAGGGGCTTCCTTTTCAATTTTCAAGAAACTCCTGAAGACCCTGCTCTTCAGAGAGCATCTTCTTAACTAGCACCCTCCCTGCACCCGTCCCCCTCTCTACTGTCCACTCCTTGTTCCCTCCTCTCCATGACTGATGTCAATGTTGTTGTTGTTAGCCTCAAGGGCAACATGCCGATTATCACTTGTAAGTCGCTTTGGACAAAAGCGTCTGCTAAATACATAAACATAAACAGAGTTGCCAGTTGAGTTTGAGCATTTGTTAAACACAACCTTCTGAAGGAGGTGATTCATACACGTCCCTCCAGGAGATCTCAGAGAAGATCCAGGAGAAGACCCATCCCTCAGCTGGTCTGGGAGCTGCTTGGAGTCCCTGCAGATGAGCTGGACAAGGTAGCTGGAGGAAAGGAAGTTCTGGGGATCACTGTTTAATCCACTGACCTGGAAAATCAGGGATGGATGGAGATGGTGTCTGTGAGCGTTCCCTCACAAAACTAAAGGACACGAAGATGATTTGTTTTGCTGTTACTCCACTCGGCTGCTTCATGAACATTTTACTGCCTAATTTCTTGCTAAGCTGCTCACAGTTATTGAAACGTTTTCTTACATAACACAACTGAATCCACAGGAGACGCAGTAGCCTGTACTGAGTCTGAACTCTGCCACGGGCCCGTTGTCAAGGGAACGAGGCAAAATTCTGTTTACTCGTTTCAAAACAGAACGGCTTGTTTTAATTTCTGCCTTGTGAAGGAATTCTTCTCAGGCTGCAGGTCATACCAGTATAACACTCACGCTGATGTAATCGGACGGTGCTCATGCTGGTTAATGTGTGCTGTGGTAAAGGAGGGAGGAATTCAACTCCCCCATCTCAGGGGGAAGGGGGGGGGGGGGGGGGGGGTTTGGAAGCAGGCATGAGGGATCAGCAGGCGGGCCGAGGCAGAACCCTGAACAGTCCCCCAGGCCCACCCCGCTGCAGCTCCCACACTCCCTCCCTGTTAAACAGAAACAGAACAAAAACGTTTCCCCAGCACGCGGACAGAGAACATTGTTTTTCGCCATGGAAGCTGGGAAAACTGTGCTGTGCATGGCAGCGTGGATGTCTGCGTGGAGCATCACCACTGAAGGTAAGGCGGCTTTTGTGTCCCAGTAAGTGAGACTGATGTCAGAGACAATGAAGCTTTAGCTGAGCCCGTCAGATCCCATCTTCGGTTGGCGTGAAGAGACCACTCAGAGGAGATCATCCTCCTAGAGTCAGTAACGTATGTGAGGATTGCTTTTAGAATCAGGATTTCTGGTTTGCTTGGGTCTTCAGAGTTAACATCTGGTTTTCTCATCTGCTCGGTCACATGACCATAAACTGACTCCAGCTCAGAGTTTAGATCACGGTTCCTCTAAACTCCTGCTGATGTTACACATCCCGTAACTGGTGACTCATGTCAAGTCATTCATAGTCAATCTCACAGAAACCTGCCCAATGATCTAATTGATCCGGCATGTCGTAGCGTGTCTCATCACACTGAACATCCGAGTCCTCGTCCTGGAAATCCACGTCGCTGACTCACTGGCTGGTGTTAGGAGTCACAGCTCTTGAAGAAAACCCCGATCAAGCTGAAACCAAACGTCGCAGTGAAAAACAAACTAATGAACCCGATTCCTGCCAGTTCACCAGTGGTCCTTTTTCAATTAACAAATACAAGCATGTTTAAGATTCCAGAGCAGCACTCGAGCCCAGACAGGAGACCCATCCTGGTTATTGCTCAAAGTCTGGTTCAGCTGGAGGTTTCTTCCTCCTCAAACAGATTTTTCTTTCCACTGATGCCCTGTGCTGCTCGAGATGGAGGATCGTGATCAAGTGAAGGTTCAATGCTGACAGAAATCTTTACTCTAACCCTAACCAATTCAACAATCTATATGAGTGTGTTGTGACTAGATTCAGGAACCGGATGTGCTCTCAATCCAACTGTTGGAGCAGGGATGGGCTCATTAGTGTTACACGTAGGAGAAGGGGTGGACTGAGACCCATCGGGTGAAAAATAAATGATATTTACTAACGACAAGGCAATACTGGAGACGGTTTATCTGTAATGGCAGTTATTTTCACTCAGCTAGAGTTTATGTGTAGCCTGGCAAGCCATCCTATTCATGTGAATATGTCGTCTGGCCACGACCCAAAGGTCGGTCATGGAGCAGGATCTCAAAAATACTTTATTAATCCCAGAGGGAAATTGATTAATCTGTCTTCCAAAATGTCTCCACATGCTATTGGACAACAAACAACGTGACGTACTCACTGCCATGGACGTAATTTGGGGGGGCATGTCCCCCCCACTATGTTCAAAGTCAAGTTTTGACCCCTGCACTTTTTACCATCCAAAAACAATATTACGCTATATTCAATTCAATTCAATTCATTTCAATTCAATTCAAAAATACTTTATTAATCCCAGAGGGAAATTGATTGCTGTAGTAGCTCAGAATAATAATAATAATCAAGTCATGTAGCCGGCCAGAGCAACGCAGTTCCGGAAAATGATTGACACTGGTTGAGCTCTAGGACCAAGCGGAAAACAACTGTTTGTGTTGAAGCCTGTTTCCCATTAGAGCATACTGTAAAGATCCCCCCCCGTGTCACCCCCACTTCTAAAGTGAAAATTACGTCCATGCTCACCGCTAAGGATGTCAGTCAATGAGGCATTGGTGAATGGGATATCTCTAATAAGAAGATATCGAGCACTCTCACTTAGGTGCTGGGTTGGGGGACTGGTACCAGAACTCCACATACTTTTTATTTCAATATGAAAAAATAAAATAAAAATAATACACAAAAATTCTGCAGGCCTTGGGCTAGAAACCACTGTTTAAAGTGAGGGTCGATGCATGGGTGGAGACGTGCTTCATCCACACTTCCTGGATGAAGGGCATTTTTTTTCAAGGAGGCGAGCAGCTCAGAGAGCCAACGTGTCACATCAGCAGGTGAGTGGCTGAGCCAGGTGGGGGTGCGGCTGCCTCACCCAGAGACCAGTGCAGTGCAGCCACGCAGTAATTTGCTGATAACGTCACGTTTTTCAGCTTAGCCATCAGCCACAGCTGGTTCTACATAAATGTGGAGCAGAGTTTTTCACCTGAAGACGGAGATGTAATTATGGTTTTGGGCTGAAATATTAAATTTAAAGTAAGTTGCACTAAACTGCCACACTAATGATTACACATGTGTACAGCACCATTAGACACTCATCGATACAGGTTATCAGCAAAAAAAAGTTAATTTAGGCATTACTTGCTCTTTAAGCTGCATGCTGCCACCTACTGTTTCTGGGTTTATAACCCCAAGCCTTTTGTAGAAAATGTACTACTGTGTGCTATTCCAGGCCATAGACATGGACAAGTAGACGCCCCCAGTGGACGCTGGGGGGTGTAACAGCACTGCCATATTATATGCCATGTTTCCTTCTACGGGAGCCCATGAGGACAAGATGCATTTACTGATTTGTAACGGTTACAAAACTTTCGTCATTCTTAAAAGTTGTTGTTTTACACATTCACCTCTTCACTTTTGCCAGTGATGAAAGGGAGTCTGATGTGCTCGTATTTTGCTAAAGTTAACACTCCACGGAGTTTTTGACCCATCTGTTGTTAAGGTCTTACTCAGACGCAAAAATACTGCTTGCTTGCAACAATTTAGGTATCTACTGCCCCCTATCGGCAGAAAGAATACACACTCTCACTTTAACTTTCTTCTTTTTTTTATGTATTTACATAATTAGCAGCCCTGGCTGTAAAAATGTTGATTTATTCTGTATATTATGTTAGTTCTTATGTTTATACTTGCTATTTGTTCAATGAAGTTCTTAACTGTTTTATTTTCACCCCATTTCGTCAAAGCTGCACATCTGTTCAGGTTCTCTATATATCAACTGATATTTTTGCTTTTAATTCACATTTCTATATTTGGAAACTTAAACGGGTATTCCCCAAAAATATTTTTCCCATGTGACCGAATTAATT
>NC_091751.1:65925164-65970164 GCF_043380555.1 Nothobranchius furzeri | reverse complement strand
TAACTTTGGCTGTTAGCACCACTGTGAGCAGCGCAACATGTCCCCGAGCTGAGCGAGTGCAGTTTTCAGGGGTAAGTCATTGTTAAAATCCTCTTGAAATGTTCAAATAGACTGCAACGAGCAACAAAACCAACATGCGCTACTCCTGGTATGTCCGGATGTTGCTCGCATCATCCTTCTTACGTGATCCAGCCCAGGAATCCTCGCAGGAATGAGGCGGATGGGAATCAGAGGAACGTGGAGGAGATGGTCGACACATTTGCATCAAGACGTGTCTTAGTAGGACATGATGAGTTATTGCAAAAACAAAACGCTAAAAAAGTCTCAGTACCAGTGCAGCAGCTGATTTTACACAAAGCATTAGTGATGGGAATTTCGGCTCTTTTTAGAGAGTCGGTTCTTTTGGCTCAGCTCACCAAAAAGAGCCGGCTCTTTCAGCTCCCAAGTGGCTCCTCAAATTTTCTGTTGCGTAGAGTACATTTATAACCAAAATAATGCAAAACTATATGTAAAATGATTTACTAATGTAAAAAAAAAGCTATATAACAAATATTTATCATTTCTATGCATTTGATAACTGAACACTTTCAGAAATCTCCACTTTCTGACTGCTGGCGCTCATTTTCTCACCGTCTTTGTCGCACTCTCCTCTCTCTCTCTCTCTCTCTCTCTCTCTCTCTCTCTCTCTCTCTCTCTCTCTCGCCTTTTTCCTCCTCCTCATTCCCTCTCGTCTCCCTCCGCCCGCATGTGCTCTGCTGTGTGTCTGAGTCTGATCCTCCCTCTTCCCCACCCCTACTGCTCTGTGTGTGGACAGTCTGGACACGCAGTTACACATGTTGACCAATCGCCTGTAGCTTTCACCAAAGCACAAGGGGAGGAGACGGCTCCCAATGACGAGCCAGCTCCCGTCGTTCACTGCAAAGAGCCGGCTCTTAGAGCCCGTTCGTTTGCGACCGACACATCACTACAAAGCACCAGCTTTCCTCCATGGTGATCAAACTCCATCCTTTGTGGTGCTGTAACTTTCTACTCAGCAGCTAACATGCTGCTTGATTGAACTGACTTCAAGTGGAAACATAGACTAAATGACCACAGAGCCCTCATGTTTAGAGCAACTGGTCTCCCAGAACATCAGAGACTTCCTCTCTATAACCCCCAGCAGTTAGCTTTCACAGTAAACACAGAGGATGCTGCTGCTCTCACATTATATAAAGAGCTGGGTCATGTGTGGAACAAAAAGGGCCTTGTATGGACGCTCTGTGTGGAAAACAGCTCAGCCGTCAACACAATCAGGTCAGACATTCGGATCTCCAAGCTGCACCCTCTACAGAGCCAGAACACCAGGGTTCTTGTGATTAAAGCCCAGCAACGATCACTCTCTGTTTAGCATAACTGTGTAAGTTGGTGTCATTTTACTTTTAAGTGTGCAGACATATTAAATGTTTTGTTCGTTCAAATGAATCTCAGTATGCTTGTGTACACATGTCAGAGTACCCCACAATGTTTTCCTTTTAGCTATCAGGCTCTTGTGGAACCAACTCCCAGCTTTAGTCCATGAGGAAGACACCCTGTCTACTTTTAAGACCAGGCTTAAAACATTTGTATTTGATAGGGTCTATGGTTAAAATCCGACGTTAGCCCAGACCTGGACAAGTGGGGGAGTAGAGGGAGGGCCTCCAACATGCCTCCATCTAAAAGGCTAGGTTATCTCTGTAGTTATGCTGCTATAGGCTTAGATTGCTGGAGGACATGCAAACCCCTCTCTACTACTTTCTTCTACCACTTCTCTCTTAAATGCATAATTTCCTGCTATTTCAGCTGTTAACTTTGTTTTTTTCTAAGTGTTTTTCTCCCCAGAAGAAGCTACAATGGTGCTCTGCTGAGCTGTGGTGGCCTCATGGAGGGGGCACCATCTTGAACACTGTTGCTAACCACTTAAACATTCTCCCTCTCCTGAAAATAACATTTTACTTTCTTTGACATTGAATGTGCTACTACTAGTTTACCCTTTAATTATAGATTCACGAGGATAAATACAATAAAGTTTATTTCTCACCAAATAGAATATTTACTAAGACAGGGGTGTCAAACTTAAATTCACACTGGGCAGAAATGAAAATCTGGGATGAAGTCGCGGGCCAAACTTATAGGAGACATAACATGAAAAACCCACTTTTTTTAATCCATTAACACAGTGTGTTTCACATTTTAAGTGTCTAAGTGAGCAAAAAGGCTTATATTATTCACTGGAGTTGCTATTTAGATATTTAATAATTAAGTTTTGGGCATATTTGTCCACCCGTTCAGTTTTTCAAATTATCTATTATGTAAAAAAATTATTTCGTCAGGATAACTACCAAATATGGTAATAGCCCTCGGCTAAACACAGAGCCAAGCCACCATTTTTTCTTCTCGCTAAGATTTTTTGTAGTCCTATTGGAAAAATGCAGAATGTCTGGTTATTTTAGCCACACACAGCTCAAAACTGTTCCTCGTTTTATGGAAGGGTGGTGTGCTAGTATTTAAACCCAGGAGCTGATGACACAACTGCTAAAAAAAAAAACACAGAAGTAGTGTGTGTGTGTGTGTGTGTGTGTGTGTGTGTGTGTGTGTGTGTGTGTGTGTGCTCTGTCTTCTCGATCCCCAGTGAGTCATGGTGGATTGCTGCTTATACTGAAACAGGATCCTCTGGAGGTTTCTTCCTGTTAAACGGGAGTTTTCCTCTCCACTGTCGCTGCATGCTTGCTTAGTATGAGGATTGCCGTAAAGTCACTGACACTCGATGCAACCTGCTGGGTTCCTTATGTAGGAAATCTTTAATTGATTGACTCAATGAACTAACCTGCAGTGGAATGTTTACTGTGTGAAGGTCCTTCAGACGACTCTTGTCGTGATTTGGTGCTACAGTATATAAATAAACTGAACTGAATTGTGTTGTACGTTGTTATTCGATGACAACAATGTTCTATTCTATTTTAGTCTTGCAATCAGCTGCAGCGTTTAGAGGAGATCTCTGAAAAATATATGGATATGTTAAAAGTGTACGTGTTAAAAATGGCCATTGGTAGATAGTGATAATGATGCAGATTATATTGAGCATCCTAAACTAAATACATTTTTGATTAACTTGTTTTTTTATGTCTTTCTTTTTGACAGATTCCATGAAGCTGATATCAGAACAGAAGCTCTGTCCCAAGACTATGACTACATGGATGACCTTCCTCACACGTATTCCTCACGATTCAACCCCTACAGAGAGAGTAAGTATCTCCTTTACAGCTAAATAACGTGTCAGTATATAAATGGTCATTGTTAAGCTTCCATTCATCAATAATATTGACTGATCTCCTCAGGTAACATCAGTTCTGTGGAATTCTCTCTGAAGGAAGTGGATATGAGTACAGTAAGCATCAGCATCACTGATCCCATCACCTCCATCCATCATCAAGGGAAGCAGCTAACCATCAGAGACATTCTCAAAAGTGATCTCAAGTACAAGATCCTGTACTACAAGTCTGGAAGTACAAGAGAGGTATGCTATTTATTCTCTGTGATCATGGACTGTTCGGCCTCATAGACAGGGCATATTGTAATTCAACTTTAAACGGACAAATATTTCTATAGAAATACAAATTTATAGTAATAATTATCCCCAGCAATCTCACAGCCAAGTTTATTTCCCCCAGCAATATTTAATTTTTTATTTTTTACCGTGTCCTGTCTGGCTGTTCAGCAAACAGAATTGATGTCTGAATGCTGGTGACACGCCTTACAGATTTACTCTCAGGTGGAGCATCAAAGCGTCTGCTTTTAATGTCACGCCTGACACTTAAAACTTTATTGTTATTGTTGTTGAATGCTTTGTAATTCCGACCAGACACGGAGACAGAGGTGAAAGAGAAAGGAAAAGACAATAATGAACAAGAGTCTGCTTCTAGACCTGCAGAAAGAGAGAAGACACCCCCCCCCCCCACAAAAAAGAAAAAAAAAAAAACAAATAAATGGGACACAACAACAATACAACAAGATCCAGTTATCAATGTGGCTGGTTAGCTCAGCTGGTTAGAGCGTGGTGCTAATAATGCCAAGGTCATGGGTTTGATCCCCATACGGGCTATCAAACCTAGACTTTGATAAATAATTCTGTTGATTAAAAATCAGAAGCCAATATTCTTGTTCCCCTAGCAATATTAAAACAAACTGACGTTCTCGGCTTTGCTGCGTTATCTGGATGCCCCTGGTGCGTGTGGCAGAGTGTGAGACTTGAGGTGATCTGTATTGGACCAGAAGAGGGCAGCAAAACATCTTAGATGCATCTAGCTTGCAGTGTTGGGAGAAACGTGGTACAAAAGTAATTAATTACTGTAATGCATTGCATTTTGCTGTAATGTGGTAATGTAAGGCATTACAGGGAAAGAAAATGGTAATATTTACTCGGTACAAGTGTCAGTAACGCGGTTATTACAACGCATTTTAAAACCCAGAATCAAGATGTGGATTTCCTAAAAATTCAAATTGCTTGAAGAATGAAAAAAGATCCAGTATCCACATATATGACGTCATTTATGGACTCAGCTTTGCGGGCATTCTATGAGCAGAGAGGACGCAGAGGTAATGACACAAATACTCCAGCCACTCCTGCGCGCGGCCGCTGCTATATTCACAAAATCGCTCCACCGAAACAAAGTAATTCGTTTGCGATCGTTTATATCAGCCCATATTCTCTGGTACTTCATGTACTTTTCAGCTGAGTTCGTAGCTTGACATTCCCCAAGGAAGAAGAACCAGATTGTTTTACCGTCTATTTCCTTTCTGTGGCTAATGCAGGCAATGGGGGTTGAACAACTTTTGAAATGAATTTTCTGACATTTTAGCAGAGTTTCTCCTGAAATATGATAGAGTGATTATCCTTGGCGATTTGAATATTCACATCTGTTGTCCTGCAAAGCCTTTGGTGAGGGAGTTCATGGACATATTGGACTCCTTTGGCCTCCAGCAACTGGTTAAGGAGTCTACCCATGATCGCTCTCACATCCTGGACTTAGTTTTATCTATTGGAATATCAATTTCTGATCTTTCAGTGAACCCGGTTTGTTTTTCAGATCATTTTCCAATTATTTTCAACATCTGTGATTTGACACCTTCCACTGTAAGACATCAAGCACGTCATTACGTCAGGTGTATTTCGCCATCTACTTTCACCCTACTGTCATCTGGTCTGGCCGATGGCTTCTCAACCATTTCACCCAGGTCTAAATCCATGGATGTAGATGATATGGTGACCACCTTCAATACTGTGTGCTCGGCTGCTCTTAGCTCTGCAGCACCTCTTAAAATCCGGAGTAAAAAATCTGTCTCTGTCACATTTCACCTGTCCTTGCACGCTTGCACTGGCTGCCTGTTAAATATCGCATCCAGTTTAAGGTTGTGACCTTTGTTTACAACATCCTGAATGGTCAAGCCCCTATCAGAACTGCTTAAGCCTTATGCTCCAACCAGAAGCCTGAGATCGGCAGATCACTTGCTTTTGTGCATCCCAAAAATGAGGTATAAATCTCGTGGGGAGCGGGCCTTTGCATTCGCTGCTCCTAAACTTTGGAATGCTCTCCCCCTTAAGCCTGATTTATGCTTCTCCGTCTGCGTCAGTGCGGAGACACGCAACGCCATTATCCGTCCTTGCGTAGGGCACGCAAGTACGTACGGAGTCGAGCACTTTTTTAAACATCCGTCTAACGAGACGGATTACGCAAGCTTGTGATTGTCAGGATGCCGCTGTTGTTTACAGCGCCGCCATTGCAAAGAGAGCCGAGGATAACTAGCGGCAGACACGGAGAGGCTTCGAGAACACCTCACGAAAAAACTCTAAAAATATGAACATGACTGGAGGAGTGAAAAGATGCGCAGCAAGCGTTTTATTTGTGGACGGAAATGACAGGAAACGTTGGTTTAGAGGTGGGGAGCGCATGAAGCGGTGGGAGAATGAGAACAGAACAGCGCTGCGCCCTCTGTGGTCCTGCCGGGCAATTGCTTTGCAACACTCTCCAGGAGACGGAGAAGTAAAAGAGCAAAACGCTTCCGTCAATCCGTGCGTGTCTGTCCCTTGCGGAGCTGACGGAGAAGCATAAACCAGGCTTTAGTGTTGGACAGGCCCCAGAACTGGGTCAATTCAAGTGTGTACTGAAGGCCTACTTCTATCATTTAGCTTTTGAGCAATGACCAAGCTTTTATTGTTTTTATTGTGACTCTGTTTTTTACTCTAGTATGTTTCTTTTAAATTTTTAGGTTATTCCTTTTATCTCCTATATGATTTTTATCTTGTTTTCATCTTGGGGTTTTCCTTTTTATTACTACTGTACAGCACTTTGGTCAGCTGTCATGCTGTTTTTAAATGTGCTTTATAAATAAACCTGGTATGGTATGGTATGGTATGGTATGGTATGGTATATTGAGCCTGAATGGGAACTACGAGTGACCATTCATCCTTTAGAAAGACCACAGTTTCTCAGTGACCGCTTTAAAATCATTTAGGGACCTTTAAGATCTTATAAAGATACAGCAGAGATAATATACAAATAGTAGAGTAGATTAGGAAAGGAAGTACTTCATTGGTCTCCTGAGGGAATTTATTGACAGCAGCACACAGGCTAGAAAAACAAGTTCAATAGAAAATACATGAAACAACAGAATAACAGTTTAGTGAAAATTCAGTCTGCGTGTTATGTAACGAAGGCAGAGAAAACCATCAAAATTAAAATACTATAGAGTAGTATAATTAGCACAACATACTATAAAGATACCATGAATATATTATAACGATAATAAAGAAGCTATAAAGATACAAGAAAGATTATTTTCGCATTCAACTATCAGCCAAGCTAAAGGCAAGGCAGCTTTATTTATATAGCACATTTCACACACAGAGACAATTCAATGTGCTTTTCATTACCAAGAACATTAAAATCAATGTAATACAATTTAAAAATGAAAAATAAACTACGTTAAAGTTAAGGGGTGAGCAAACACAGTGCAGAAGGTGCAGCATAAGAACATTTATTCACACATTTGAGGTCATGAGGAAGCTGATTCCATCTGTGTGCAGCATAGTAGCTAAAAGCAGCTTCACCCAGCTTGGTTCTGACCCGGGTTCTACCAGCTGACTGCTTCCTAAGGATCTCAGAGTCCTGCTGGGCATAAATACCTGAAGGAGATCTGATGTGTACTCTGGCCCAATGCCACCCTACCCTAAAGCAAAGGGGCAACAGTGGCACAGGAGTTAGGTGCTCGCCCCGTAATCAGAAGGTTGCAGGTTCCGCTCAGTCTGTTGCTGTCGTTAAGTCCTTGGGCAAGACACTTAACCCCCCTCTCCTGCTGGTGGTGGTCAGAGGGACTGGTGGCACCAGTGCTTGGCAGCTTCGCCTCCGTGCACCCCAGGACAGCTGTGGCTACATCGTAGCTCATCCCCACCAGGGTGTGAATGTGTGTGTGAATGGGTGAATGACTGATTGTGTTGTAAAGCGCCTTGGGGGGTTCCAGGACTCTAGAAGGCGCTATATCAAATACAGGCCTTTTTGCCATTTAAACATGGGTCTAGAATGCAGTGTGGATGTGGGGTAGGTGTTGGGTCGAATTGTACACTTTTTCCAGTTCCCTCAAAGGCCGTGATGTTCTAGAAGTCAAGGCAGGAGGAAGTTGATGCTTCAGACACATGTTAATGCGTGGCTCTTACCTGACAGAGGGAAATCGTGTCTGACTCCAGTACGGCTACTGTGTCGGGGCTAGATGCAGGTCAAAGTTACTGCTTCATGGTGACCGCCTACATCCCCTCCAGAGCCAAAGCCAAGCAGCACGGAGCCTGGAGCAAACAGCTGTGTAAACAGGGAGACACACATCTCCTGCAAGGTGGCTACAGAACTCTTCTTGTCCTTTAATACCAGCTTCTTTAAGAAAACCCAGTTCTGTTTAGAAACTGCTCCTTGTGTAAGGTGTCTGATTTTGACTCTCCTTCACTTATCTAGCTTTAAGTCCTGGAGCATGGGCTGGTATCATCTTCGTCTCACTCACAGTCATCATCATCACTATCTCACTGACTGTCTTCTGCTGCCGAAGAAACCACCAAAGAAACACAACCCTCCAAACACCCCAGACTTCAACACCTGTCTAGGATGTGAGCTAGAAAAATATTCTACAGGTGGCGAGAGAGGGCCATGGACCTTTTGTGTGGTTGCGCTCTACGGCAGAGGTATCCACGCTGATACGATCACAGTTAATCACAGTTAGTCATTTCAATCAATAATCTCACCACCCTTATTAAGATTCTTAAAGGTGGGGAACACTGAAAAACCATTTCTGATTTTATTTGGTCACTCTGAGTTTTCATGCAGGCTGAACATGAAAATAGTCTCCTACACCTATCTCCTGCTTCAGCTTCTGATAGAAAATAAACGGTGAAACTCTAGGATTAGAAAATCCTGACAGATCTACGTCACACTGTCACTTGGCATTCGTGGACTTCATCTTTACTTGTGATGGAAAAGGCTGTTGTTGGTTTAACGTCCAGGAAACAACAGTAGAAGCTAAGCATTAGCATTAGCAACTCCACCATACAGCAGAACTCCTCCAGACTTGAGTTATTTGTGGAGATAAAACATCCATGTTGCGTAGCAAACAGAGTCAGTGGTAGAGTTGCATTGTTGTCAACCAATCAGAGGTGAGATGTCCTAATATCAGGAAATGAGTCCACATCCTGCCGTCTGAAGTTCAATTCTCATGTGGCAGCTTTCTAGTTCCTGAAATGGGCGCACCGGAGCTTTATTTCCCCAGAGTACTTCTTACAAGGCATTCATCCCTACTAGAGACCACTGCAGATTCTTAATTAAACCAATGCTCCAAACCTTTAAAATGAGTAACTTTATGCCACACGATGCATTCATGTGTAGTCAGACATTTAAGACTCATTCTTGCAAATCAATGCCACCTTTTTAGATCCACTCCAGGATGCGGATAGATTCAGCGATGTTTTCTGTTGTTTTCCGCATCAGGAGCTGATCTTCTTGGAGGTTGGTTTACATCCTCTTGTACGACCAGAGTAGTTCTTCCACTACGCCACTACGACAGAAAGAGAAAATGCGACACAAACTATGGCCGAAATCACCTTCAGGTTCTTCAGTAGGCTCCAAATGGGTCTGGTCTAATGTCAGGTGTAGAGAAACATCCAACAGTCATAATTGTCAAACAGAAACAACATTTAAAACTAAAACAGAAAAAGTGAGTCCATTTGATGGTCAAACAGAACCTCTACAGCAGCAGAAACTCTGACCATTACTCACCAACAGAACATTCGCAGTGAAGTCAGAAACCGTTTTATCAAATCGAATCAAATCAACTTTATTTATATAGCACTTTTCATACAAAAAATAAATAAAATACAACTCAAAGAGCTTCACAGATTAAAATGGCCCCATAGATCCCATATTCCCATCCCAGCCCCCTCCCCAAATATAAAACAATTGACAATTACACTTCCCCTCCTGCAACCAATTTCCAAGGTGAACGCACACTCACCCACACACACACACACACACACACACACACACACACACACACACACACACACACACACACACACACACACACACACACACACACACACACACACACACACACACACACAGGCATGGACGTAATTTTCACTTTAGAAGTGTGTGTGTGTGTGTGTGTGTGTGGGGGGGGGGGGCACGGGGGGGGTGTATCTTTACAGTATGCTCTAATGGGAAACAGACTTCAACACAAACGGTTATTTCCCGCGTGGTCCTAAAGCTCAACCAGTGTCAATTTAATGTAGCGTAATATTGTTTTTGGATGGTAAAAAGTGCAGGGGTCAAAACTTGACTTTGGAAAGGGGGGGGGGGGGGGGTGTGTGTGCAAATTTACGTCCATGCACAAACGTGAACAACAGAGTAAACAATAGGCTGAGTTCGGATGGGTCAGGTAATGGACGACACATCATCAGCTGCCTCGACAGCAACAGATCCACGGCAGCAGCCCAGACACCGGCCCATGACGCCCAGGGAGGGAGGGCGGAGACCCCCACCACTGCCCGGGCACTACCCGAGGAGCGGCTCGGCCGCCGCCGCCGACCACCAGCCCCAAGGCAGAGGGCTCCGCAGAGGAAACACTGGAGGATTAAAATATATAACTGTAAAATAACAAAAGCTAATATGGATAAAAAGTAACTGATACAAATTGATTATAAAGATAGTAAAAGAAAACATAATCATATAAAAACACTAAGATGTAAATAAAATTACAAAAGTAAGTAAAAGAGAGAAATAGGTATGTGTATGTATATATTTAAACAAATATGACAGGTGATACAGTTAAACAGACTAGATAAATAGTAATTAGTTAAAAGCTAAGCTAAAAAGGTGGGTCTTGAGCCTATTCTTAAAAGCCTGGACATTCCCTGAGGTCCTCCGGCAGCCCGTTCCAAAGGCGAGGGCCGTAGTACTTGAAGGACGCCTCACCGTGGGTGTGTGTCTTAACTTTAGGGATAACTAGAAGACGGCTGCCAGAGGAGCGCAGAGACCGCGAGAGTTTATATAGTCAAAGCAGTTCTGAAAGATAAGAAGGCCCAAGACCATTATGATACTTAAAAACCATTAAATGAACCTTAAAATCCATCCTGAAACATATGGGGAGCCAGTGCAGAGACCCTAAAACCGGAGCCATGTGCTCCCGCTTCCTGGTCTTCATCAGGACACGTGTTGCTGAGTTTTGTAAAAGTTGTAAACCTGAGATGCTCTTTTTGGGAAGACCAGAAAGCAGGGCATTGCAGTAATCAATTCTACTGGTTATAAAAGCATGCATGAGCGTCTCTGCATTGGCCCGAGAGAGAATAGGGCAGACTCTGGCGATATTCTTAAGATGGTAAAGACCTATTTTTGTGATGTTTTTAATGTGGGGGATAAAAATCAGCTCAGAGTCAAAAATAACACCCAGATTCTTCACTTGTAGTGATGGATAAAAAGACAGTGATCGTAGTTTAGGTAAAAGTTTCTCTCTCTGGGTCTCAGGACCGATGACTAAAACTTCAGTTTTGCCTTGATTGAGCTGGAGAAAGTTTTCAGTCATCCCTGATTTAATATCTAAAATGCAATTAAAAATTGTTTCCATTGGCTGTGCGTCATCAGGAGACACGGAGATGTACAACTGTGTATCGTCAGCGTAACTGTGGAAATTCACCCTGTGTCTCCTGATGACGCTGCCCAGAGGGAGCATATAGAGGTTAAAAAGCACTGGGCCCAGAATTGAACCCTGAGGCACACCGCATGTGATGCTGTAGACCCCAGAGGAACAGGTATCCAAACTCACCATAAAAGTTCTGTCTGTGAGGTAGGAAGTGAACCAACTGTGAACAACACCAGAGAGGCCGATCTGTTTTAAACGGGTTAAAAGAATAGTGTGGTCTACTGTATCAAAGGCAGCGCTTAGATCCAGCAGAACCAACACTGTCGCCCTCCGGGCATCATAATTTGTTCTAAAATCATTTAAAATCTCCAGAAGGGCCGTCTCAGTGCTGTGGTTCACCCTACAACCAGACAGAAATTTCTCTAGGACATGTTGGCGGTTGATAAAATCATTAAGTTGTATTAAAACAAGCTTCTCTAAAATTTTAATTAAAAATGGTAAGTTGGATACCGGTCGAAAATTGTTAAAGTCATTAAAATCTAAATTGCTCTTCTTCAACAGGGGTCTGACCCGTTTAAAAGCAGCAGGAAAGACCCCCGTCTGAAGGGAACAGTTCATCAAAGTTAAAATCTCATCTCTAAAAGAGTCATACAATTGTTTAAAAAACCTTGTGGGGATAGGGTCCAGAACACACGTGGTAGGCCTCACTGAGGAGAAAACTTTATCAATAATCTCAACTTCAACCAAGACAAAACTGTCCAGTGTTTCCTCAGACAGACACACACTCTCAGATTGACCGGGAGCAGCATGACATTGGGAGGATAAAATGTTACGTCTGATGGTGTCTACCTTCCCTCAGAAGTGGGCTGCAAACTCCCCACAGAGAGCATCCGAGGGGGTTTTCTGGAAAGAATTAAATTCACGACCCAAAATATTTGTAATTGTGGAAAACAGAATTTTGGGATTATTTTTGTGTTCAGAGACGATTTTAGAAAAGTAATTATTTCTGGAATTTCTAACTGCTTTGTTGTATGATTTTAATAATTCAGTGTATATTTGTTTATTAATTGTGTTCTTATATTTCCTCCATTTTCTCTCCGTCGCCCTGCAAGATTTTTTCAACATTTCATGTATTTGAGTGCGGCGTGTGTGTGTAGAAAACCTTTATTTTTTATTTTTTTGGTGCGGCTTATATTGAGGTGCGCTCTATAGTCCAGAAATTACGGTACTTGGGCCATTGTTGATGACGTTTCACAAGTATGTGAGTACACAAGTGCAGACAAGTATACATATAGAGAAACGGCATCTGAATACAATTGTCTTTTCTTTGACCTTCTCAGTATTTCATATGGTTCTGGAGCCGTTCTGGTCCAGTTTTTATTTATTTAATTGAGTTTAACAGACATTCTGTTCCATCAGCTCTTGTATTATCCCTTCATAGTCAGGTTCTGGTCTGGACTTTGGATCATTGCAGAACCTTGATTCTTCTGTTTGTCAGACATGTGTTTGGATCATGGTTCTGTTTTATGACCCAGTTTGGTCCAATCAGCTGTCAGTCAGATGAACTCCCGTTAGACTCTAGAACATTAAAATCCAGTTCAATTCAATTCAAAGATACTTTATTAATCCTAGAGGGAAATTAGAGATTTTGGTACCAAGAGGTTTTCATAGTGGACTAGTGAGTGCTGCAGCTATAGGATCAGCCCAAACCATCAGTCCACCACCATGCTGACTGCCTGATCAGCTGTTTGTGCTGATTTGGTTTTCTCCAGATAAAGAGCAAATTGCAGGTTCATTTTTTTTTCTAAATCATGTAAAACGCTATACAAAAAAATACCATTTGAATGCTTATTGTGGATGTTTCGTTGTAAAATACATAACAGCAGTTTTTCTAGTAAAAGTGGCTTTTCTCAGCAAAGCTTCTAAAAAGGCTCTTGTTGTTAAATCTGAACCTCTGACGTAACCAAAGGGAGTTAGAAGCTAGGAGCTGCCTCAGCTCCGGAGCTGAGGGCTCCGCAGACCCGTAGCGGGGTTAAAAAAATTAAATACGGATTTCTGGAGCTCAGATCATCGTCAGAACCACCAGAAGAGATACGCTGCTCAGCGGGCCAGCTGAATTCCGGGTCGGAACCGGATCAGAACCGCCGCCTGGACCACCAGGAGAGGATGCGCAGCTTTTAAAAATACCAACTCAACTGGCTCGCTGGTGTCTGGGTCGGATCCAGCTCACAGAAGCCTGCATGAGCTCCAGAACCGGATGGCGGGCGTCTCTCTCCCTCTCACTAAGAGCTAAACTACATTACGTGAACGGATATTAACGAGTATGAGACAGCTGACAGACGCTCATTAGTATCACAGTTTTTCTCAATGGCTAAAGCACAATTCCTGAAACCTTGCTCCCTTTTCTCAAAACATTAAACACAAAACCTCAGCTTCAAGCAGGATTTACAAAACCTCTCATTCCTCTTGCAAAATCAAATTTTTCGTCTCAAAACAGTTTTAGCTGTGCTCAAAATCAAACACTACTCTCAAATCATAATCAAATTACTCTAAATTACATACACCATCAAGCAGCCAGTAAACAATACACCAAAAAATCGAAAGCACAATGTTCAGAGCCATAAAATTTGTTTATTGTACCATAAACAGCCTGCAGTTAATTGTGCTACAGTGTTCAATGACAATGAAGAAAAATATTACATTAAATGAAAAACAACATAAGACTCAACATGTTATCAATGGGTCTCTTCTTGTCTGTGGGCTGGGTCAGGCCGCAGCACTTCATCGACATCACATGCAACATTTTCCCTCCTGGGGCTCAAATTGGGTTGCACTCTAAGTCCTGCCTCTCTCATTGTCAGCTCATGGACAACAACATGGTCTATGATTGTTGCTCAAATTTCATTGGATATTTCCACTCTTCCTCTTCCTCTTCCTCTTCGTCCTCCTCTTTCCCTTTCTTGCCCGCCTCCTCATCCCCCACCTCGCATACGCACCCGTCCTCTCACATGAATTCTTCTATCCATTGTCACACTTTCTCATTCCTACCTTCAACCACCTGTTTGCTCTCTGAACTTGCTTATATCGGTTGTTACATCATTTGAAACAAGTGAAATCTATTTTGACTGATTGTGTTCAACCAATGACATTTGTGCTCTTGTTATGGGTAAATGTGTCACTGGTGTTTACCATTATGGACGCATGCACATTAGAGTGCAGAATGTGTTTTAAGAATGAGAATGCGTTTAGAGTTTTGCTAAACTGTGTGAAATGATTTAAGGTTTTGACAACAGGCTCAACAGTTAGCTTAATGAGTTCAAGCACCTGAGAACTTTCTTCAGTCAATGGATTTTATTCTCATACCAATTGAGAAAAACTGTAATATTATATTACAGTTTTCACACAAATCCAAAAATACACACACAATGGGCAAAACCCCTCAATTAACCTGCAAAATGAAACTTCACATTCAAAACAGTGTTATTTCTTCTCACAATGTGATTTTGTGGTCAAATGACACACAGACCATCATATGAATAGACATTTATAAGAACCAGCAGAACATTTATGTGCTCAATGTAAAACACTATGATGAATGGAAAACACTTCTTCTCCATTCATCATAATGACTTCCTCCGGATTGAAAGGAGCCAGTTGAGGTGGTTTGGGCATCTGGTCAGGATGCCTCCTGGACGCCTCCCTGGGGAGGTGTTTCTGGCATGTCCTGCTGGCAGGAGGCCCCCGGGTCGACCCAGGACACGTTGGAGAGGTTACATCTCCAATCTGGTCCGGGAACGCCTTGGGGTCCTGCCGGAGGAGCTGGTGGAGGTGGCCGGGGAGAGGACGGTCTGGAGCTCCCTAGGTGGGATGCTGCCCCGGCGACCTGGACCCGGATAAGCGGAGGAAGACGACGACGATGACCTTTTCAATGTTCCCATTTCATCAACTTTCTAAGACATTTCCTGCTTGCTGCTAGTGATCAAACATGGAAACTAAAGGGTAGCGTCCATCTCCTTCATCTGTTCTGCATCAGATCCCATCATCATCTTCATCATCTCTTCTGTTTATTTGGTTGCTAACAACTGTCAGGCAGAAGCCAGGAAGCCAACAGCAACGCCACAACTTCCGAAGTTCAAGAATAAAAGCCCCCAGTCGTCACAGTGTAAGGGCTTTGGTGTCCTGTTTTAGTCTGTTCTGTGTTTTTTATTTATTTATTTTTTGGGTTTTTGCTGTTCATTATTACAGCCTTTTAAGGTTCATACCTAATTACCTTCTTCCCTGCTCTGATTTTGGGTCACAGGAAACAGCCTCAAACATGACAAGAATAAAACTAAACCCAGAGCAACAATAACACTGATTAAACATAAAATCTTACAGCCCCAACCTGGTGGTGATGAGCTACCACAGCTGCCACAGCTGCCACCGGTTCCTCCAACCACCACCAGCAGGAAAGAAGGGTGAAGGGTCTTGCCCAAGGACACATCGACTGGGAAAGACTGACTGAGATTCAAACCTGCAGCCCTCCAGTTACAGGGCAGGCACATAGCTCCTCTGGCACCATCTCCCTTGAGGTGAGATGGAGGCAAGCGGAGTGTCCATGTCCATAGTGAACAGCAGCAGACATGCTATTAACTATAGTTACAATTACTCAGTTACAATTGCATGAGTAACTGTAAAAAGTGTACTTCAGGGAGGTTTGATACATTTTTATGATTTTTTTAGGATGTGGGGGCGTGTTTGTCTCATTAATTCACATTTCTTTGCTATGATCATGCATTTACTCAGTAGTTGAGTTGCTTGTATTCCAAGTTTGTTTTTCTACTCTTGAGTAATTTCAAAGTAATGCTACTCTTAAAAAAGTACAGTTTTTGTTTACTTTGTCAAAGCTAAAATCAGTCAAAATCAGCAGAGCAGCACACCGCATGATGAACTGCACAGATGTTTTATTAGGTGTTTTTTTGGGTAACACAACAATTAGAGTACATTTAGACAAGTACAGGTATTTATCACAAAAACCAAAACATATCACCACAGACATCCTGATTTAACACAGCAGTGGCGTAACCAGCTGGGGCGCCTAAAGTGCTTTTCTCTGCAACAAAACCTTCTCACATCACAAATAATTAGTTCCGCTCTCAGAGATGATTGTAGAACAAATCTGGACCCGTTTGTGTGTTTTAGCCATCTGTAACTCAATGCCAGCGAGAACAACCTGCTGGATAATAAAAGTCCCACCTGGATTTTGTTGCTAACACAGTGTCTTATGCTACTAGCATCAGTGGAAATGGATGGATTTTTCATTATTTTTAAAGTAGAAAAAACAAGTCAAAATAAAAGGGAAACTTAAGTATAAAAATGAGACCGCACTAAAACTTCTGTTAAATAATTTATTAAATTATGTACAACTATTAAATACTCTAAAAGATTATTATAGTCCTCCAAAGACCCAGATGCATGTTCAGTTTTGTAACCTAAAAACAGATTGTTAGTGAATATGTATACAAACAGGAATGAGCATGGTGAGCTTCAACCTCCTTCTAGTTTTCATGTTGATGATTTTTTAAATATTTGTAAAAATCCATTATGTTTTTTCTGAACTTATGTAAATCATGTTGAACCCTGGTGGGTGTCAGGCAATGCATCACAAACTAACTGAAAGTTTTATTCTTTTAAAACTGAACCGACACTTGATGCTCTGGAACAGACTTGCAACAAATCGGACATGATCTCAAATGAAATGCATAAATGAAACGTTTGGTGTTACAAGTTATTGTATGCATACATGCATGAATGTAAGCTTCTTTTGCTCAAATTCTCTGAAATTCTGATTCATTATTATTTTCATTGCATCATGTTGATTTATTTTATATGTCTTATTTGTATGTATGTCTGTATTTATGTATGTATGTAAGTATGTATGTATGCATGTATGTACATGTGTATGTATGTATGTATGTATGTATGCATGTATGTACATGTGTATGTACATGTGTATGTATGTATGTATGTATGTATGTATGTATGTATGCATGTATGTACATGTGTATGTACATGTGTATGTATGTATGTATGTATGTATGTATGTATGTATGTACATGTGTATGTATGTATGTATGTATGCATGTATGTACATGTGTATGTACATGTGTATGTATGTATGTATGTATGTATGTATGTATGCATGTATGTACATGTGTATGTATGTATGTATGTATGTACGTATGTATGTACGTATGTATGTACGTATGTATGTATGTACATGAGTATGCATGTACGTATGTTTGTATGTGTGTGTGTGTGTGTGTCTGTGTGTGTGTGTATTCGTGTATGTATGTACGTGTGTGTGTGTGTGTGTGTGTGTGTGTGCGTGTGCGTGCGTGCGTGCGTGCGTGTGTGTGTGTGTGTGTGTGTGTGTGCGTGTGTGTGTGTGTATGCATGTAAGCTTTTCCGGTCAAACTCTCTGAAATTCTGATTTGTTTTTCTTTTTATTGCATCATATTGATTTATTATGTAAGTTTTATTTGACAAATATACATCAGGGATCTGTTTTCATTGATTTGTCAAAAATGTGTTGCAGAAACAACATGTTACACAGATTATCAGCATATTCTGTTACACACAACCAAATCACTTACAGAGCAGCATTTTCAGCTCAACAGTGAATATTATTTTAAAGCAGGTTTATTATAAACATATCTACATCTGCTGTCTTGCAGGATTGCAGTTGTACTTCACAGATCCCTATAATGTTCTTTATTCACATGGCAGGATAACATGTACATGAAGGACAGAAGACTTCCAATGTCACACTGGATTTGGATGACTAGTGAGGTAACAACAAAGGCTTTGTAGGTTTGGAGAGAAAGCATAGCACACCATGGTAACCAGAATCAAAACTAGAACAAGTTGCCTGAGGAGGCTAAAGGTTGGTTTATGCTTGACGCGTCCGCGAGGTCCGCACGGCTCCGCGCGGAAAAGTAGCATCATTTTGCTTCATTTTAACAACAACGCCCCTCCGCCGCGCCTCCGCACGGCCCAGAATTTCTGCAACGCGCACCTCGGAAAATTTCTAACCACGCGGACGGTCGGACGCGGAAAAACATGGCGGACCGGCAAGATCTAGTATGGCAGAGGTTCGTAAATACAGACATTTGTATGATTCAGCTCTCAGAGATCACCGTGATCAACATGTTGTTAATAATTCTTGGAGAGAAATAGCTCGCACTGTCGGAAAAGACGAGAACGCTGTTAAAAATGCTGGAATGCCATGTTGTAAACAGTAATTTCTACTTCTACTATGGTGTAGTGTTGGATGCATGCCGTAGAGCTCCATGCTGCCCCCTACAGTTTGGGAGAATATTGGCTCACCGCAGAGACGAGCCGCACAAACCATAAACGCTGCGAGTTGTGAAGCGCGTTCCATCCGCGAGCCGCAACACCGCGCGGAAAGTGAATGCGTCAAGCATAAACCAAGCTTTAAACTTAAAACCATCCACCGTGCTGAGGTCTGTAGATCTACAGCAAATAAAACAACAACAACCCACTCTGATGGGCTGCACACACACACACACACACACACACACACACACACACACACACACACACACACACACACACACACACACACACACACACACACACACAATCTCTGAACCCACTAACAGCTCTTAGTTAACGTCATCTTGGTGTATAAAGCAACACAAATGAGTTTGTAACACTTTAAGTTATTGCTTTGAAACTAGTCAATGATTCTTGAGCCAGAAAGTTAGTTCAGCAACTTCACACTGAACAGCACTCTCGCCCTCAGCTGACCTGAGCAAAGAACAGTTTGGTGGTTCAGGTTAGCGCTCTAGAGGGCGGTACCTGCTTTATAGCAGTTAGCCAACTGTCACTTAAGAGCTCAAGAAGTAATGGTTTAATAATAATGACCTACACTTGTATAGCACCTTCCAGAGTCAGATGACTCCAAAGCATGTTACACTACAGTGAATCATTCATCCATTCACACACACACGTTCACACACTGATGGTGATGAGGTACAGTGTAGCCACAGCTGCCCTGGGGCACACTGACGGAGGCGAGGCTGCCAAGCACAGGCGCCGCTGGTCGCTCCGACCACCACCATTGGGCAGGTGTGCCCAAGGACACAACAGCAGAATTTTCTGTCCGGAGGCGGGATCGAACCTGCAACCTTCTAATTACTGGGCAACCCGCTCACCCTCCTGAGCTACTGCTGCCCCTGTGTCTTTGGAGGTGAAGCAAAGAGTTAAAACCAGAGAGAACAACAGCATGGCCTACACTAGTTTGAGGGAGCTGAAGAAAGCTACAGTATGAAGTCACGGACTGATGGTGACCTGGCTTTGTTGTCACTAGACTTGTAAATAATAACTGTGAGGATCTTTTTACTTCATGGCTCATATGAGTTGGCTTGTGTTAGCGTTAGCTCATTGTCAACGCTACAACAGCCTGCAGCAGGATTGTTTATGAAAGTTGTAATTCGGCTTTCAACCAGTAGGAAGGAAAAGTGAGGAAACCTATAAAGTGTTGCTTTAACACCCTCAGATCGGTGCTAAGCTGCTGGACCTGCGTCTACAGCCCATCACACTCAGCAATAGCTCCCCTCAGGCATGACCCTTAGAGTACTCTTGCTCAACTCAAGACTGCCCCAACACACCCTTTAATCACCTCCAAGTTCACTGATGGCACTACCATAATGGGACTCAAAGCAACGGAGGATGACTCTAAGCAGACTGGATACATGCAGTTTGAAAACATTCTGACTCGGAGTTCAGCAAGAACTAAAGAAATGGTTATTGACTCAGGAGAAACCCAGTCCCATCCTCCATAGAGAAATTTAAACACCACATCTCAGTGTCCAAACCTCAGAAGACTTCTCCTGGAAAGCCAACACCACAGCAGCTGTCTAATGAAGCTCGTCAGTGTCTATATGTCGTCAGAGGGCTCAGCAGGAGGAACGTGGAGAAAAAGCTTCTGAAGGC
The DNA here is from genome assembly GCF_043380555.1 of Nothobranchius furzeri. Lineage (NCBI taxonomy): Eukaryota > Metazoa > Chordata > Actinopteri > Cyprinodontiformes > Nothobranchiidae > Nothobranchius > Nothobranchius furzeri. Next base: position 65,949,977 of record NC_091751.1, on the reverse strand, counting down.
TACCTACAGAGAGCAGCTTGACGTAATGCATGGTTCCTAGGCTGCTCTGCTCCAGAGACCACCTCCAACACATACATGCTACTGGTCTGTCAAACATGCACAAGTGGCTTCCAAAACCATTTTCTTTTTTACTGCAAAAGGTAAAAAAGGTTTAACGTTTCTAAGGCTTTCTGCTTGTGATAGATTTAAAACAATCTGTGCCCCTGGCAATGGCTGAAGTCAGTAAAACACTCATCACATGAAACAAAACTTCCATTTTATGTCACGGTTTTGCATAATTGATTACACACATCCCGTCCATATGCTGAGTCACGCATACGGGCAGTCTCCAAAATTGGCGCGACGATATCAGTGATGTCATAAGCTCGTGGATGGTGCAAGACACGTGCAATTAACCAAAGGCGGTCGTGTGCTGTGTTGCTTTTGGAGACATCTTGCTCTGCTTTGTCTGTCCTGGCGCAGCTCAAGCGTGGCAGCGCTGTCTGTGTGTGTGTGTGTGTGTGTGTGTGTGTGTGTGTGTGTGTGTGTGTGTGTGTGTGTGTGTGTGTGTGTGTGTGTGTGTGTGTGTGTGTGTGTGTGCGTGTGCTCCTCAGACAGAAACACAAATAAAGAGACGGCTTCAGTCAGAGGCGTTTTCTTCACATGATCCAGAATGATAATGAATCGCGCATGCGGGAAGCACCCGCTGGCTGATTTTATCCACCAATCTGAGGCTCCCCCCTAATGGTAGGCGTGAATTTGATCTGGCCAATCAGTCGGCAGTGGGTGTGTTGGACCCCTTCAGCCTGAAGCAGAGCGCCTTGGGAAGAGAGCTTAAATAATGACCAGTTGTGCATCGAAAAAAATCCAGGCTATGCAGATGTGAACGGTAGAGCCGGTGCTGGTGTGGAAGCCTTATAAAAAAATGACTTTTCAGGTGATTTAGCTGCTGTTTAAGAAAATTAGTCACAGATAAAATTATTTTACAAATATTTGGAACTCAGACTGGGCGACGCTCAGGGTGTTCGATACTGAGCAGAGACATGAGATGACCAGAAGATTTAGTTCATCCTCATAACTTTTTCAGACCGTGGTTTCCTAAAATCAGCTTTTTACCAAACTCGCAATTTTCTATTTGATACATCCTAAAAGCCAGAGTTTGGTCCGGACCCCTGACCCCTGACCCCTGACCCAGGAGCCCTGACAGTGACAGCTTAGATGAAGGATGATTATTTCTGATTTACAATCTTTCAGACGTAAATATGTATCCCTTCACACTCACAGTAAAAACATCAGTGTTGTGCGCATTTACCACTAAGATAGATGAGCATTTCCCTTTTCAATACAAAACATGGCGTTTGTGGATGAACTGGCAGTGGCCGGCCTGTGGTTTGATGTGAGCTAATACATGTTCCACTGTATTTTCCACCAGCCGAGTCTTTAAAATAAAAGCTCATGACCGTCAGACATGTTCTACTTTCTACTCGGGAGAAGGGTGAATGACACTGCTTGCTATTAGGGCTACCACCTGCTGACTCATCACAAATGAACAAAACACAGAAAAGTCTCCCCTGCAGACATTTTTCTAGGTTCCACTAACACACCGTCCAATAAAGCATGCCAACTGAACACTGGGACATTAGTTTTGCTCTGAAGTGGGCCAGCTCATGCCCACATCTGATTCTGGCATCCACAAATAGTTTAAATGAATAAATGCCCTTTACACATGGCTCTTGTATATGTATACATATTGCTTCCAGCTTCTTCCCATGAAATTAAAGCAATCACAATAAAATCAACTCCTCCACCAACTCCACCCATCCCTCTCTTCTTTGACCCACCCTCTTACTTCTGGCCATCTTTTTCATTTCCTTTGTTGTGGTGAGATACTGCAGAGGTCACTTCAGGTCAATGTTGTAGAGTTGGGGTTTTCCCTTGCTCTGAAAACAGAATAAAAAAATTTATTGAGACAGTTGGCTTTTGTGATTAATCATCTGTTATCGAAAACGACAAGAGAAAACTGCAGTTTTCATCTAAAGGTGAAGTTTATGTCTGGAAAAACGTACCAGGATTTATTTCTAGACCCTTGCTGTTAGATTTCCAAAGGAAACATCACATTTTGCACAAGTTTGCACTCGCACACATATTGTGAGACCTTTTACTATTATGCTTCTTCGTTGGTGCGTCAGTGTAACAAAGAGATTCTCCTCCAGGACAGCAGGGGGCGCAGACCTTTTCTAACACGTCTGCCCATAGACATGCATGCGTAGACGCCCCATTGGGAGCTGAAGGGCGTAACAGTGCTGTCGCCATATTGGATGGGTCTCCTTACTCTCCAGAATCCATGCAGAGTGAGAAACTATGTCTGTTTTTTGTTCAGCCTACGATTGAAAACCGATCATGTGGGAGGATTTTTCTAGCCTACCTGTTGGGATTTAATATTTTATTTATTTTGTTTAATTATATTTCAATTTTAACTATCATGCCATACAATGTGTGTGATTTTGGGAAAAAGCTTAAATAAATGTGTTTTTTAGTTGTGTAAGCGGCTTCCTCGGTAGAAGTAGTGGGGTCAAACGGAGACCCATCTAAGATGGCGGCCGGACAGGAAGCGCCAGTCCACGGGGCGTCTACGTAAATGATGTCTGTGGATCTGCTTGTCTCTGGTTGACCAGTTTATTTACTTCAGCGTGTAAACGCAAATATCTAGTAGGAGGTGACAATTTAGATTATTGTGTTGATATTGGAATTTGTCATTGTTTCTATTTTGTTAAATAAAGTTATATAAAAAGCTCGTTAACACCAATCCACTCAAGGAGCAAGAGGCCGACAGAGCAAGTCTTCACTGAGCTGGAACTGCTTGATCTTGAGGAAAAAAAACAGTTGATGCTGCTGTTGTTGGGCCAATCACAGACGTGCGCCCTCTGCGGCGTTCGACAGATAGCTAAAAAATGGCCTCTGCTTTGTCTGTGCGTGTGTGACTGTCAGAGAGCCCTTGCATTGATGGATAATGGCACTGCGTGTCTCCACACCTCCACAGATGGAGATGTAAAAACTGGGCTTAAGCCTTTCCAGTAGACCTCTGGAGTCTCGGCCACTTCAGTAAAAGGTGGCTGCAAACGTAGGTCCATGAAAACGGTTTTTATTCATGTGGTGGGACCGTGTCTCCTTTAGCAGGAAGGTCACATGATCGGACAAATACAACCGCTCTGTGTTCAGGTGGAAGCGTTTCACATCTAGTAGTGTTTTTTAAAATGAACTTGTGACTGGTGACCACTTAGCGCTTTTTCTTTTCTTATTTCTTTTCTGTTCTGAACATTTAATTTTTGGAGGCCCCGAGTTTATTTAGTTTTTTTCTGAAATTAGAAACAATAAAATCCAACTGCAAACAAGGAAAGGTGAGTTTATCTGTGACTGCTGCAACAGAAACGATGTTGTTACAGCATCAGGGTAAAAACGTGAACGTTTAACTTACCCTCAGAGATGGCCGAGGAGGCCTAACTGGTCTGACTGGCTGTACTGGTTCTGGTAGAGTGTTCTCCTGCCCTCTGTCCAGGGGCTCCAGGTCATCAGCCACGTCAGGACAACCAATGTATCCTCCAGCATCAAAAACTGATGCCAGATCTCCTTCCAACAGGCTGTGACTGGTCTGAGTGGCGGATATGCTGAAGTCTTGGTCGGACACCGTGTTGCTGAGAGTTTTATTAAGTGTGGCGGGTGAAATGTTGACACGACGGATATGTATGTTACTGAGTTCCAGGTCTTCGGGTGCTGGATCACTCTCTGAGCTGTCATTGCTGGAACATAGGTTGGGTTCTGGTTCAGCAGTGACCTGATTGTTGTTTTCTCTGGGAATGATTTCCTTTTCTAATAGGTCCAGTACCTCCTGGTTGCCCGGGAATTCCTGGCTTTCATCTTTGCAAAACTCCACAAGGGCTTGATTTTCATGGCAATCTAAATCCAACACTTCCTGGTTTTCCGGATGGCAGAAACTCAGCTGTTCCTGATTGCCATGGTCGCAGGTTTCTACCACTTCTTGGTTTTCACAGATAAGAGGTTCCACTAGTTTCTGTTTGCTGGCAGCCGGACAAGAATCCACCACCTCCTGATTTTCATGACTGCTGAAGTCCAGAAAGTCATCGGCCAGCTCATCGTTCTCATAACCAGACGGTTCCGTCACGTTGTGTTTCCCGCCGTTTTTATCATCTGGCAGTTTCTGGAGGCTGTGGTCAATATCCTTTATCACTTCTTGGTTTTCATAAGTGTGAGTTTTTGACACTTCCTGACTCATAAATGGAATGTTTTCTATTTGCTCTTCATTTTCATAAGAACAAAGACCAACTTCCTCTAAGTCATCATGGCCACAAATGTCCAGTACCTCCTGATTCTCTGCGGGACTGAGCTTAAAGCCATAAGGATCAGAGTCACGCACCATTAGAGAGGCTGCGGTGTCAAACCCATAAGGGTCAAAGTTCAGTTCATGTGGTAAAGAAGAGGAAGCTGTTGGATCAAAGCTTGTGACACTTTCAACAGGTTCTGGGCTTAATTCTGATTCATCTGGGTCTAGAAGGATGTGACCGGAATGCTCTGGACTGAGTTTAAACCCATAAGGATCAAAAGAAGACTGACTGACTGCTTCATAGTTTAGCTCCAAACTGCTCTGATCTAAGTCGAGTTCCTTTGATTCACGTCTCAAAGGATGTTGAGACTCAAACAAGTTCTGGGTAGTGGCGTTTAGAGGTTTGTCTGTGATGTCACTAACGTCCATGGTTGCCACGATAAAAAACGAATCACCAGGAAGAGTTGCATCGATGCCATCTGTCCAATCTTGTTCCAGCTGTAAAGGTTCGTTGTGCGGCTGGACCGGCCACGCTGGGTCAGATTCTAGCAGAAGAACACAAAAATACAAATTCAGAAAATGCAAAAACAGTCACCCAATCTTCACTCTTCACAGTGACTGGACTTCTCTTGACATCCACATACAAGACTTGATTTTATGATGTATGATTAAACACACACACACACACACACACACACACACACACACACACACACACACACACACACACACACACACACACACACACACCAAGCCCCCATAATTCGGGTCTGGATATGAAGCAAAAACAGGAAGTGACAAAAATAGCAGTTCCACCCTCATCCACTAGGGGCTGGTGTCAGAAGCGAGCAAATCCTCATTGACTCCCATGTTAAAAATACCAATTTCACAGCAGAAATAAACATGTTTACAGCCTGGTACCAAAACATGTTTTTGGTTTAAATGATCTAGTTTACACTCATGACAACTCTGAGGGGGGTGAATTTTTTTCTCACTCTTCTGTTTAAGTGTATTAAAAGTCTAAAATTCTGTATAATTAATGAGCATCAGACCCACGTGACCACAGAGCTAGCTCCGTGGAAAGGCCTCAGCCTGAGCCTCGGTCTGGCCTGGAAACTGTTCGGTCATTTTCAATCTCTCAACTTAGACCATTAGTTGTAGCATCTGTGGGTTCTTTTAGGATATTTTTTGTGCAATTGTTGGACAAAATGACTTGCTGTGGCATTAATTGCACTAATAGAGCGTCCAAGTAGTCTCCACTTCATTTTTGTCGGTAAGTAAAATTATATTTATGTATTTTATGTCGATGATTTTAGGTCCCTGCCGCTCTTGCACTAGCTGAGCTTAGATTTTAACATGTACTGTTTAACCATGAAATTTAAATGTAATAGGGTAAAACCCAGTGCATTTAACATAATGCTGCACTTTAGAAAATGGGTTGAAATATAACATGTTGGTGGAGCTGGGCTCCGACTATCGGTATGGTCTCCCTCCGCTCAGCAGCAGCTCTGCGCATCTCAGATCGCAGCGGCGCTTGTCTGCTGTGCGGTTGCCGGCTTATGGAGCTCTCGGGAGACCTCTGTGTTCCACCTGGTTTTACCCAGCGGTCAGCCCGGCGTATCTCTGACTCAGAAGCTCTGGTGTTGTGCACAGTTAACTCCGGTTGTAGCTAGGTTGCTACCTCCATTAGCTTAGCTCCCACCTCTGCGTTAGCTTTGGGTTAGCTTGTAGCTACATCTCTTCAGTTCGACGGGTGTCGTCATTTGATCCCAGCCTTACAGCCCCACCCTCAGCTCCACCTCTTTTCCCTTATTTGGAATTGTCTGGGCTTGACGGAACCTGTGACACGGTCAAAATGGCGGTGGTGGCCACCTCCCATTTTGGTTTAAAAACGTATTATTGGAGCCTATGGACACGAATTGTCCAGTATACATGTCGATGACACACACACACACACACACACACACACACACACACACACACACACACACACACACACACACACACACACACACACACACACACACACACACACACACACACACACACACACACACACACACACACACACACACACACACACACACACACACACAATACCTTCCTGTGGTCCCATGGCTAGGGTTGCAGTAAAGTTATCCTCTGTGTCAGGAGGAGGGGATGCAGGACAGACTTCCAGCTCATAACCATTGGGGTCGGATTCCACAGAATGTTGACCCTGGGTCTTCCAGACCTGCACGAGTTCTTCGGATGAGCTTTGTATTGGTTTAAATCCACAGAACTCATTTCCTGCAGCAGCCGATTCCAAGTCTTCTCTACTGTAGCTGATTTCTATGTCACTGTCTTCATCTGGGAATTCTGACTCAAAGCACTGAGTTCCTGTTGAAGCTTTGTTTTCAGCACAAGACAAGCTGGTGTCTGCCTCCTCATCAACAACAAGCTCTACTCCTCCAGCGGTGCTCGCTGGTGCCTCTGGAAACAAAACATCTGCCGCAAACGGATTGCTGCCTTTGAACGGGTCTGAAGCAAATGCATCTGGAAAAAATCACAAGTACTCAGAACTTCAGGTTTTTCTAATCTTAAAGTTATGAATTCAAAAATGGGTGTCATTGGTTGCATTTCATTTACGTTAAACGTCACAAGCACGGAAATATTCTTACATGGAAAATGCACGTTTTTACAAATCACACAGATTTTTACTCACCAGATGATTCAGTTGTAGAGAAAATATCTTCACGGAAGAGGTCATCTAGGAAATTAGAAAACAGATTATATGCATTACAAGAACTGGTTAAATGGTCCAAATATCCACTTAGCTCTAGAGGACATTTATTGTGTCTAATACAGGTGAAACTCAAAAAATTATTCTACTTTATAGATGAATATGGGGTGCCATTTGTAAAGTCAAACAGTCATAATCTAACAGCATATCATAAGAGAAAAAATTGGGGGTTCACTTTTTCGAAATCATATTTTCATCATGATATTCATGTTATTCATCGGAGAGGCTAGCCATTAGCGTGCCTAGGCTGGCCACTAGCTGACTAGTGACTCCCTGAGACATGCTAATGGCTAGCCTCTTCGATGCAAATGCCAGCCTATATGCTAATGGTCCGTCGAGGAGGTAGGAAATCCAGCTAGTGGCATGCCTAGGCACGCTAATGGCTAGCCTCTCCAATGCCAACACCAGTCCGTCCAGGCTAACGCTAGCCTATCCATGCTAATAGACAACAGAGGGAGTGTTTGAACGGTTTGAACCAGTCAATGACCAGCCGAGGGCTGCTAGTCCCTAGCGTATCTAGTAGTAACGCCGGTAAAGGTGCTATTCCTCAGTAAGCAGCGCCAGCCTCTCAGTTACCGGCGCCAGCTTATCATTAATCAGGTCGGTAATTTGCTTCGGAATTTATATAGCCTCCTGCTGCTGGGCTGTAGTCTTAATTTTGGCCCCCGTACTGCGCCATACTAAACTAGCACCCTCCCTGCACCCGTCCCCCCTCTCTACTGTCCACTCCTTGTTCTCTCCTCTCCATGATTGATGTCAAGTTGTTGTTATTTTTGTTGTTAATCTCAAGGGCAACATGCCGAATATCACTTGTAAGTCGCTTTGGACAAAAGCGTCTGCTAAATACACAAACAAAAAACCAAAACATAAACAAATCCAGCTGCTGCGGGGATCATCAGTTTTTCTTTTTCCAAAACAAAGGAAGGAGGGACGTAACTACTGTCTACCATCAGTGAGTGTGGGGGTGCCGTGTCTCCTGCGAGCTACTACTGCAGCACCAACAATTGTAATTTGATGACGGCTGGAAAAAAGCTCCAGGGTTGCATTGGTGTAGCATTTAGCCCTCCCATTGTCATCATGGGTGTGACCCCGCCAGGAAAGTTGACCACTGAGCAGGATTGATGGTTTATCCCTCGAGGCCCACGTGGCAGCAGGGGTGAGGAGTGAGCACCACCTCACCCCTGCCACGCAGGGGCGTGTTCAGGGGGTGGCCTGGGGTAGCACATGCCACCCTTGGAATCTGACTGGCCACCCCACTGAATTTCCTTTAAATACTTTTCCACAAAAAGCCTGGGGTCAAAAAGAAAAAGCATAACCATTGGTGCCACCCATGCACAAAGAGGTGCACTACCTGGGCCACCCCATTTTAAAAGATCAGACCACACCACTGCTGCCACGTGGACCTCAAGGGATAAACCATCAATCCTGCTCAGTGGTCAACTTTCCTGGCGGGGTCACACCCATGATGACAGTGGGAGGGTAAAAAGTTCAAATCACAGTGCAGAAGGTTTTTCAATAAGGGGTCACTAATCTCAGGGACATTCAGAGCTTGCACAAAGTGTTGCAGACCAGCTTCTGGCCGTTTCTCTGTGTGAAGGACAAATCTGACATTTCAGTCTTTGTGAAGTACGTTTAGCATTTCCCAGTCACAGCGTTCCAGCTCAGAGTGGGAGAACTTGCAAAGCGTACAGATGTCAGAAGAAATCAGGCCTAAGTAGATACGCACCATCGGTCTGGCAGTGAGTAAATGGGTTGTCCTGGTAGAAGTCCAGTTGGCTAAGGGGTTTGGGGTCAAAAGTAGAACCTTCCTCTCTCTCCTTGGTGTGGATCTCTCTGTCGTCTGGGTCTTCTTCTGTGTCAGATCTGTCCATGTCCTGCTCACAGATGTGACATCACACGTTATAATCCAAAACCAAAAAAGGAAAATTACCAGTAGCCTAAATGTTCTGAAGCAATAATGTGTCACCAGAGCCGGATTAACGCAAAGGCAAAGTAGGCACGTGCCTAGGGCCTGATTGGCTGGATGGGGCCCAGACAGAGGAACAAAATTAAAAATAAATAAATTAAAAATTAAATGTACAAATGTCCTATGATAGAATTTGTAGCTAGGACTCCTACCTACAATTTATTTCAATATTTATTAATTAACTAAAAATAGTGACACTGTTTATCTTAACCATAGACCGTTTCATTGGCTACGTCACATTAAGGCGCCACCCTATTAAGGACGTCAGAGAAGCGGTCAGAGTCAGAGCGGGACACAACAAAGCTAGCAGGTGTTTTTGAGTAGGCTAACTTTCACGATGCTTTCGGGTGCGGCGAAACGTAAAAAAATAAATAAATAAATGAAGAGGAACAAAAGAAGAGACAGCGGGGGGCTTTACAGAAGTTTCTGTCAGGCTGCTCGGGCAGCCGTCCGACAGCTGTGAACCTGCTCGAGTCAGCAGTGCCAGAGGCCGGGCCCAAGTCAGACCCGGAGGAGACACGGCCCGAAGATGCGGTGAAAGATATGGCGGAAGACGCTGTAGTGCCAACGCCGTCAACATCAACGCCTTCACAGAAGGGCGAACTGGAAGAACAGCAGCCAGCCAGAAGTGAGCCCAATATAGTCTTACAGGAGCCTCTAGACCCAGAAAGGGTGTTAACAACTAGCTACCCATCTGATCCTGCAAAGTGGTACCAAACTGATGACACGATGCGTGAGTACTTTGCACTAAACCATCCCTCTCAAAATATTTGATATTCTTCGGCATCACAGAGGAAATCTGGAGACATAAACTGAAGCTTAACCAAGGAACATTTCTTTAGACGTGTTTCTGCTGTGACTGAGGCCTGTGATGCTGGAAGGCTGAAGATTATCCCGGAGCGGAGCATGCTAAATGGTTTCCTTGTTAAGAGTTGCTGGTTTTATTAATTATTTTTCAAGTAATTTTATTAATGTTCATACAGCAAAACAATAAGTCCACACTCAGAAAATTGACACAGAATTTCTGATTCAGCAGAGGCAATAACAGCCTGAATGAGCATAAAGCAAGATCAAAACTTAAGATAACGTTTTCATTTTATTAAAATACTTTCTTTTAAGATTATAGATCGTATTAAATTTATACTGTAATAATTTAAGCTGCGTGTTTATAGTTTGTTTTTGCACCTTTAAGACATGCTTCAGTCCATTCAAATTCATCTATTTATTCTTGAATGTCTTTCCACCATCATGTGATTAATTCGTCAACATTTATAAATGTTGTAAGCTATTGTATTTTGCAGAAAATCTTTTTAATTAAATGTAGTGATTAAATATAAACAGAGCAAATAAGAGACACATATTTGCTCTGTTTACATAGTTTAATGGCACCTAGTGGTTATTTACTGGTACCACCTTGACAATGGCACTCCCGATCGATAAGATGAGGATAATTTATTAGCATTTAATACAGCTGTGTAATGATGTATAAATTAATATAAAAAAATGTCTGATAGAATGTTTAACATACAACACGTGACTTATTTTGGCATACAAACAACCAATTTGTAGCCAAAGACAAGGCTAACTTTGGTAAGTTTCAGATTTCAATTCATTAAATAACATCGATGGAGGGGGGCCCTAAAAATGCAGCCTGCCTAGTGTAGTCCATTTATTTAATTCGTCTCTGTGTGTCACTGTGAACATGCTATCACGTGTTTACACAGCAGGTGTGGCCACAGGTGTACGAGCCTGGCTAAAACAGCTGTGATTGTTCTGTTACCTTTGGAGAGCTGGTCCCACTGTCATCTTCTTCTCTGGTACCTGCTAGATTATTGCAGAAAGTTAAACCATCAGCCCCCTGGTTGAGTCAGACAGAGAAGACCAAAGGAAGAAGACATTTTTAAACTGTAAGCAAATGACAAATGCAACAGTTTAGCTTTCACCCTGTTGGCCATGAGCTGAACTGAAACAAAAGGCCCTCGTTCTCTCTCAAGTCTCTAAATCGGGGTCACGTGTGTGTGTGTGTGTGTGTGTGTGTGTGTTAGGGCCTGCACGACTTTATTTTTTTTAAGTCGACAGTCAAGTAATGAAAGTTGAGTCGACTTCGACTAGTCGTTGATGACGTCATACGCCGGAAGCAGCGGGTGGGGTTGGGGGGGTGGGTCGGTAGGTTCGCTGCATTTTTGACAATTAAAATTGCGCCCACATTTTCTAAGTTAACACATCTCTTTTAACAACGGTAGTTTCTGCATCCTACTTCAGTCCTCCCCCCCCTCCCCCTGCGCAGCAGCCGCAAACTCACTGATGTGCCTGCAGCCTTTCCTGCTGCTCTAAACATTAAAATAATTATTTCATTTTCTGTTCCTCACTTCTGATTACCTTCAATGGTGTCTGTTTGTTGCAACCACCAGGTACATAAACTAACTTGTTTTTATTTGACTATTTTTCTGTCCTGCCTGTTTATTATCTTCCTGCATCTCCTCTCAATCCTAAAGAAAAACTGCTACCTGGGTTCATATATATTCACCTTATGAGTTACCTTTGAGCTACAGTTCTAAAAGATCTACCGACCGCTAAAACAGCGGAGTGCCGCTGCTCGCCGGCCGACTACAACGGGACCGTTTTTGCTGCGGAGTTCATGCCGGAGCGGAGTGGAGATAGTGGAATCTTGGGGGTGCGTCACCGGAGGACAAAACAGGTGATGCGCCTCGCTCCGCAGCAGCAAAACGCATCAGGCACAAATAACAGACAGAAAACATGAAAGGAAATGAGCCGACATGAACGATTGCATGTTTAATTTGTTTTTGAGGTGGTAACACCTGATTTGGTGGTGCTCAGGACGCAATGTCTGGAGCGCGCGTCAACGATCAGAGCTTTGCATGCGCAAACTGGATAAGATTAGGATGGGAGTGAGGGGAAGGTTAAATTGCAAGAGGGAAAAGGTCACAGTTTGGTTAAATGTCTGTTTTACCGCCGGTGTCAGTACCGACGCGCTGGCACAGCGCGTCGCCTTTGCCTCGATCCAGACGCGTAGGGGCTCATCACCTGCTGTCTTTTCCGAGGACTGCATCTTGTCAGTCATTATCACGTGACAGCGACTAGTCGATGACAGGCATAAAAAGTCACTACAGAGCCGTGAAGTCGACTAGTCGACTAGTTCGTACAACCCCTAGTGCACACACAAGCGTGCTGTGAGCTGGTGTTGTGATTTTGCACTGATGTAGCCATCTTTATGCTGACAAAAATGTAACTAAGTAACTTTTACTTTGAGTACATCTTATTTACGATACTTTTTATTTTTACTTGAGTAAAAATTTAGGCAAGTACTTTTACTTGTACTTGAGTAAAAAATGATCAAAGTATTGGTACTCGTGCTTGAGTAGGAAACTTTAGTACTCTTTTTGCCTCTGGCCGCATGACTGTTCATACCGTGCGTGCGGTAGCAACATGTCAGACCTCCAAGTTTGAAAACCCGGAAGACCTGGAGGCTACTGTGTTGTTATTGATGTCTGTTGACCTTTGGGCTTGCCGTAGGACACGAAGGCGTTTGTGGGGATTGGAGGAGAAAGACAAAATAATTAAAGTAAGACAACGTTTTAGGATCTGTTTGATTTGACATAGACACGGCAAACGCGCTTTCTTGACAGTCCTTGTCATTGTGTGTGGAGAAAAGTGTGAAAAAAAAGAAAAATGTGTTGATATGAAATTATCTGGCAAGCCTTGTTGATGCATGCACGGCGTGGGTGGTTCTGGTACTTTTGGGTCGGAGCGTTGCTTCTATTATTATTATTATTATTATGCATATTATTAAACGTGTTAGATATTTGTGTGACGGCATGATTGGTGACTGGGAGCTGGTCATGTGGTGCTATTCTCGTTACCCCCTGTATACTACACGAAGCACAACGCAAAACTCTCCCCGACCTCAAATATTCTCGCATGAGAGGAAATTCGGCTCAAAACGGTAAAAAATAAAATCACACCGCGCACGCCTGGCTTAGTTAATGTCTCAGACAATAAAAACAGGGAAACTTCCCGCCAATCACTTTCTGGCAGTCCCTGTCAGCTCGCATAGCTATAAACACAAAGATCAATACACGAACAAGACCACGACTGGAGTTGGCAGCAACACCAGAGGAGCCAAGCACCAACTGTTGGTTGCTGCAGACTAAAAGACCAACCACAACAATCTGCCTGGAATGATGGGAAAACCTCAGGCTCATGGTAAATGGCCTGTTTTACTATAGCACCTTCTTAGAGTTCTACAACCCCCCAAGGCGCTTCGCAACTCAATCAGTCATTCACCCATTCACACCCAGATTCACACACTGGTGATGATGAGCTATGGTGTAGCCACAGCTGTCCTGAGGCACAGTGACAGGGGCGAGGCATGCCAAACATTGGTGCCATCAGTCCCTTCAACCATCATCAGCTGGTTCAGTGTCTTGCCCAAGGACAGAACAGCAGCATTCTCTGGTGGGAGCCAGGCTCGAACCTGCAACCTTCTGATTTCTGGACAACTCGCTCTACCTCCTGAGCTGCTGCTGTCCCATGGACTCGTGGATCCCAGGGTGGTTAGAAAAGTCCATCATAAGATGGACGCTAGTATCCTTCATCAAGAACTCATTGTGAAGGTGGAAGACAAGTCTGAAGGACAACCCCCTCAGTCAGATCATCTTGAAGAGTGGAGCAACCATCAGTCACCTCTGCTAAGAAGAACATTCCTGTTAGAAATTTAGTCAAAGCAAAACCTTAAATCCTTGAAATCACCATTATGAGGTCAGCATAGGCAGGCAAGGACTGGCTCCTTCCCCACGGCCTCATGGGAAGTGGATCTTCTTCAGTGGTATCTGCAGGAGATGTTGAGCCCTCCACCTGACTTTCTGGAGAAGCTGCACCTCCTGACAAAGAACACAGGGTGTGTTCTTCCTACAAGAAAAAGCAGGAGTAAACAGTCATAATGGGGAGCAGCACATCTGGGTTCTTAAGGTTGGTTTATGCTTGACGCGTCCGCGAGGTCCGCACGGCTCCGCGCGGAAAAGTTGCGTCATTTTTTGTCATTTTAACAACCACGCCCCTCCACCGCGCCTCCGGACGGCCCAGAATTTCCGTAACGTGCACCTCGGAAAATTTCTAACCACGCGGACGGACGCGGAAAAACATGGCGGACCGGCAAGAACTAGTATGGCAGAGGTTCGTAAATACAGACATTTGTATGATTCAGCTCTCAGAGATCACCGTGATCAACATGTTGTTAATAATTCTTGGAGAGAAATAGCTCGCACTGTCGGGAAAGACGAGGACGCTGTTAAAAATGCTGAAATGCCATGTTGTAAACAGTAATTTCTACTTCTACTACGATGCAGTGTTGGATGTTTGCCATAGAGCTCCATGCTGCCCCCTACAGTTTGGGAGAATAGTGGCTCACCACAGAGACGAGCCGCACGAACCATAAACGCTGCGAGTTGTGAAGCGCATTCCATCCGCGAGCCGCATCACCGCGCGGAAAGTGAATGCGTCAAGCATAAACCAAGCTTTAGCTGGAATGCAACGCTCACACATCACTCCACTAACTAGAAAGTTAGCTCTCAGATGATCTTTTCTGTGTTGTTCCCCTACAGTGCGTATATCTTTCAGAGATGGTGCTACCAGTCACTAATCAGTAACTCTTTATGAAAAGACTGATTTTCATTCAGAACTGGCGCTTCAACTTGCAGCCAACAAAGAGGGTGAACAGCATAACTACCTCACCAACCGCGGGCATCAACAGCTGATGGGAAATGGAAATCCACCCACCTCGTTCACTTATTTACAACAAAAAACCCAACGTGTATGATAGGAACCGTGATTTCTATTCCCTTTCTTGGTTCACGTCCTCTCGTTGATGTTTGGTCTATTGTGAGTGAACCCTGGTTGTTAAGTGGAACGGCGTCGGCTTGTTTACTTCACTACAGAGCTTGGATGACTTGACAAGAAGCGAACGCTGAGAAATGTTGTCGTGGCGATGAAGTTTGGGACAGAAGCAGCACTGAGATAGAAAGCATTAAAACGACCAGAGAAGCATTCTGTTTACATCCGTGCTGCAGTAACAGGGTCGCTGCACTCGGTGGCGTCTTCCAAAGAATGTCCTGCAGTCTTGTGTGACACCTCAGTGATCACACCTTCTCACATGACCAGTAAAATGGATCATCAATAGGAGCAAAACTACCGTTGTGAACAGCGTTGGGCAAGTTACTTCAAAACTGTAATGCATTATCATTTTAATGTAATTGATTACATTACAATATTACTGATTTTAAAATGTAAGGCATTACACTATTTTTGCATTACTTTAAGTTACTTTCACCAAAACAATTCAATATGAATCTGGTCATGAGACGCTCAGTGAACTCATGACACATCCAGAGGAAGGTGATGTGTTGTCTGAGCTAGGATTGTTGTTAAAAACAGTCAGATATAATAACAGTTCTTTATTAAATAAAAGCAACAACAATCTGTACTCTCAGCACGCCGCCATCTTATATTAACTGAGCAGCGAGTGAGGTAGTGGGGGCTCCAAGCCTGTATTTGCCTTGGTCCGCAAATGCCTTGATACGGCCCTGAATGTGGGACTGACTTCTGGGGTGATCTGATTCTATCACATGTATAAATATTAAATGCTTATATATTATTGCTTTTCACTGCTAAAAATGTGTATTGGGGATAAATCTACCTACTTTCTTTTTTCTTCTCAAGCACTTTGTTTTGTTTTCTTGATTTTATTTGAATAATTTCCTGCCCTTTCTCTCTCTAACCTTGCTGCATGCTGCATGTTTTCTCCGTCTTCCAGAAAAACTGTTTCCTAGATTTCCTACTTTCTAACTAATCAGCCAAAGGGATCTACTGAACGCAAAATAAAAAAGCTTAATATGCGCTGCGCTCCAGCAGCAATGAGTTGAAATCACTTGGCGAGGGCACAGATTATGAACTCAGCTGAGGCAAAGCACGTCAGAAAAGTACAGAAAGTACAGAGAATATGGGCTGATATGAACGATCGCAAGTGAATTTTTTTGTTTTGGTGGAGCGATTTTGTGAATATAACAGCGGCCGCACGCAGGACGCAGCTGGAGTATTTGAGCCATTACCGCTGCGTACTTATAGAATGCCCGCAAAGCAATGACATCATATACGTGGATACTGGGTCTTTATTTTGGGCTTTCCACAATTGTAATTTTTAGGAAATCCACATCTTGATTCTGGGTTTAAAAATGCATTGTAATTACCGCGTTACTGACAATTGTACCGAGTAAATATTACCATTTTCTTTCCCTGTAATGCCTTACATTACCACATTACAGCAAAAAGCAATGCATTACAGTAATTAATTACTTTTGTACCGCGTTACTCCCAACACTGGTTGTGAACAGAAAAATGATAACAAAAAACCTGTATGATTTGTGACTTGTGTGCATGTGTGTGTGTGTGTGTTAGTGTGTGTGTGTGTGAACAAAAACTGACCTGCAAGATCTCTTCATAGGACTGTCTGATGGAGTCCTTCAGGGGTGTGTTACGTTCTCCCGCCTCTTCCACCTTCAGTTTAGCTTGTTTCACCTCCTCTCTGAGCTTCTTCAGCCTCCACCTGGCTCTGGCAAGTTCTCTTTCATATTCTTCCACCTGACTCTCCTTTTGCACCTCCTCTGCTTGTAGAGACAGGATCTATTAGGGACAAATAATCATATCAGTTAGCATTAATATGAAAACTGACCTTTATACATTCTTAGCGTTTTGAGATCAAACAAAAACAACAGCTGTGGTGTTTTGATAAACCATGTGCAGTGTTGGGGAAGCTAGTCTTATGAATGTAACTTGTGTTTTAAGTAAATCTACAGGCGTTCTCCAAATCCAGTCACTTTTACCGTGAGGTCCATTTGAGCTCAGAATGAACTGAAGAACCGGCTGTTGTTACCTTCTGACTCTCCTCATAGCAGAGCTGTTTGGTGGCTTTAATCTGCTGAATCAGCTTTTCTTTGTGTTTGTCTAATTTCACCAAAGTTTCCTCCAGCTCCCTCCGGTCCGACTGCTGCTCCTCTAACTCCAGGTTCTCCACGGTCACAGCATTCTCCAGCTCCTACGCACACACACGCACACACACACTCAGAATTATTTCTTATAATTGGAGAGCAGAAACGTTTCCCACAGATTGATTCTGTTGTTGAACCTTAGGTGTGGATCTGACTGGTGTGACTGGCTCATTGAACAGAGCAAGTTTTAAGATAATGTCTTCAGAGCTGAGGGTTTTGTAACGTGATGAAGGAGCTATTCCTCCAAGGTTATTTATCCTTTTCCACAGTTGCCTTTGACACCGCGCCAGAGTGCATGAAACAGCCTCAAGGTCATGCATTCGCTTCTAAACTGTTTACTTTCCAGCAATGAATACAGAAGATGAAGAGACTCTTTTCTTTTATTAAACTAAAGAACTCTATTTTCAATAAAGCTAATCAAAACAACTGTTAGTCAATAACACAATGTGACCGATCTGTGAAATCACAATATTATGATTAATATGTTTTAATAAGTAATATGACTTATTATAGTTCACTAGACACACTGACACATGTAAGGAAAACAACCACATGACACATTGCTGTACTGATCCAATCAGAACCTTCCTAGTCTGAAGTGTGGTAGAGTCTCTGTGGTGTTTATAAATCTGTCAGCTTTGATTCGTCCAGAAACAAAAACATCCAGATTAATAAAACAGTAACAAAACAGTTCCAACGCCATCTTAAGTTCAAGTCTCAAGAGCCCATGAAGTTCACCGCATGTTATGTGAAGTAGGACCGGCCATTCTGTACTTCTCTTTTTAAGCTGAGCACCATTCAAGCTGGGAAAAATCTGTTGTTTTGTTGCCAACCAAGCAACGGTACCTTTCAGAATAAAAGCTGAACTCGCTGACCCAAGGAGGGTCCCCTTTTGACGCTGTGAAACACCTGTCGCTTTTTACCTGGAGACTATCCAAAGACTGGTTTGTCGTGCTGTGACGCTGTTCCAACGGCTCCAGTACCAGAGGAGGGTCGTGGACCTGGCATCCGGATCTGTGCGGAGGTCTCACTGAGGGTATGTGGATGCGACATAAATGGCGTCTCATGTGTTTATGACTACGAGTCTCAAACTCTGATCAGTTAGGAGCAAAACATCATCTCCCACTCAGACTTTGGTTCTCCGGATATGAGGGTTCTGAATTTGACACTCATTCACACACACACACACACACACACACACACACACACACACACACACACACACACACACACACACACACACACACACACACACACACACACACACACACACACACACACACCAACCACCTCACACCTCATTCAAACAGAACATCCTTCATTAGAGAGTTAGTCTTGTTAAATAGTTTAAAATTATTTAGTAATAAATTTCCTTAAACGTTTGAAAGTCTCTCTCTTCTTTTGTCTCTCAGTTAATACAAGGTGTTATCTAAATCCCTGCAATAAAAAGATCCAATCTTCTGATTTAAATAACCCAGTGTCCATAAGATGGAATTCATACTCGATATAAATTTTTAATCTCTTATGGTCATTAATTAAATGTAATTAACACTCATTACAGTTTTATTTGTTCTACTAAGAAGGATAATTTCTTTTCCAACAGAATACACCTTAGTGTTACCAGATGTGTTTTAAACATTCTGTAGATTTCTGTTTGGTCACTTTTATTTTATTTTATTTTTTACAGGAGAAAAAAAAAGGTCCAAGTATGTTAAAGTCTGGTGCAAAGTATTTTTTATGTTTAATGCTTTAACTCTTTACTACTCTGCTGCTGATCTCGACTCCAGTGGAGAAGTGGTGTCCGGGGACTTTGGGTTGGACTCTCCAATCTCTAGAACTGAGGTCACTGAGTTGATCAAAAAGCTTCTCAAGGCTGGATCTTGTAGGGCTGGGGTGGTTCATGCGGTTCTGCAATATTGCGTGGACATCGGGGGCAGTTCCACTGGATTGGCAGACCAAGGTGGTGGTCCCCTTATTTAAAAAGGAGGACCGCAGTGTGTGTTCCAACTACGCTCCTAAACCTCCCTGGTAAGGTCTGTTCAGGGGTTCTGGAGAGGAGGGTCCTTCAGATAGCTGAATCTTGGATTCAGGAGGAACAATGTGGCTTTTGTCCTGGCTGTGGAACAGTGGACCAGCTCTATACCCTTAGGGGGTCCTGGAGGGTGAGTGCGAGTTTGCCCAACCAATCTACCTCGGGAGGCCCTGTAGGAGTACTCTGAGAGTATGGGGTACCAGGCCCTTTGACATGGGTTGTTAGGTCCCTGTTTGACCAATGCCAGAGCTTGGTCTGCATTGCCGGCAGTGAGTTAAGCTCAGCCATGACTGCCCTTTATCACCAATTCTGTTCATAACCTTTATGGACAGGATTTCTAGGCGCAGCCAGGGTGTTGAGGGTGTAATGTCCAGAAATGGTCAGTTTTCACCTACAGATTGACCTACATGCAGAGGCGGTTTTACCATTAGGCATAGGTCGGCGGCTGCCTGGGGACTGCTTGTGTTGGGGGGCCCCCTAGCCCTGACCGCCGGCACCCCTCTATTAATGCCACAATATTCTTATTACCAAACTGTCACCGCAGACGGGATTGGACATGCTTCTCATTACCATAATTCCTGAACCGTTCAAGATATCATTAAAATTCCAAAAGTGCTGAAAAGATTAAAAATGGGGCGTTTCGTGCATACCGTAAATCCTCTAATATTAGCCTGTATTTAATTAACTGCCGGGTATCATATTTTGGCCGGTGTCGGAGTCGGCGGAGGTGAATAATGGCCGGGTTTTTATTGTGGCCGGGTGGAATGTGGTAACAAGCAAGTACGGGGGCGGTTGTGTCATCGTCTCACTTTTGATTTGCCAGTGATAGACCGCAAAGGTAACTTTAACCGTGCGGAGACGAAGAGGAGGCGAAAATTTGACATCAAGTTAAAAGAGAACGTGCTGATTATGCTGCAGAACACTCTAGGGAGCAGTAGGGGTTGTATGAACTAGTCACTAGTCGACTTCACCGCTCTATAGTGACTTTTTATGCCTGTCATCAACTAGTCGCTGCCACGTGATAATGACCGGCAAGATGCAGTCCACAGAAAAGACAGCAGCCTGCTGTCAGCTCCTGCGCGTTGGGAAGCAACGCGCTGTGCCAGAGCGTCGGTACTGACACCCGCCGTAAAACGGACATTTAACCAAATTGTGACGTTTACCCTCTTGCAATTTAACCTTCCCCTCACCCCCATCCTAACCTTAACCAGCTTGCGCATGCAAAGCTCTGATTGTTGACACGCTCCAGACATCTGCATCCTGAGCACGGCCACAGTAACATGATCAAATCAGGTGTCGCCACCTCAAAAACTAATTCAACACGCGATTGTTCATGTTGGCTCATTTCCTTTTATGTTTTCTGTCTTTTATTCTTTTATTTGTGCCTGATGCTTTTCGCTGCTGTGGATCGGGGCGCATCACCTGTTTTGTCCTCGGTGACGCACCTAACTGATGTGGCCGGCGAGCAGCGGCACTCCGCTGTTTTTGCGGTCGGTAGATCTTTTAGAACTGCAGTTCAAAGGTAACTCATAAGGTGAATATATATGAACCCAGGTAGCAGGTTTTCTTTAGGATTGAGAGGAGATGCAGGAAGATAATAAACAGACAGGAAAGAAAAATAGTCAAATAAAAACAAGTTCGTTTTTGTACCTGGTGGTTGCAACAAACAGACACCATTGAAGGTAATCAGAAGTGAGGAACAGAAAATGAAATAATTATTTTAATGTTTAGAGCAGCAGGAACTCTGAGAGGATGCAGACGCATCAGTGAGTTTGTGGCCGCTGCGCAGGGGGAGAGGGCTGAAGCAGAAACTACCGTTGTTAAAAGAAATGTGTTTAACTTTGAAAATGTGGGCGCAATTTTAATTGTCAAAAACTCCAGCGAACCATTAGTTCATTTTGCTCAAATAGAAATTGAGGCCTGCCTCTAATTCTGGTCCTCCTTCCAATAAAGGCCTGGAGCTTGATGAGCTTGAGTCAAATACAGGCCCAGGCCTGTATTAGAGGATTTACGGTATACAATGCATTATGGTAGCCACCGGGATTTCCTGTCTTGAGCGCAACAAATCACAACACAGATTCAAAGACGTGCTGAGTTTGTCATCCAAAATGCTCCGTTTTATAACTGTTGAATGGCTGATCAGGTTCAAATAATTCCAACGGTTCCTAAAAGTAGCCTACATTAAAGCAGCTTTCCATTGATCTATAGCATGAAGCAATCAGAGTTATGGACAATATCGCTACAAGGGGAAATCCTGCTGTTCAGCCTGATTGAAACGGAGCACAGCGCCGCGGTGAAAGCGGATAACGGAACGGGGAAGCTAATTAGCATAAAAAGCCGGCATGAAATTATGGAAATGCCTCAAAGAAAATCAACACGATCCATTAGGTGTCCCAGAAGGCTTAAATCTGAAGACAGTGACCACGAAGAAGGACATATCTCTGGTGAACTAGGATATGAATGTTTGTTCAGTCTTTATTTTTTTATTTTTTTTTTTATTTGAACAACCCTCAACTATTTGCTAATTGTAAGATTCAGCTTCATTCCAGCATTATTTATCTTTTTACAATAAATAGTTATTTTTGCTAAAAGAAAAGTTTTTGGTATAGCAGTGCACGGTGTGCGAGAGAAGCATCCCATGGCAGTGTGAGGTGTGCAGGACTCTGCCTGCAGCTGGAGAGAAGCTGCTTCAAGGTCTACCACATCAAATAAAAACGTCTGAAAGTTTACAAAATAAATGGTCCTAAAAACAGCTAAAAAAAATGATACCAAGGCTCAAACTTTTTTAAAAATAGATGCATTACAGATCAA
Organism: Nothobranchius furzeri; assembly: GCF_043380555.1. Taxonomy (NCBI): domain Eukaryota; kingdom Metazoa; phylum Chordata; class Actinopteri; order Cyprinodontiformes; family Nothobranchiidae; genus Nothobranchius; species Nothobranchius furzeri. Next base: position 65,928,008 of record NC_091751.1, on the reverse strand, counting down.
AGTTTACATTGTTTGCCGAGTAATTTAGAAGTTCCTGTTCAGTAATAAATGTAAAAAATCCAAATCCGTTTTTTTCTTTTTTCACTTTTAAGCTGATTTTTAAAGGCTTTAATAGAAATAAATTCTAAGTACAAACCATACACTGAAAGCTGAGGTTGTTCTGAAAAAAGGAGAAGAGTTACACCCACTTTGTACTTTTGATTACAATTTTACAGCCATCAGATTAAAAAAATACCAGGCAGCCCTGTTATAATTATGGTCATAAGAGGATTATGAAGATGGTGATGCACAAACTGGAAGTGATTGGTTGTCATTCCACTCCAATCCAGTTGGTGGCAGTAATGCACCAAATTGTTGTTTTCCAAGTGCCATAAGACCACAAATAATAATAATAAGAGAGGCGGGAGTGTTCGTAACAAACTCAAAGCGATAGTCAAAACATTAAGCATGACATGGAGTTATCCTAGTGGCTCCAATAAGAGAAAGAAGCAGCTTGCTTCATAAAAGCTTTTATCTTCAGTTCTGAAGGCGACGTCGTTTTTTGATATAAACATCAAAAGGAAGCAGAAAGGAAAGACAAAGGAAAATGTTTAAAGGGAGGAAAACATAGACCATAGATCTGTTTTGGTGGCCTAAGGATCGGGTCTCTGCTTTTTGCAGACGATGTGGTCCTGTTGGCTTCATCAGAACGTGATCTCTGGCTTTTGCTGGAGCGGTTCACGTGCAAGTGTCAAGCAGCTGCGATGAGAATCAGCTCCTCTAAGGTAGAATGCCTTCTCTGAGTCAGGGATGAGGTTCTGCCTCAAGTGGAGGAGTTTAAGTATCTCTGGGCCTTGATCAAAAGGGATGGAGCATGAGATCGATAGGCGGATTGGTGCTGCAACTTCAGTGTTGTGGGTGTTGTACCGGTCTGTTGTTGTGAAGAGAGAGCTGAGCTGGAAGCCAAAGCTCTCAATTTACCAGTCGATCTACGTTCCTACCCTCACTTATGGTCACGAGCTATGGGTAGTGACCGAAAGAACGAGATAGCAGATACAAGTGGCCAAAATAAGTTTTCTCCGCAGGGTGGCTGAACTCTCCCATAGAGATAGGGTGAGAAGCTTGATTATCTGGGAGGGGCTCTGACTAGACCCGCTGCTCCTCCACATCGAGAGGAGCCAGTTGAGGTGGCTCTCTTCTACTACTTCAGCTAAATTACCAACACTATTACTAATTATACTTCTTCTGCCACTTCTCATCAGCTCAGTGACCTAGTGGTAGAGTGTCCGCCCTGAGCCTGGGAGATCAGGGTTCGATTCCTGGTCGGGTCATACCAAAGACTTTGAAAAAATGGGACCCAATGCCTTCCTGCTTGACACTCAGCATTAAGGGGTTGGATTGGGGGGTTAAACCACCAAATAGTTCTTGAGCGCGGCTATGTCTGCAGCTCACCGCTCCCCCTGGGGATGGGTCAAATGCGGAGAACAAATTTCGCACACACATCGTGTGTGACAACCAATGGGACTTTGACTTCAACTTCTATTCTACAGTAAATTATGCAATTCATTTACATCATTTTACTGCTAATGCATTCTATGATTTTATTTACTTGGACCTCTGAACCAAACTACCACCTGCAACCACAATGAATGCTCCGAAAATTTCAGCTGAAATGTGAGACAGCGAGTAAACCAGTCATGTAACCTATCTGTCACTGGTGACAGTTTTGTGCAAGTTTTGAGTCCGGGCTTTAGCTCCCTTGATGCTCAAAGCCTCGGCTTCAAACATCACATCACCACTTATCAGATGTTACCCACCTATCAGCCGCGTCTTCAGTGGCACCACAAAAAAACGAAGACAAAGTTCTTGGCCAAACTCAATTATCTATAGGAAAACTGACTGCAAATGTGTACATATTCCCTTGTAGAGTCTTTTCATTTGGAAACCAAACTATTTTTGCATAAACACCGACTCAGAAATAACCAAATTACACACAAGCTAGTAAATTTGAAATAAAACACACGTTTGGTAGTTATTAAGTCTCAATAAACACTTTAAAATCTTTTTATTACTTGAAATGTCATACATTCAGGAGTTTTTGAAATAAAAATCTGTAAGTGTTTGAATCTTTTAAATATTTCTGATACATGTTTTCTTGTTGTTTACTCTTGATTCCTATTTTTTATTCCAGCTCTTTGCTTCTGCAATGAATAGCATTGCTGCCGTGACACCCAAATGGCCAAACTGAGTGAACTTTTGTTCTATTTCCATTTATTTATAGCCTTTCAAGTTTATTTTTTTAAAAACAGGAAATCCTTTTCACAGCAACAACAAAAGCCAAAGAATAATAAATTATTTCAACGACAATGAAATATCACAGCTATTAACGTTTATGCCTTTGAGTAGAAAAAGTGCGTCAAAACCGCAACTATTCAAGCTCCGTTTGCTCCAGTCTGATTTACTCGTATGCCCAATGGTTCCAGCCAGATTCCTGCATCTCTGAGCGTGGCTCTGAGCTGTGATCACACAGGTATGTGCTGCCTAGCATGGAGAGCTTTGAGCAGCTAGCCTGGACTTAGGTCAATGAGTCGGGGAGGAACGATAAAAACTGCAGCAGCCACAGCCACGCTTTGACCTGACTGAGCGTGTCACTGGAGTTCAATCGGCTTCGTCGGGAGGTTGGTTGGTGTGCTTTCCACGTCAACCACGAACAGATTACCGAGCAGTTAAAATCTCAATTTCTGGGCTTCAAAGTTGGAAAATCGCCGGTTAAACTCGGTGCTGAGTAAGAGGAGTTTTTTCAGCTTTTCTGAGACTGAGGAGGCTGCAGACACGGAGACTGGAAGCACGAACGCTAATGACTGT
>NC_091751.1:65855164-65920164 GCF_043380555.1 Nothobranchius furzeri | reverse complement strand
ATGGCGCCCTGTAGACCTGCTTCATCCTGAGATGATATCTGCGCAAGACACGATCCAGTGTTGATAGGCTGACCCTATCAATGTTTTGAAACGTGTCGTTGTTTTCTATAATTTTTCTTTGTATTTGCAGTAATATTATGGCATTGTTTTCTAGGACCTTGTTGAGGATTTCAGTTTCCTGTTCAGGAGACTGAAGACGTTCCCGACCACCTCGTTTCAGTAATCTTTCAGTTCTGCCAAACAAATAGTAAAATACTGTGAATACAAAGTAGGTGTACATTTCCTAAATACTGGAAACATACTTTACAGCATTTTACTGTCCAACAAAACAGTCCACAGGCAATACTTCTACTATACTCATTGAATACTGATTGCATTGATATGCAGTAGGTCCGGATGATGGATGCTACAGTGTACCTGCTCAAATTTGGCTGTACTCTTTGCCCAGCCTCCCTCATTGTAAGACCATGGTTGACCACATGATCAACCAAAGTGGCTCGGATCTCATCAGAGATTACGGTCCTTGGTCTTCCTCATCCTCTTCCTCGTCCTCCTCCTCTTACTCTCACTCCTCTGGCTCTGCCTCTGTTTCCAATGGTGGGATCCATTGATCCAAAACAGAAGAGCTCACCTGTTGCCCTCTCATGCTAAAGCTCTGATTGCTGATTGTTAAACTGTGTGACGGGTATTTGCCCTTGTGGTGAGTCAGTGTGCATATTTGAATAGCTGTGTGTTCCTTGTGAAAACAAGATATTTTCTGCATGAAAATTGTGCCAACAGCAGAGATTTGTGTGTAATGTTTTGAAAAAAAGTGTGTTTTAGATTTGCAATTTGAGTGCAAAGCAGGAATTGTGCTTGTAGTTTAGCAGAATTGGTTACATGTTGTGGTCATTGTGTCTCAAGTACCAGAAAATGTGTGTAAACCACTGAGAAAAACTGTAATAAGGCTGTTTGATGTACCATGGTCCATTTTGCAAAAGAAACACATCTTTGTTATGGCTCACCCAATTCTAGTGCAGAATTCTTGCTCACAACTCTGAAACTCTGGGAGTTTGTTGTTAGTTCAGACTACAAGAAGGTTTCAAGGCCTCTTGGAAACTGGCGGGTAAATTAAAGGGGCATTATGGAAGTTTGACAGCCAAAACATGTATAGAAATAATAAATGTCTTCTTCATACATTCTCCTGCAATGCCCTGGTCCTGTAGAATGAGCCCTGGCATGTTTACTGTGATTGCCTGTTTTTCTGTAAAATCACAGAAAAAGAGAGATGCTCGGGTCGAGCAGGCTGCTTCATGCGCGTTCACGCTCAGGCATCGCCCGTAGCATTTGCTATCCGTGGCTTTAGCAGCAGAGAGAGAGGCAGTGCCACTTTGTCGCTGTTCCTAACGCCTAGTGACAAAGCTAGCTACATTTCTGAGGACCCTTAGCTACTTTCTGTAGAACTTTCTTCTAGATATTTCCTGCAAATTAGCAACAAAATAGCCATTTTCACTCCGAACCGTTCTTTGAACGTTGTTTCAGCTGTCATCAACGATATAAAAGTTACAGATACAATATTCGTCATTGGCGCTCTAGCTCATCTGGTAAGACGTCGGACTCTCATGCAGAAGACCCGGATTTGAATGTGGATGTGATCTTAGTTCGTTTAGAGTTTCTTTTTTACATTAATGTTTTTTTTTTACAGTAAGATTCCAAAATATTTATTTGAGACTCGCCGAACGGCATTGAATTCACAGATAATAAAGATGTGGGTTCAACTTTCATTTTGGAACAATTTTTCAAGCAAGGGAAGGGAATGTTCTGAGCATGCAGGAGGACTGACCCATCTTAAACCTTTGTCGGCTGTGCTGAAGAGAAAGGTACAGAACCAAATTATTTAATTAATTAGCTGCACATTCTCCTGTCCTCTGTCCTCCGGGCCACACACACACACACACACACACACACACACACACACACACACACACACACACACACACGGGACTGTCCCAGCTGTTATTTTCGTTAAGGAGTGTGCACGTACAGCATGCACGCGCGCCTCGTGCACGAGCCTACTATTGAAGCTGCCGTTACGCTTTTGGCCTGAGGGGGCAATCACGAGCATAAAAATTCAAAACTCTGTAAACTCTCTGCAGAGTAGAAATTATTACTGCATGTTTTCAGAATTTAACACTGACTTTCAACTCTGCGGTTTGAGCTTGTTTACGCTTCAGATAGTTGTAAATACTCTATCTGGGTTAAAACAAGTGTACACTGAGACCCATTTTCCACTGAGGTAGCAGAACATGCAACAGTTCTCCTTGATGACCACTAGAGGGAGACAAACACCACGAGTGATTAAACTGGCGATGAGAACCATCCCCATCTCTGTCTGCGCTTCTGCTTTGGTTTTCCCATGGGGACTTCGAACCTTGTAGGTGATATGCGTCTCTAACGTGACAGAACACCAGATCTGGGAAAACCTGGGTGTGAAGGAGTCAGGCTACAGCTAGGGCTAGACTGGACATGATAATGGAAGTCAGCAGCGTGTTTATGCTGCAGTATAAACTAGAGTGGCCTTGTTGTTAATCACAGATGGTCCATTGTTCCTTGCAAGTGAGGCATGAAGTTACTCACAGAAAGCACGGCTTTGCAGTCACAAAAAGGAAAAACTCATACGTGTGGTGAATGCAGAAATAAACAGCTAAACAAACAAATTCATTAATCTAATCTGCAAAATAAATAATCAATTAAAAATTACACACTGGACTTGGAAGAATTTTAGATGCGTCCGTCTCGCGTATCCTGAAGGAGAGCCGACATGCGTCAACAACAGATGAGTAACAACTCAGCTCATCTAACAGTAATGCATTTAAAAACGTCACCTGAAATCACCAGGCAGAAGAAAACAAGTGTAAATAAAGTCCAAATTCTCTTGCAAGCAGTAACGTATGTTCAAGAAGAATAAAATTACAATAAAAGATGACAAAATGCCATTGAGTTGATTTGTTCTAGATAATTGTATCATCAGACTGAAGCAAATGTTCTCCTCTCTGAAACCCCCCGCTCTGTGCAGCACCATAAGAAGGGTGAAACACAACAGAATAGAACGGAAGAATAGAAAATCCTTTTATTGTCCTGCAGGGGCAAAAAATAAACAAACAGAAATAAAATGCTGCACACTGAGCAAAAACAATACGTAGGCAAGAAATAGTCTAAAGATTCTGTCAGGGGCGGCAGTGGCTCAGGAGGTAGAGCGGATTGTCCTGCAATCATAAGGTTGCAGGTTCGATCCCGGCCCCCACCAGAGAATGCTGCTGTTGTGTCCTTGGACAAAGCACTTAACCCACCTTGCCTGCTGGTGGTGATCCGAGGGACCGGTGTCGCCAGTGCTCGGCAGCCTCGCCTCTGTCAGCGCCCCAGGACAGCTGTGGCTACATCTTAGCTCATCCCCACCAGTGTGTGAATGGGTGGGTAACTAATTGTGCTGTGAAGCACCTTGGGGGTTGTAGAACCCTAAGAAGGCGCTATACAATCACAGGCAGTTTAGTTGACTTTCCAACATTTTAAAAATAAGTGTAAAAACACTAGCATGAGATGTGAGATGTGCTTGAGTGTAAATAGACGGAACAAATGAAAGAACGTCGCCTTTTTCACACAAAGAAACCTCCAGCTACCAGGTCCGAGGGTCCATCACATACACAACTCTCCCACTTTCTTCTCATCTTTGTTGAAAAATCTGCTTTAAATGAAACCAAAGAGCCAACCTCCATGCCTGATCTCCTTCAGCTTTAAAGGAGCAACACAATCTAGCATCCACCAAGATCAGCACGATCATCCGTTTGTGAGGATGCTCATTTTAGGCAGCATTCTTTTGTCACATTCCCCCACAGGACTGAAATCTGATACTAATTATGGAGTAGGATCATCTTTAAAGATGTTACCAAATTCCCTGATAATAAACGTCTACCGTGTTGGAAAGGATTTCAAAAACGACGTGAAGTCGCTCAAAGTGGACTCAAATGTCAGTCAAAGGCAGGATTGTGAGAAATAATACGTTTTTACTCTCAAAGCCTCAAGTGGGAAATCAAGTGTGAGGGGAGTAACTCTGACCCTAAACCCGACAACAGCAGGCCCAGAACAGACAAATAATAGGGCAAAATGTAGAGTGCAGAAAGAGACAGCTGAGCCAGAAGGTGAAGCTCTTGATTTACCCGTTGATCTACGTTCCTACCCTCACCTATGGTCGTGAGATTTGGGTAGGGACCGAAAGAACGAGATCGCGGATACAAGCGGCCGAAATGAGTTTTCTCCGCAGGGTGGCTGGGCTCTCCCTTAGAGATAGGGTGAGAAACTCGGTCATCCGGGAGGGGCTCGGAGTAGACCCGCTGCTCCTCCACATCGAGAGGAGCTAGTTGAGGTGGCTCGGGCATCTGGACAGGATGCCTCCTGGACACCTCCCTGGTGAGGTTTTCCAGGCACGTCCAACCGGAAGGAGAAAGACCCAGGACACGCTGGAGAGACTGTGTCTCTCATCTGGCCAGGGAACGCCTTGGGATTCCCCCGGAAAAGCTGGTTCAAGTGGCTGGGGTGAGGGAAGTCTGGGCGCCTCGACTTAGGCTGCCGCCACCGCGACCCGACTCTGGATAGGTGGATGAAAAAGGATGGATATGGATGGATGGAATGTAGGGTACAACAACAGAGCAACCAAAGGCAAAGAAACAGACAACAGACTGACAACAAGTCAACACGCAAACACATTCCAACAGAAGACACTGTTACCTGGAATCAAAGATCCGCAGAATCAGAAGATGCCCCAGGTGAAGGCTTCACTTGTGAACATTATAACAACCACAGCCTAGGTTCATGATGAAGATCCACGTCTAAGAGGTGAGCAGAGCGAGGTCATAGTGACAGAATGTAGATTACACAACCAGAACCAGCAGAAAAACATTATCACCAATAAAAGGTTTGGCTGGAATGTGCAGCTTTTTAGGTGCATTTTGATTATTGAGGTAAATCCAAACAACACCTGTAATAAAACGGATGAATTCAGGTGCAGATGGTTCTGGTTCTGACTCTGCTGCCCCCTTGGTTCAGGTCGTGTTACTGTCTCCGGTAGCTCCCTGAGCGGTGCAGCTGTCAGTCACTTCCACCTCAGTGCATCCCTAACGCCTGCTGGAGAGACCGTCCACTCTCTGCAGCAAACCATCACAGACACGAACGGCTGATCCTGAGTCAGCTCCTGGTGAGACACTAATAAATATTCCGTTTAGAAACTCACATCACACAGACTTTCTGAGATTTAAGTTGTGATTAATTAGAAACGGGACCATATTGTTGAGCCCCTAGGGCAGACTCCTACAGTATGGAGAAGCTACGCCAGAGGAGAGGGGGGAGGGGTGACACATTCAGCCACTGTCGAGGATATTTTGTAGAGGAGCGGGGGCAGGGATTATGCATCCTAATCACACTACGTCAGATTATGTCTGACCAAAACAGACTCCATTACAGGAGATTAAAAACTCTTTCCAAATAGTTTTGTTGGGTGAAAACAATCAACTTTGAGATTAAGGGCTGAGCTTCAGGCGTCAAATGGCCCTCGGAAGTAAAAACGCTGGGACTGAAAATCCCCTCAGATCAATTTGTGTCAATATGTTTGAGATAATGAAACATAATGGGCTTTTATTTGGTAATAACTGGAAAAAATGAAATTAAAGCAGAGGGAGGGGCGGCGTGATGGGGTGCATGGTTGTACGGCAGACAGAAAAGAGAAGAGGATTAAAAGTTGGCTGAAACTTTTCTGGTTTTCTCCTCAAGGATGGAGAAGCAGCTGTGGTTTCCTGGCTGATCTACCTCAGTGGATTACGCCAAAGGAGTGGAGGAGAGACGTGACATTTTGAACAGGACCAGAGTGGAGCTGGGATTTCTGACTACAGGAGATGAGCTCATTTCCTTCAAAAGTAGGAAAAACATTCTGAACTGACCTTTAATATGAAAACAAACCATCATTCTCCAAATCACGTCGCAAAGCCCGATCCCTCAGTTTTTTATACTGTTCTCGTCGTCGTCTTCCTCCGCTTATCCGGGTCTGGGTTGCGGGGGCAGCATCCCAACTAGGGAGCTCCAGACCGTCCTCACCCCGGCCACCTCCACCAGCTCCTCTGGCAGGACCCCAAGGCGTTCCCGGACCAGATTGGAGATGTAACCTCTCCAACGTGTCCTGGGTCGACCCGGGGGCCTCCTGCCAGCAGGACATGCCCGAAACACCTCCCCAGGGAGGCGTCCAGGAAGCATCCTGACCAGATGCCCAAACCACCTCAACTGGCTCCTTTCGATCCGGAGGAGCAGCGGTTCTACTCCGAGTCCCTCCCGAATGTCCGAGCTCCTCACCCTATCTCTAAGGCTGAGCCCGGCCACCCTACGGAGGAAACTCATTTCGGCCGCTTGTATCCGCGATCTCGTTCTTTCGGTCATTACCCAAAGCTCATGACCATAAGTGAGGATTGGGACGTAGATGGACCGGTAAATCGAGAGCCTGGCTTTCTGGCTCAGCTCCCTCTTCCCCACGACAGATCGGCTCAGCGTCCGCATCACTGCAGACGCCGAACCAATCCGCCTGTCGATCTCCCGATCCCTCCTACCCTCACTCGTGAAGAAGACCCCGAGATACTTAAACTCCTCCACTTGAGGTAAGACCTCTCCCCCGACCCGGAGTTGGCAAGCCACCCTTTTCCGGTCGAGAATTTATACTGTTCTGTAATTTAAATTCTTTAAATATTTCAGTTATTTCTGAACAAAATTCTAAACAATACATTTTATTGTCTAAATCTAAAACAAGTCAAAACTGGCTTCATGCCTGCTCGTTGTTGCAGAATTTCCCCGTAATCTGGAGACCGTTCTGTCCCTGGTTAGGTCTTCAATGGAAAAGAGACCCAAGTCAAAGGAAGCAGCTCAGAGACCTCCATGGGGGATGTAAACAAAAATATGTGACCTCAGCTGTAGATGGAAACAACAATCCTGAATGGGAAGCTCCTGCAGGCTCAGACAAAACAGGAGACAGGAGGCCACTGCCATGTGGGCCCTCCATCTGCAGGGAGAGGAGTCAGGGTCAGGCGAGGGCAGGGGCTTATCATGCCGGTGTCGGTACAGGATCTGCTCGGGGTTCTTCGACTGCCGATGACGTCAAAGTACGGCAAACCCACTCGGACAAAATACACTACACATCTATACTGTTGGAAATAATTTAGCAGTTTCGTTATTAAAATAATGTTTCTTAAGACGTAAGTTTGTGTTTATAATGGTATTTGTAAAATAAAACACTATATCGTATTCATAATGTTGAACTCCTCTTTGAGCACATCCCTTGAAGGATCATAGGTATTAGCAACACCTGTGAAATTGTATTTGCAGGAAAGAAGTGTGTCCCGTTTATTGAAGTATTTTGTGTTTAGAGTTTTTGACGTCTTGTCCATGCGTAGTTCAGTTACGCTCATAGCTGCTAGCCAAAACTCTGGAGTTAAAAGTTTTCTGGCTTTACTAAAATACCTGTCTGTACTTATTTGATTGATGGTAGTTTTACTTTCTATTAGACTCCAAATGTAATCATTTGGCATGTTTCTAATTCATAATTTGTAAGAATGTAATCGGTGATATTAGCATTAGCATTCCTATGGGTTTTTCCACGTATATTAGCATTGCGCTAACCACCCGCTGCAAAATTGCAGCTTTTGCGATTAGAAAATCTCCTTTTGTCACATCGCAATTTAATTGCACGTGCAGTTAATCGTTCCGCCCTAATATACATGCAGCTCTATGCTAAAAGTGTATTTTCAAGAGGTAATGATGGATTTCTTTGTAAAAGTTGTCCATCTTTCCAACAGAAAGATTTGCCTGGACCATCGTAACGTGATAACAACGTAACGTGATTACGTAATTCCGTAAGGTTCATGTTATATGTTCAATGTGTCCCAGGGGTCTAAAAAACTGTAATATACCTTTGGTCTTTTTGCAAGGCAAGCGTAGAGCTGCCACCCACGCAAAATAAAATTACAGCGACATCTCGTCATAACATAACTTTACAATTTCAGCAATATAACTTTCACCTTTGTACAACATAATATCACATTCTTACTATATAAATATTTTATTTTACAAATGAGATAATGAAATTGTTCAAAAAACAAAGTAAAGATGTTGTAAGGTGATTTTGCTCCTTTTTACTTTGCGTGGGCGGTGGCTCTACGCTTCCGTATTTTTGGTGGCTGTGTACATGTGAAAGGGACTTTATAAATAAAGATCGATTGGTTCCTGAGGATGAGGCAGAATCATTTACTAAATATTACCAAGAACTCTACATGAGTAGATCCCGAAGACTGATCTAATCGGTTTCTGATTGACTTTATTTATGTGACTCCAGCTGGCTTTTCATTTCCTTCACATATTAACTCTGTGAGGAACTGACTCAAGCCCCCTTTACTGTCATAATATATATTACATTAGTCAGACCAATCAGAAAGTTCAGACACTTCCGTTTTTCCACCGGGTGATGACCTAGTTACGGATGAGTCAGAATGCTTTCTTTTTCTCTTGTTTTGCTTGTTTTCTTTATTTTATTTTATTGATTTAATAAAATGATTTCCTTTACATACAAAGCTGCTAAATACCCTGACTCTTTGTAGGAAAATGAAGAAGACTTTTACTGACCTTGCTTGTTTCAGGTGTAAGCTGGGGCTCTGTGGACATTCGGATCTGCATCAAGAGTGAATTTCTGTTCCACTTGATGTGCCCCGAGATTCATTTTACTGAGGGTGGTTCATTCAGCTCATTAGTTCTGAATTCCTATAACTGGGTCTCTAAATGTGTGGGCCCCAAATCTGGGTTGGCCCCCGCTGACAGGGCATATGGGCTTCTTTGTGGGCAGGAAGAGAGTGTGTGTGCAGGGTCCACCAATCACTGCCCCTGCCTATGGAGTTAAACAAATTGATTGGCAGGCAAATAAAGTCCAGTTCCAGGCAAAGCTGCTGCAGTATGAGAACACAGAGCTATGAGGAGAACGTCCCCGCGGCATGCCCAGAGGAATTAGAGCAACCCTAAACCCAAGTTTATTCTTTAAATTCCTAAAAACAAACCACTGATGTTTACATTTAATTTTCATTTAATGCAGCGGATTTGCAAGAAGAGCTGCTGTAAACCAGCTAGATATGATTAGTTATCTGACATGAGCATTTTTTTATCTGGATGGCTAAACAACAGTTATAAAAACTACAGAACAAAACACTAAAAGACGAGACCAAACAGCAAGTGTTCATATCAGCGTGTGTGGAAACACGGCACCTGTTGCTGTCCATCAGTCTGGTAGAGGTCAAAGGTCAAAGGAACAAATAAAGCAGCAGTTCAGCTAGCATGTAAAACCTCAAAAATTAGTTAAATCCATCCTTTTATTTGCCTCTAATCTGAATTGATGTCAGAATTAGTTGATACTCTCTGCAGGAGCATCGGTAAAAACACCGTTCTGCAGTTCTACAGCAGCACTTTGGATGATGGAAGCATGTTTGGCTACCTTCAGCATCACATTCAAAAGGAATTAAAGCAGCTTCTGCTGCTGAACATAGATGTGAAAACTGACTTTAGAACCAAAAACCAAACATTTGATGTCAGCAGGTCTCCAGAAAAAACAAATATCTCTAGGAAAAGCTGCAGAACAAACGCCAGTCACGACAGCATACAGCTCAGCACTACACCAAGATCCATTAAACTACAAAAATAACTCCATTAGGATCTGTTAAACTACAAAAATAACGCCAACAAGATCAGTTAAACAACAAAAATAACTCCAACAAGATCCATAAAACTACAAAAATAACTCCAACAAGATCCATAAAACTACAAAAATAACTCCAACAAGATCTGTTAAACTACAAAAATAACTCCAACAAGATCTGTTAAACAACAAAAATAACTCCAACAAGATCAGTTAAACAACAAAAATAACTCCAACAAGATCCATAAAACTACAAAAATAACTCAACAAGATCATTTAAACAACAAAAATAACTCCAACAAGATCCATAAAACTACAAAAATAACTCCAACAAGATCAGTTAAACAACAAAAATAACTCCAACAAGATCAGTTAAACAACAAAAATAACTCCAACAAGATCAGTTAAACAACAAAAATAACTCCAACAAGATCCATAAAACTACAAAAATAATTCCAACAAGATCTGTTAAACTACAAAAATAACTCCAACAAGATCTGTTAAACAACAAAAATAACTCCAACAAGATCATTTAAACAACAAAAATAACTCCAACAAGATCCATAAAACTACAAAAATAACTCCAACAAGATCAGTTAAACAACAAAAATAACTCCAACAAGATCAGTTAAACAACAAAAATAACTCCAACAAGATCAGTTAAACAACAAAAATAACTCCAACAAGATCCATAAAACTACAAAAATAATTCCAACAAGATCTGTTAAACTACAAAAATAACTCCAACAAGATCTGTTAAACAACAAAAATAACTCCAACAAGATCAGTTAAACAACAAAAATAACTCCAACAAGATCCGTAAAACTACAAAAATAACTCCAACAAGATCCGTAAAACTACAAAAATAACTCCAACAAGATCCATAAAACTACAAAAATAACTCCAACAAGATCTGTTAAACAACAAAAATAACTCCAACAAGATCCGTAAAACTACAAAAATAACTCCAACAAGATCCATAAAACTACAAAAATAACTCCAACAAGATCAGTTAAACAACAAAAATAACTCCAACAAGATCAGTTAAACTACAAAAATAACTCCAACAAGATCAGTTAAACTACAAAAATAACTCCAACAAGATCAGTTAAACAACAAAAATAACTCCAACAAGATCCATAAAACTACAAAAATAACTCCAACAAGATCTGTTAAACTACAAAAATAACTCCAACAAGATCTGTTAAACAACAAAAATAACTCCAACAAAATCTGTTAAACAACAAAAATAACTCCAACAAAATCTGTTAAACAACAAAAATAACTCCAACAAGATCAGTTAAATTACAAAAATAACTCCAACAAGATCAGTTAAATTATAAAAATAGCTCCAACAAGATCTGTTAAACAACAAAAATAACTCCAACAAAATCTGTTAAACAACAAAATAACTCCAACAAGATCTGTTAAACAACAAAATAACTCCAACAAGATCAGTTAAATTACAAAAATAACTCCAACAAGATCTGTTAAATTATAAAAATAGCTCCAACAAGATCTGTTCATACAACAAAAATAACTCCAACAAGATCTGTTAAACAACAAAAATAACTCCAACAAGATCTGTTAAACAACAAAAATAACTCCAACAAGATCAGTTAAATTACAAAAATAGCTCCAACAAGATCTGTTAAACAACAAAAATAACTCCAACAAGATCAGTTAAATTACAAAAATAACTCCAACAAGATCAGTTAAATTACAAAAATAACTCCAACAAGATCAGTTAAATTACAAAAATAGCTCCAACAAGATCTGTTAAACAACAAAAATAACTCCAACAAGATACACTAAATAACACAAATAACTCCAACAAGATCCATAAAATGGCAAAAATTACTCCGAGATATGTTAGATGTAGAGCAAACCCCACATTGTTTGACAACACTTGTAAATTTGACTTCTGCCCTGCAAAGTGTGAGAGCTTCCTGATAAAAGACAAATAAGTCACAGCTGGATTCATAGCTTCAAGGGCTTCCTTATCTAGCACAAATGTTTGACTGCCAGTCACCACATTTATAGTTTGGGCATCCATCTCAAGAGCTCCAGTCATAACACCAACAAGACTAATATACATCACTGGTGATCTGTTCATGACAGCATTTACTCCCTCTGATGTTTGTTCACTCCTAAAATGAGTGAAAACTGTAGGCAACAGACACTACTTTGGTTGTAGAGCAAATATTTGCTCAGATATGACTGCAAGGTGTTGCTGGAGATCAAACTCTTCAAAGATTAAAGACAGGTTTAAGGTTTCCTGTCATGGAGGAGGGGCTGCTGATGAGGTAAAGACAGGAAGAGAGAGAAGAGCAGACCAACAGTAGCTCAGGAGGTAGAGCGGGTTGTCCAGTAATCAGAATGTTGCAGGTTTTAGCCCGGCTCCTACCAGAGAATGCTGCTGTTGTGTCTTTGGGCAAGACGCTTAACTCGCCTTGCCTGCTGGTGGTGTTCAGAGGCACCGTGGTGCCAGTACATGGCAACCCTCGCCTCTGCCAATGTGCCCCAAGCAGCTGTGGCTACATTATGGCTCATCATCACCAGTGTGAGGACGACAGATGTGTTGTGAAGCACCTTGGGGGGTTGTAAAACCCCAAGAACCCAGCTAACAAAAATTTGTTGTAAGAACGTTATGGGAATGTTTATTTTGAATGTTGTAAAAACGTAGAAATGTCCAGTTTTTTTAATGTTACTGGAACGGTGTGTTAACGTTACAAAAACATTGCTGGAATGTTTGCTTAAAGTTGTTTGAATGTTATTTTACGGTTAGCATGACGTTAACACAACGTTATGGGAATGTTTATTTTGAATGTTGTAAAAACGTAGAAATGTCCAGTTTTTTTAATGTTACTGGAACGGTGTGTTAACGTTACAAAAACATTGCTGGAATGTTTGCTTAAAGTTGTTTGAATGTCATTTTACGGTTAGCATGACGTTAACAGAACGTTATGGGAATGTTTACTTTGAATGTTTTAAAAACGTAGAAATGTCCACTTTTTTTAACGTTACTGGAATGGTGTGTTAACGTTACAAAAACATTGCTGGAATGTTTGCTTAAAGTTGTTTGAATGTTATTTTACGGTTAGCATGACGTTAACAGAACGTTATGGGAATGTTTATTTTGAATGTTGTAAAAACGTAGAAATGTCCAGTTTTTTTAATGTTACTGGAACGGTGTGTTAACGTTACAAAAACATTTCTGGAATGTTTGCTTAAAGTTGTTTGAATGTCATTTTACGGTTAGCATGACGTTAACAGAACGTTATGGGAATGTTTATTTTGAATGTTGTAAAAACGTAGAAATGTCCAGTTTTTTTAATGTTACTGGAACGGTGTGTTAACGTTACAAAAACATTGCTGGAATGTTTGCTTAAAGTTGTTTGAATGTTATTTTACGGTTAGCATGACATTAACAGAACGTTATGGGAATGTTTACTTTGAATGTTGTAAAAACGTAGAAATGTCCAGTTTTTTTAATGTTACTGGAACGGTGTGTTAACGTTACAAAAACATTGCTGGAATGTTTGCTTAAAGTTGTTTGAATGTTATTTTACGGATAGCATGACATTAACGGAACGTTTACTTTGAATGTTGTAAAAACGTAGAAATGTCCAGTTTTTTTAACGTTACTGGAATGGTGTGTTAACGTTACAAAAACATTGCTAGAATGTTTGCTTAAAGTTGTTTGAATGTTATTTTACGGTTAGCATGACGTTAACAGAACGTTATGGGAATGTTTACTTTGAATGTTTTAAAAACGTAGAAATGTCCAGTTTTTTTAATGTTACTGGAATGGTGTGTTAACGTTACAAAAACATTGCTGGAATGTTTGCTTAAAGTTGTTTGGATGTTATTTTACGGTTAGCATGATGTTAACAGAACGTTATGGGAATGTTTACTTTGAATGTTGTAAAAACGTAGAAATGTCCAGTTTTTTTAACGTTACTGGAATGGTGTGTTAACGATACAAAAACATTGCTGGAATGTTTGCTTAAAGGTGTTTGAACGTTATTTTACGGTTAGCGTGATGTTAACAGAACATTAGCATAACATTACTGGAACGGTTACTGAAACGTTATTTGATTATTAGCATAACGTTCCCGGAATATTTTCATAACATGGCTGCAATACTGCTACAATGTTACCGGAACATTTTGTTAATGTTTGGAACAACATTGTTGCAACATTAGCAAAACATTGCTAAAACGTTAGCCTGACATTACCAGAACGTTATCTAAAGGCTAGAAAAATGTTTCTGCAACGTTATGTTAAGGTTAGCAAAACATTGCTGGAATATCAGCATAATGTTTCTGGAATGTTATCTTAAGGTTAGCATAACATTGCTGGAACATTGGCATAATGTTTCTGGAATGTTAGGGTTAGGGTTAGCAAAACATTGCTGGAACATCAGCATAATGTATCTGGAACGTTATCTTAAGGTTAGCAAAACATTGCTGGAACATCAGCATAATGTTTCTGGAACATTATCTTAAGGTTAGCAAAACATTGCTGGAACATCGGCATAATGTATCTGGAACGTTATCTTAAGGTTAGCAAAACATTGCTGGAACATCGGCATAATGTATCTGGAACGTTATCTTAAGGTTAGCAAAACATTGCTGGAACATCGGCATAATGTATCTGGAACATTATCTTAAGGTTAGCAAAACAACGCTGGAACATCAGTATTGTCACGATCTGGGGATGTTTAGGACCCAAATATGCTGAAACCCAGGATGACACGAGGCTGGGGAAGATGTAAAGTGAAATCCTTTATTTTAGGAGTAACCAAAAAACAAAAGTAATCCAAAAGGCTGGGAGCCAACAGTCCAAAAATCCAGATAGAGATCTGGAGATCCAAAAATACAAGAGGCACGAGAAGACTAGATCCAAGCACTAGAGGCACGAGAAGAACTTGACAGAATTACAACAAACAACAATGGACCGACAAGACACAGAGACAAGACAGGGCTTAAATACACTGGGGCATAATGGGAGGCAGATGAGCTGCAGGTGTGTGGAGTGTGGGGCGAGGACCAGGTGAAAGCAATGACTAATCAGGGAAGAAACTAACATGACCTAAGAGTGAACCTAAAAACACAAAAGCAACCATATAACTAAAATTCTAAAGGGAAGGAGAACTACAAAAACCGGTGGGACAAAACATATTAAAGAGACTAATAAAAATGAAAAGCTGAAACTATAAACACTGCAGAGGGACGACTGGCTGCAGAGGGGTGACTGGAGAAGACTAAAGGAACACAGGAGACACATAAATGAGATGCAGACAAAGGACATATGAGGGCGATATGAAACACAAAAGGAGAACCTGGAGTGGGAATTGGAGGGGATGGGGAACAAAGGGACACAGAACATGACAAGTATAATGTATTTGGAACGTTATCTTAAGGTTAGCAAAACAACGCTTGAACATCAGCATAATTATTCTGGAACGTTATCTTAAGGTTAGCAAAACAATAATGGAACAGAAGATTAATGTTTCTGAAATGTTATCTTAAGGTTAATATTACTTTGCAGTAACATTAGTATAACATTGCAAAAACTTTAGTTTCTGAAACCCTTACGAAAAAGAAGTATACTTTAAGTATCTAATTTCAAGTATACTTAAGTGTACATAAGTTTATTTGCATACTTGTTCTTAAAGTTTACTTAGAATTATACTCCTTGGGTCTAAATTGGGCCACTAAAAGTATACTTGAAGTATACTACAAGTATACTTCAAAGTAATAATTTAAGTTTATTTGTAGTGTACTTCTGATATAATTGAGTACACTTTTCTCTTTGAAAGTATACTTAAAGTAACATCACAAGTGTACTTGGAGTGTACTTCTGATATAATTAAGTATACTTTTGTCCTTGAAAGTATACTTAAAGTAACAATATAAGTTTACTTTCATACAATTGAGTATACTTTTCTTCTTGAATGTATACTTAAAATATACTTTAAGTAATAATATAAGTTTACTTATAGAGTACTTCAGATATAATTGAGTATACTTTTCTCCTTGAAAGTATACTTAAAAATAAACTTTAACATTATACGTTTACTTGCAGTGTACTTTTGAAATAATTGAGTATACTTTTCTCTTTGAATGTATACTTAAAATTATACTTAAAGTAATAATATATGTTTACTTGTAGTGTACTTCTTATATAATTGAGTATACTTACAGTTTTGAAAGTACACTTTACAGTAAACTTGACGTAATATTCTTTTAGTACATTTAAGTATCTCTATTTTCTCTATAAACACATACTGCAAGTAACATTTAACATCTGCTATTTGCTTACTACCAATACATTTAATTTCCACTATTTACTGATACTTCGTCTTTATGCAGAGAAAAAAGTTAATAAAGTAGCTAAGTAATTTTGTTTAAATGTATTAAACAGAGAGAATTAGAACAGAACAAAAACAGACCTGTTTACCAGGATTAATCAAAGATGAGAACGCAAACTGTTCTGAACATGTTTAACACATTAATTCTGTCCATTTTGAAAGACTTTTTAAAAAATGCCTTTAAAAAAATCAGTCCATTTTATGGATCCACTTGCTTGGTTGTTGATGCCTTTTTGAAGTTTTCATTGTTGCATTTCTTTCGTATTATTTTTCTTACATCTTGAACGCGCAGAGAGGGAAACTTCAACTGAGCATGCCCTGTGAACACACAAAGCAAATAAATGAACACTTGAACTGTTAGGTGAACTCTAACACAACAAAATCTTTACAGTTCATACACTGTAAACCCGAATAAGTAGGAAGAACTCAAAAAATGTAAGGCAATCAGTTGCCTCATATTTTCTGAGTTTATAAACTCAGATATTTGAGTATATCAGAACATAAATAAACTTAAATATTTGGAGTTTATATTAAATAAATTTTCAAATTATAATCAAATTAAAGTTACCGATTAAGCCAACTCAAACAGAAAATAAAACAAAATTTGAAAGAAACAATTACAAACGAACACTTTTGAAAACTGGACAACAGCAGTGTGTAGTCTTTCTTTGAGTAGGTGGTTTAAAGCAGTGGTTCCCAAACTTATTTAGCCGCGCACCCCCTTCTATGTCCCGACCATGTCGACGCCCCCCCCCCCCCCCCCCCCCACATCGGGGCATGGCTCTATATATCCATACATATATATATGTATGTATATATATATCAGATGTCAAGCTAAACAGACAGGGTTAAAAAAATTCCCCATCACTTTCATTTTTTAAATAGTAATTAATAAACATTCAATACCATTACAATTTCCTTTGATTTCATTTTAAATAAATATTTAGAGTGCCCAGGTAGCACATAAAGAATGCAATTTAACGGTTTTCTTAAAATAGGAACGTTTAACCTGTGCGGCCAGAGCGCTCTCCTTCCTTCTGCTCTGCGTAAACCTGAACTGATCACCTACTTGTGCGTATTAATCACATGTCTATAGGGGACAAGATATAGCCATGATGTTCACTTTTGCCTCAGACCGACTTATTGCTGTTTTATGGTGTGGCTGAATCTGCGATCCGCTGCCACGCGGACTGGAATAACAAATGCTGCAGTAACAGGCGTTGTGGTCAGGTTCGGAGTCACTGGCTGGAACGGACCCGACTCATCCCAGAAGCTAAGATCTTAATTTGACCTTGAATGAAAAATAACCTCTTAAAAGTTTTTATCACGGTGGAGGCAGCGTTCATTTCTGCCTTCAGTCTGACGGCGCGCCGGAGTTAAATCAGCGTGCGTGCTTATTGCATCTGTGTGCGTGTGTGTGTGTGTGCGTGCGCGTGCGGCACAGCCGCTCAAGTCACCGCGTCTCGCGCTATTTAAACCAATGTTGTAAAATGACTTCTGCCCAGCCCAGATGTGCTCACTTGTTCACCCGTGAGCCGTGGTTCAGCCGGAACGCGTCTGACCTCTGACAGACGCACTCTGAACTTCAGATCTTCAGCGCGCTGTTAATAGCCTGAATGGGAATCATTTCTTGTTATTTTGTTACATCCACAATGTTCTGTGTGTGAGGTTTACAATGTCAGAACACCTGCATGAGACAGGTGTTAATTACAATCTGCCAGAATGACTCACCACCTTCAGATTCCTCCAACACCGTTAAAAATGATCAAATACGGAACATATCGGCGTGCGCAGGCCAGAGTGCTGAAGCTCGGCGCATTGTTATCATGAAGCTAGGGCACATGTGGAGGACACGCGCGCGCGCAAACATATACTTGTTTTCAATTACATTTATTGTGCCCACTTACTTTTTCTTTGGCCCACCCACAAATGAGTTTCTACGCTAATGGTGACATATGACAGACTTCTCTGAGCTCCGCAGCCATTACACTTTTCACCTCGCGCACCCCCTAGCGGCAGCTCGCGCAACAGGGTATCTGCAGGTTTAAGGGAGCCAAATTTAAGACTTTTTAAGACCTTTTTTAAGGCCACTTAGACCAAATTTAAGCTATTTTTATAATTAAATTTAAGCTTTATTTTCCAGCTATTGCCTGGAACCGGTGCTAACCGCGTTGCGAACATGGCATTAGCCACCCAGTTACCATCGAACTTGCACTTCCCCATGGCGCAAGCTCCCACTAGTTTAACCAGCTAATGTGCTCATCTAAAAATAGCCCCCTTTCACAAGCAACTGAATGTGTACGGTTCCACTTACGCCAATATCACACACAAAAAATGCTGAAGACTAACTAGGAATTCATGAAAATTTCATAGAAATAAAATAATCTTGTTTATTGGGTCTAAACAGGTTTAAGACCTTTGGAAACTGTATTTAAGGATTATTTGTCATTTTTAAGGATTTTTAAGGCCTTAAATTTGGAAAAGCTAATTTAAGACATTTTAAGACTTTTTAAGGACCCGCGGTTACCCTGGCGCACCACACTTTGGGAATCCCTGGTTTAAAGCAACATCAGGATGCACATCAATTCAACATTAACAAAATATGAATTACACTAACCACTATCAAGTAAGTCAGTGAGTACTTTATGCCATTTGGCATAAAACCAGTTGAGTATTGAATCAGATTAGCCTATTAGCATTAGATGCTAATGGGCTAATCCGATTCAATTATTCATGCTAAACTAAAGACACAAATGGAATTGCCAGACTCAGAACGGCTGGACGAACAGAGAAAAGGTAAAACTCAACTGTTCCTCCCACTGTCTTTATGGGTGACCCCGCGAGGAAAGTTGACCATTGAGCAGGGTTGATGGTTTATCCCTTGAGGTCCACGTGACAGGGGTGAGGTGGTGCTCACTCCTCACCTCTGCCATATGGACCCAAGGGATGAACCATCAACCCTGCTCAATGGTCAACTTTCCTCGTGGGGTCCTACCCATTAGGACAGTGGGAGGGTTAACTCAATGAGAAGTGGAAAATGAACATATTTGCCCAAATGGTGGTGTGTTACTTTAACATCAACAATTAAAGAGCAGACAAATAGTAAATTACATTGTGGATGTGGACAATGCTCTAACAGAGTGAGCCATCTGAATCCATCACTCTTTCAGATTTTGAGTTACACATGTAACATCAGGTCATTTTTGACTCTGCAGCTTGGGTGATAGTTTAGACTCATCAAGACCAAGTAAGATTTTCTGCATGGACTCAAATGTGTTGGTCAGTCCCTTCGGATAATCTAAATGTAGGCATAGATGAGGCCGAACATTACCAGGACATGGTCGGGACATAGAAGGGGGTGCGCGGTTAAATAAGTTTGGGAACCACTGCTCTAGGATAACAGATTCTCACTGGGTCGTACGTAACTGGACTCTCGGCATCATCGGTGATGGTTGTCAGGAGGACAACTGCTGCATCCGAGGTCCGGCTCATTGGTATCATCCTTACAAAAATGAAAGGGAGATCATACACTAATCACATCTGAACTGAAACTCTGACTGTGGCCATTTTTATTTCAGTAGATTTTCATGTAAATAACAATAAATGCAGTCTGATAGACTCCTGTTTAGGGCTGGGCAACATGTCAAAGATTTATCGTTATCCAAGTTCTTGTCTCTCATCCAGATAATTTTTCCCATGTCAATAAATTTGATAATAAAAAAATGAAAAGATGTGTAAGTTGGCCACATTTATGTCCCTTTAAGAAGCTGTAGCACCTTGAGTCATGTAAAATTTTAGTCAATGTAATACATGAGACAGCCCCATCTAGTGGACAAATATTGTTGCTACGCATTCCTGTAGTTATCGCCTACTTATCGTTATCGAGGTGAGATCTTCAATATAAGTTGATATTGATTTTAGGCCGTATCGCCCAGCCCTACTCCTGTTCATTATGTTGCTTTGTGCTCTCATTTATGAATAAAGTGAGATGGCTTCCGTGTGTGCCAGCGTTATGCTAATGAAAGCTGCTTGAATTCTTTGCAGTGATTGTTGATTTTTCTCAGTGCCTTCAAGCCTGCCACACATGAGTGTCATCTGCTGAGCAAACAGCCTCGAATGACCGCTTGCTCAGCAGATACCTCGCCATGTGCGCCTGATTTTCACTGAGTTTTCTGCCTCATGAGACGCTGAGGTGAATATCTGACCAGTTAAGATATTTTCCGCCTCACAGGGGTAAAAACTTGCCGTGTGCGCATTACCGAGCTGCTGGTTGAGCTGAAATATTCTAGTGGCCAACCAAAGCACGTTCTCCGCTCACATGACCCCAAGATGGCAGCCCCCTGTCTGCATGTCAGAAAAGAAACAAAACAGACAAGAGCTGGAAACAGAGGAAATGCCTATCCTTTTTTTGTTGACGAAACGTCGCTGCCACCGGCATTTCAAGGTTAGGAAAATATGGGTACAGTAGCTGGAAAGATGGACCAGGCAAGGAGTTTATGCCAATTTACTCCAAGACACACCTGGAAGACCCAGAATCCTTCCGAAAGGGTAATGGAAACAGTGGGCCCATCGATCCGCAAGGTACCGTTTTGTTTATTTTTCAGACACGCAGACAGGGTAAGGGGCTGTATCTGAATACATCTTGGGGTCATGTGAGTGGAAAACGTGCTTTGGTTGGCCACTAGAATATTTCAGCTCAACCAGCAGCTCAGTAGTGCGCACACAGCGAGTTTTTACCCCTGTGAGGCGGAAAATATCTAACTGGTCAGATATTCACCTCAACGTCTCGTGAGGCAGAAAACTCAGTGAAAATCAGGCGCACACAGCGAGCAATCTGCTGAGCAAACAGTCCTTCGAGGCCGTTTGCTCAGCTGATTGCTCTCGTGTGTGGCAGGCTTAAACATCTTGTCAAAGGTTTGTAGTTGAAACAATGGCACATTTTCCAAAATGTTCATGTGCGTTGTCCTTGTGTTGTCCTTATGCATAAATAAATAGAATGAATTGTTCAAATTTACAATACTGGGACTTACCACACGTCCTCAAAAATCCAGAGGATTCCTCACGTAGATAGACAGGAAGGGCATGGAGAACAGTGGTACGCCTTGTGTGGACATCATGTAATTCCTAAGAAGATTAAGAGTGTAAATACTGTCAAGTTTACTAATCAAACTCAATGCCAAACTGCTCTGACCAATTTTCCAAGACAGTATTATCTGCATCTAAATCCAATGATAAACTGCTGAATTCAAAAGTTAACTTGAATTGTTTAACATTACATAATACGGAGGGGTATTAGGGCCACTGAAGAAGAAAAAATTCTGAAAATAAATAAAATTAATAAAGTCAGAATTCTGACATTTATCTCAGTATTCAATTGTTTCCTTCAGTGGCCCTAATACTGCCTTATTGCCTAAGAGTATTAGAGTCACTGAAGAAGAAAAAAAGAATTGAGAAAAAGATTCAGATATTTTCAAAATTCTGGGATTTAAGTCAGAATTCTGACTTTTTTCATAAACCTAAAACAAAACAAACAAAAAACTATTTAGGAATTTTTTGTTAAAAAAACCCAAATCAAAACAAACAAAAAAATAAAAGCCTGAATTTTAAGATTTAAGTCAGAATTCTGATCCCCCCTCATAATCTTCCCCAATTTCCTTTTTTTTTTTTTTTGTTTTAGGTACCAGTCAGAACTCTGAGATTAAACTCAGATTTATGACTTATTTTCTCAGAATTCTATTTTTTTTCTTCAGTGGCTCCAATACTCATAGCATAAAGACATTGCCTGTAAATTGTATATTCACCTGTGCATCATGGGCTTTGACAATGTCAGCCAAAGCATTTGCAGTCTTTCCAGTTTTGGAAGCTTTCTGTATGAATAAGGCCATCAAATGAGGAGTGTGTTGATCTAGCTGCGCATAAAAGGTGTTAGGACGGTTCTGGTTTGTGATTCGTTGAAACTCTGCATACACCTGCATTAATGAAAGAACAGTACAATAAAAACAATTATTAATTTATGATGAATGAAATACAGCAACGCTACACGCAATGTGAAATAGCATGGTCAAAGATAAAACCAGATGAAAGAGCTGATCCACATTACCTCAGCTGGCATATGAAGAGCAGGCCAGAGGTCCATCAGCTCTTTCACAGGAGGGCAGGACATGACTCGTCTGTCGTCTCAAGGCAAATGTTGTCTGCATCATCCGGCTAATAACACATATGTTTCTCTCAGTCTTCTTTACTTCCTCAACAACAGCCTGCCTCATACAGCCCAGACTAGAGGGGTCTTCTCCTTGAGGAAAGTTAGGCAGGAAGTTCTGCACGCTTGGATGTTTGAATGGGAAGGTTCATTCTCTGGGTTTCTTTGGCTTCTTTTCCCAGCATTTATGGAGACCTCCTGACATCCAGCTCTTCTCTTCTTAGTCCTGTAATTTTCATTTTTGAACTTGATGCTGTTTTTCCATCCATTCCAACCACTGTCAGATCCTGCTTCTTTTAAACATGATGTTTGCTCACAAGACCATTGCTATTTCTTTGTCACTAGGGTAAGCCTTGAACCTACTGTATATATGGTAGATGCCAGATTCTCTAAAATACAATGTTTTTGGTCTCTTGACAACTGAAGTCTTTCATTCTTTTCAAATTCAGTATTCCCATCTCTAAGTGTCAGCTCAATGTCAAATGGAAATTTGGGAATCTGAAAAGGACCTGGGGGCCATCTGCTTAGACGCTCTGGGGATGACACATCTGAAAAGGTATCAGTTGATGCAACAGAACGGGAATCCTGTGTAAGGGAAATATGAACACAGGATTTTTGTGGTAACTCCTCTATGTCAACAAGGCAAGTGAGCCTTCCATCAAAGTCTGGATCTTCGTATTTCAAATTGAAATCACAGTCAAGTTCCAGTTTTTCTTTTAAAATCTTAATCAGTTCATCAAAAGAGGCCGGACGGGAGTCAAGTTTTAATTTAATTACATTCGACAGCAAGTAGGATCATGTTTCGTGGGGCTTCAGCCGCCATCACTGTAATAAAGAAATGAAGAGATATTTAAGTTAAAAGCACCTTAATACAGAAAACATAGGGCTTTCATAAGTTTTTTGAATGTTAACAATCATGAATAACAACCTCTGTGCCAAAGCGACAGTTTTAAAAGACAAATCTGTATACATATATACATACATACATATATAGTCATGTTATTTAGAATGTGCCATCAAAAATACAGATTGTGAGAATTACTCACCAGTGTTCTTACTTCTGTCTCACTTGTATGAACCTCTTGGGGGTCAACAGCAGCATGCCATCAATCTTGTGTGCAGAGAGTGGGGTTGGATCATTGAAGTCTGACTGCAGATTCATAGACAGGCTTCCCGGTGTGGCCGACAGCTCATAGGAACGCAGATACTCTACATTTACACATCTACACCAGGAAGCATAATCAGTAGAGAAAAAAAACTTTGGTAATCACAAGGTAGATCTGTGTTAGTCAGCAAAATTTAGGCAGTCCTCCACTATATATGAAGCTATGTGAGGAGATTCAAGTGTAATTTGACTTATCCACACAAAGCTAAAACATAACATTTAAAGAAAAGAATCTGGAGCAACAGCGTACAGTAAGGACAAAATTACAACACAAAAATACTGTGAAATTAACAGAAACAGCGTTCTGCGGTTCAAGATATGTGCAACTGAGCACTAGTTAATTTGATGATAAAAACATTAACAAAATTTCGATGTATATGTGTGTATTAAATAAAACTTTTCACAAAAACTGACAAACTCCCGCGAGCGAACTGAACTTCCAGTTTTTTTTTTGTCCTCAGAACATCACGTTTTAAAAAAACTATGGAGGGGACAAAAATGGAGGGAAGGAGGGAACATATAGCATCGAGATACAGCACCGCTTCGTCTCTTGCGGTCTCAATCCTCTTCTACGGTTAAAAAAGCAGGCTGCTTGCAAAGCTATGGCACAGGTGCTACGGGGAAAATAGTTTACAACACAGACTGATTTTTCATCGCTGAACAAGAGACCACTGCTCATTTACTTTTAATAAATGGACGTTTAAGTTTGACTTGGTGGTGCTGAGCTCCCGCTTTCATTTTTTTCTCAGAACGTCACGTTTAAAAAAAAATACAATGGAGGGGACAAAAATGGAGGGAATAAGTCTCTAGAAGTCTAATAAAAAAGTATCTAAAGTAATGCTAACCTTCAATAATGAGAAAGCGCTGCTCGTTTCATTTAATAAACGGACTTTAGTCGCACACAACGTTAATAACACAGCTAACTTACACGATGACTTAGCATATTAGCTTGCTACGTGGCCAACATTACTCACCATGTCCGTCTTAAAAACATTTAAGCAACTTTTATGGTGGCTACTTACATTTAGCTCAGTGGTGCAGAAGCAGCGACTGTCAAGTGCAGAGCAGAACAGAAGCGTGACCTCCGACGGTTAATGCACCTCCGACCCTGCTCTTCTTCTCGGTCTGCCCAGAAGCTTCGAGAGCCGACTGAGCAAATGCTACAAAATAAAAGCACTTCCTGTGCGTGTAATTTCACAATAATTCGTAATTTCATGCTTAATATGTTATTTAGGACAGACAGACAGAGTACTTTCTTCATCCCTATGAAAATTATTTTTACAGAAGTCCAGTACCACTCAATACTCACACTTAATTGACTAGTTATTTCGAAATAAGGCAAAGATTCAAGCAAGGATAAACTTAATATGGAGGAAGTGAATATGTTAAACAGAAAGGACATGTCAAAAAAAAGGACTGATTTCAAAATATATAAAGCTTTACAACAGGATTTGACTGTTAAGAATACAGATATTAAAGAAAAATGGGAACTGGAAGTGAACATAATGATGACAGACGAGGAATGGGAGGAAACACTTGAAGCAGGCCATAAACTAACTAATAGTCTGTCTTGGAGGGAATTTGAATGGAAGGTGAAGGCGCATACTTTAAAACTCCACTTATCATGTCACGAATGTGAGAATGCTGTTTGTAGATTACAGCTCAGCATTCAACACCATTGTTCCCTTTAAGCTGGACAGGAAACTGCAGGATCTAGGACTGAGCAGCTCCCTCTGCAGCTGGATCCTTAACTTTCTGTCTGACAGATGCCAGGTGGTCAGACTGGACGGCACCACCTCATCCCCCGTCACACTGAACACTGGTGCTCCGCAGGTGTGTGTGCTGAGCCCTCTCCTGTACTCACTCTACACCTACGACTGCACGGCCACGAGAAACTCCAACATCATTGTGAAGTATGCGGACGACACCACAGTGGTAGGTCTCATCACCAACGACGATGAGACAGCCTACAGGGAGGAGATCAGCGCCCTGACCCACTGGTGTCAGGACAACCGTCTCACCCTCAACGTCACAAAGACAAAGGAGTTGATAATGGACTTCCGGAGGAGCAGAGGAGTACACACCCCCATCACCATCAACGGCGACGCTGTGGAGAGGGTGAGCAGCTTCCGTTTCATTGGAGTGCATCTGGCAGAGGATCTTACGTGGTCAGTGCACATGGAAAATACGGTGAAGAGTGCACAGCAGTGCCTCTTCTTTCTCAGGAGACTGAAA
This sequence comes from Nothobranchius furzeri, assembly GCF_043380555.1. Lineage (NCBI taxonomy): Eukaryota > Metazoa > Chordata > Actinopteri > Cyprinodontiformes > Nothobranchiidae > Nothobranchius > Nothobranchius furzeri. The sequence continues at coordinate 65,894,444 of NC_091751.1, read as the reverse complement.
AGATTTGACATGAGCCGCCGCATCCTCAGGACCTTCTATCGCTGTGCCATTGAGAGCATCCTCACTGGATGCATCTCCACCTGGTATGGCAACAGCACCGCTTACAACCGCAAAGCTCTCCAGAGAGTAGTGCGGTGTGCAGAAAGGATTATTGGAGGTGAGCTTCCCTCCCTCCAGGACATCTACAGGAAGCGGTGCCTGAGGAAAGCGGGGAGGATCATCAAGGACTCAAGTCACCCCAGCCATAAACTGTTCAGACTACTTCCATCAGGAAGGAGGTTCTGCAGCATCCGGTCCAGAACCAGCAGACTGAGAGACAGCTTTTTCCATCAGGCCATCAGACTGCTGAACACGGCGCAGACACCTCACCCTCACTACTGAAACTCCAACATTACACACTCCATACTGTACATTAATGCCACTGTTTTGCACATACCAACCTCTGTATATTTTATATCTCTTATCTTATTGTTTACTTTATTCGTTTGTAAAACACGTATATACACACTATACACACACTCACACGCACACACGTAGAACAATATATTAAAAAAATAATAATAATATACTTGCATAAACATTTAGTAATGTATATACATTACAACTTATACATATTATTACTTAGATTAGCCATTTTTATATTTTACTTGTTTTTACATTACTGTATTTTTGCATAACTCTGTTGCTGTGAAGCACATGTACTGTACCAGTGTACCTGCACATGTGACGTGACAAAAAAAGTGATTTGATTTAAATAGTAACGTTTAAAATTTAAGGCGAGGCCTGGGGATGGACTGTCCGATCTCGGGGGCAGAAGTTGCTGAGGTAGTCAAACAACTACACAGCGGCGGAGCCCCGGGGGCGGATGAGGTTCGTCCTGGGTATCTCAAGGCTATGGATGTTGTAGGGCTGTCATGGTTGACACGTCTCTACAACATTTCGTGGTCATCGGGGGCAGTTCCTAGGGAGTGGCAGACCGGGGTGGTGGTCCCCATCTTTAAGAAGGGTGACCTGAGGGTGTGTTCCAACTATAGGGGGATCACACTCCTCAGCCTCCCTGGAAAAGTCTACTCCAAGGTACTGGAGAGGAGGGTCCGATCGATAGTTGAATCTCAGATAGAGGAGGAGCAATGTGGTTTTCGTCCTGGCCGTGGAACTGTGGACCAGCTCTATACCCTTGCAAGGGTGATGGAGGGGGCATGGGAGTTTGCCCAACCAATCCACATGTGTTTTGTGGATTTGGAGAAGGCTCATGACCGTGTCCCCAGGGGCACCCTGTGGGGGACGCTCCAGGAGTATGGGGTGGGTGGCTTTCTGTTAAGGGCCATTCAGTCCCTTTACCAGAGGAGCGTGAGTTTGGTCCGCATAGCCGGTAGTAAGTCGGACCTGTTCCCAGTGAGGGTTGGACTCCGCCAGGGCTGCCCTTTGTCACCGGTTCTGTTCATCACTTTTATGGACAGAATTTCTAGACGCAGCCGTGGTGTGGAGTGTGTCGAGTTTGGTGGCAGGAGAATCTCGTCTCTGCTTTTTGCGGATGATGTGGTCCTCCTAGCTTCATCCAGCTCTGACCTTCAGCTCTTGCTGGGTAGGTTCGCGGCCGAGTGTGAAGCGGCTGGGATGAGGATCAGCACCTCCAAATCTGAGACCATGGTTCTCGACCGGGAAAGGGTGGCTTGCCAACTCCGGGTCGGGGGAGAGGTCCTACCTCAAGTGGAGGAGTTTAAGTATCTCGGGGTCTTGTTCACGAGTGAGGGTAGGAGGGATCGGGAGATCGACAGGCGGATTGGTTCGGCGTCTGCAGTGATGCGGACGCTGAGCCGATCTGTCGTGGGGAAGAGGTAGCTGAGCCAGAAAGCCAGGCTCTCGATTTACCGGTCGATCTACGTCCCAATCCTCACCTATGGTCATGAGCTTTGGGTAATGACCGAAAGAACAAGATCGCGGATACAAGCGGCCGAAATGAGTTTCCTCCGTAGGGTGGCCGGGCTCAGCCTTAGAGATAGGGTGAGGAGCTCGGACATTCGGGAGGGACTTGGAGTAGAACCGCTGCTCCTCCGGATCGAAAGGAGCCAGTTGAGGTGGTTTGGGCATCTGGTCAGGATGCCTCCTGGACGCCTCCCCGGGGAGGTGTTTCGGGCATGTCCTGCCGGCAGAAGGCCCCCGGGTCGACCCAGGACACGTTGGAGAGGTTACATCTCCAATCTGGTCCGGGAACGCCTTGGGGTCCTGCCGGAGGAGCTGGTGGACAAGGCCGGGGAGAGGACGGCCTGGAGCTCCCTAGTTGGGATGCTGCCCCCGCGACCCGGACCCGGATAAGCGGAGGAAGACGACGACGTTTAAAATTTATGCTGGAGAAAATGCGGGCTAGTGGGAGACTTTTCACATATACTTTTGTTCTGCCCTAAATTCATACCATTCTGGGAAGGTGTTAGGGAGAAATTGAAAGAACCTTGAAGGTGAAATTACAATTTAAGTTAACCCTTTGATGCATAATGGTCACTACAGTGGACAGGTACTCAAAATTTTTATTTATTTATTTTTGCTATTAAGCACAGCTGTTGAAGACTTTATTGCATTTGAGCCCCTCCATTTGGACTTCAGTAAGCCAAGCCAACATATTTCATGTTCAGATTGCACGCTGTCCACTGAGGTGGACATGTAATAAATTATTTGTAAATTATAAAATTTTACAAAAAATATTTGTTGAAATTTGTTTCATTCACACCTAAAGATGAATCAAAAAAATTGTTTAAAAAATCATGGTTGAAGATTTCATAATTCATGCATCAAAGGGTTAAAATGGTTTGTACTGGGAATGCTATACCAAAATTCTTACACACATAATGGAGACATACATAATCAGAATTCTGCTTATGACTGCCAAGAAGTAAATTAAGGTTTTATGGCTGGACACAGAACCCCCAAGGGTGGCACAGTGGAGAGAGAGAGTTAGACAGGTCTACAAAATGGAACAAATTAATGCAAGACTATGACTGGGACTAGTGAAATTAGAAAAAATGTGGGAACCAATAAAACAAATGTTAGAAAGATAGTACTCTCATGTGAATATTATTATTATAAATTTTTTAATGTATTTTTGTCTTTTGGGTGAGTTATTTAGCTAGATCAAAGTAAAATGTAGAATGTATTAGAGAGCAGATAAGATGAATACAGAGAAAGCTTGTCAGAACTATATGTACTGATTGGTGATTTGGTTAAGTTGGATAGATCTTATGGCCACAAGGAAATTCGAACTTTGTTCAGGGAAACACTGCCCTGGAGAGGGGAAGAAGAAACTCAAATGCATCTCCATGTAAATGTTGTCGTTCTAATTCAAAAATAAAAAGTTCCAAATATATATATATATATATATATATATATATATATATATATATATATATATATATATATATATATCTATATATAGATATATATAGATATATAATATATTATATATATATATATATATATATATATATATATATATATATATATATATATATATATATATATATATATATATATAACAACACTAAGAGAACTTTAATCAATCATAAATAACGTTGTTACCATGTTCCGAGGATCTGGTTCTAAAAATGTTCTCTATCAACGTTATGAGAATTTTCATCAATCATAAATAACGTTGTTACCATGTTCCGAGAATATGGTTCTTAAAATGTTCTCTAACAACGTAATGAGAACTTTCATCAATCATGAATAAAGTTGTAAAGACATTATAAGAACATGGTTCTAAGAATGTTTTCGAACAACACTAAGAGAAATTTAATCAATCATAAATAACGTTGTTACCATGTTCCGAGAATGTGTTTCTAAAAATGTTCTCTATCAATATTATTAGAACTTTCGTCAATCATGAATAACGTTGTAAAGACATTATAAGAACGTGGTTCAAAAAATGTTTTCTAACAACACTAAGAGAACTTTAATCAATCATAAATAACGTTGTTACCATGTTCCGAGAATCTGGTTCTAAAAATGTTCTCTAACAACGTAATGAGAACTTTCATCAATCAATAATAACGTTGTACAGACATTATAAGAATGTGGTTCTAAGAATGTTTTCTAACAACACTAAGAGAACTTTAATCAATCATAAATAAAGTTCTTACCATGTTCCGAGAATCTGGTTCTAAAAATGTTCTCTAACAACGTTATGAGAACTTTCATCAATCATGAATAACGTTGTACAGACATTATAAGAACGTGGTTCTAAGAATGTTTTCTAACAACACTAAGAGAACTTTAATCAATCATAAATAACGTTTTTACCATGTTTCGAGAATCTGGTTCTAAAAATGTTCTCTATCAACATTATTAGAACTTTCGTCAATCATGAATAACGTTGTAAAGACATTATAAGAACGTGGTTCTAAAAATGTTTTCTAACAACACTAAGAGAACTTTCCTCAGTCATAAATAACGTTGTTACCATGTTCCGAGAATCTGGTTCTAAAAATGTTCTCTAACAACGTAATGAGAACTTTCATCAATCAATAATAAGGTTGTACAGACATTATAAGTATGTGGTTCTAAGAATGTTTTCTAACAACACTAAGAGAACTTTAATCAATCATAAATAACGTTGTTACCATGTTCCGAGAATCTGGTTCTAAATATGTTCTCTAACAACGTTATGAGAACTTTCATCAATCATGAATAACGTTGTAAAGACATTATAAGAACGTGGTTCTAAGAATGTTTTCTAGCAACACTAAGAGAACTTTAATTAATCATAAATAACGTTGTTACCATGTTCTGAGAATGTGGTTCTAAAAATGTTCTCTATCAACATTATTAGAACTTTCGTCAATCATGAATAACGTTGTAAAGACATTATAAGAACGTGGTTCTAAAAATGTTTTCTAACAACACTAAGAGAACTTTCATCAGTCATAAATAACGTTGTTACCAGGTTTCAAGAGTCTGGTTCTACAAATGTTCTCTAACAACGTTATGACAACTTTCATCAATCATGAATAACGTTGTACAGACATTATAAGAATGTGGTTCTAAGAATGTTTTCTAACAACACTAAGAGAACTTTAATCAATCATAAATAACGTTGTTACCATGTTCCGAGAATCTGGTTCTAAATATGTTCTCTAACAACGTTATGAGAACTTTCATCAATCATGAAAAACGTTATAAAGACATTATAAGAACCTGGTTCTAAGAATGTTTTCTAGCAACACTAAGAGAACTTTCATCAGTCATAAATAGCGTTGTTCCCATGTTCCGAGAAAGTGGTTCTTAAAATGTTCTCTAACAACGTTATGAGAACTTTCATCAATCATGAATAACGTTGTACAGACATTATAAGAACGTGGTTCTAAGAATGTTTTCTAACAACACTAAGAGAACTTTCATCAATCATAAATAACGTTGTTACCATGTTCCGAGAATCTGGTTCTTAAAATGTTCTCTAACAACGTTATGAGAACTTTCATCAATCATGAATGATGTTGTACAGACATTATAAGAACGTGGTTCTAAGAATGTTTTCTAACAACACTAAGAGAACTTTAATCAATCATACATAACGTTGTTACTATGTTCCGAGAATGTGGTTCTAAAAATGTTGTCTATCAACATTATTAGAACTTTCGTCAATCATGAATAACGTTGCAAATACATTATAAGAACGTGGTTCTAAGAATGTTTTCTAACAACACTAAGAGAACTTTAATCAATCATGAATAACGTTGTGACCATGTTCCGAGAATGTGGTTCTAAAAATGTTCTCTATCAACGTTATTATAACTTTCGTCAATCATGAATAACGTTGTAAATACATTATAAGAACGTGGTTCTAAGAATGTTTTCTAACAACACTAAGAGAACTTTAATCTATCATAAATAACGTTGTTACCATGTTCCGAGAATGTGGTTCTAAAAATGTTCTCTATCAACATTATTAGAACTTTTGTCAATCATGAATAACGTTGTAAATACATTATAAGAACGTGGTTCTCAGAATGTTTTCTAACAACACTAAGAGAACTTTCATCAATCATAAATAACGTTGTTACCATGTTCCGAGAATCTGGTTCTTAAAATGTTCTCTAACAACGTTATGAGAACTTTCATCAATCATGAATGATGTTGTACAGACATTATAAGAACGTGGTTCTAAGAATGTTTTCTAACAACACTAAGAGAACTTTAATCAATCATAAATAACGTTGTTACCATGTTCCGAGGATCTGGTTCTAAAAATGTTCTCTAACAACGTTATGAGAACTTTCGTCAATCATGAATAACGTTGTACAGACATTATAAGAACGTGGTTCTAAGAATGTTTTCTAACAACACTAAGAGAACTTTAATCATTCATAAATAACGTTGTTACCATGTTCCGAGAGTCTGGTTGTAAAAATGTTCTCTTACAACGTTATGAGAACTTTCATCAGTCATGAATAACGTTGTACAGACATTATAAGAACGTGGTTCTAAGAATGTTTTCTAACAACACTAAGAGAACTTTAATCAATCATAAATAACGTTGTTACCATGTTCCGAGAATGTGGTTCTAAAAATGTTCTCTATCAACATTATTAGAACTTTCGTCAATCATGAATAACGTTGTAAAGACATTATAAGAACGTGGTTCTAAGAATGTTTTCTAACAACACTAAGAGAACTTTAATCAGTCATAAATAACGTTGTTACCATGTTCCGAAAATGTGGTTCTAAAAATGTTCTCTATCAACATTATGAGAACTTTCATCAATCATGAATAACGTTGTACAGATATTATAAGAACGTGGTTCTAAGAATGTTTTCTAACAACACTAAGAGAACTTTTAGCAATCATAAATAACGTTGTTACCATGTTCCGAGAATCTTGTTCTAAAAATGTTCTCTAAAAACGTTATGAGAACTTTCATCAATCATGAATAACGTTGTACAGACATTATAAGAATGTGGTTCTAAGAATGTTTTCTAACAACACTAAGAGAACTTTAATCAATCATAAATAACGTTGTTACCATGTTCCGAGAATGTGGTTCTAAAAATGTTCTCTATCAACATTATTAGAACTTTCGTCAATCATGAATAACGTTGAAAATACATTATAAGAACGTGGTTCTAAGAATGTTTTCTAACAACACTAAGAGAACTTTCATCAATCATAAATAACGTTGTTACCATGTTCTGAGAATCTTGTTCTAAAAATGTTCTCTAACAACGTTATGAGAACTTTCATCAATCATGAATAACGTTGTACAGACATTATAAGAACGTGGTTCTAAGAATGTTTTCTAACAACACTAAGAGAACTTTAATCAATCATAAATAACGTTTTTACCATGTTCCGAGAATGTGGTTCTAAAAATGTTCTCTATCAACATTATGAGAACTTTCATCAATCATGAATAACGTTGTACAGACATTATAAGAACGTGGTTCTAAGAATGTTTTCTAACAACACTAAGAGAACTTTAATCAATCATAAATAACGTTGTTACCATGTTCCGAGAATGTGGTTCTAAAATTGTTCTCTATCAACATTATTAGAACTTTCGTCAATCATGAATAACGTTGTAAATACATTATAAGAACGTGGTTCTAAGAATGTTTTCTAACAACACTAAGAGAACTTTCAGCAATCATAAATAACGTTGTTACCATGTTCCGAGAATCCTGTTCTAAAAATGTTCTCTAACAACGTTATGAGAACTTTCATCAATCATGAATAACGTTGTACAGACATTATAAGAACGTGGTTCTAAGAATGTTTTCTAACAACACTAAGAGAACTTTAATCAATCATAAATAACGTTGTTACCATGTTCAGAGAATGTGGTTCTAAAAATGTTCTCTATCAACATTATTATAACTTTCGTCAATCATGAATAACGTTGTAAATACATTATAAGAACGTGGTTCTAAGAATGTTTTCTAACAACACTAAGAGAACTTTCATCAATCATAAATAACGTTGTTACCATGTTCCGAGAATCTTGTTCTAAAAATGTTCTCTAACAACGTTATGAGAACTTTCATCAATCATGAATAACGTTGTACAGACATTATAAGAACGTGGTTCTAAGAATGTTTTCTAACAACACTAAGAGAACTTTAATCAATCATAAATAACGTTTTTACCATGTTCCGAGAACCTGGTTCTAAAAATGTTCTCTATCAACATTATTAGAACTTTCGTCAATCATGAATAACGTTGTAAAGACATTATAAGAACGTGGTTCTAAGAATGTTTTCTAACAACACTAAGAGAACTTTAATCAGTCATAAATAACGTTGTTACCATGTTCCGAGAATGTGGTTCTAAAAATGTTCTCTATCAACATTATGAGAACTTTCATCAATCATGAATAACGTTGTAAATACATTATAAGAACGTGGTTCTAAGAATGTTTTCCAGCAACATTGTGAGAACTTTCATCTATCACAGATAATGTTGTGAAAACGTTCCGAGTATAAGGTTCTATGAATGTTTTCAAACAACATAATGAGAACTTTCATCAGTCATGAATAACGTTGTTACGACGTTCCAATAATGTGGTTCAAAGAATGTTTTCTTACAAACATTGTTAGAACTTTCATCAGTCATGAATAACGTTGTTACGACGTTCCAATAATGTGGTTCAAAGAATGTTGTCTTACAAACATTGTTAGAACTTTCATCAACCATAAATAACATTGTAAAGACGTTACAAGAACATGGTTCTAGGAATGTTTTCTTTCAGCATTTTGAGAACTTTGATCAATCACAAAAACATTATATACACGTTCAAAGAACGTTGTTATAAAAACGTTTCCTATCACCGTTATGAGAACTTTCATCATGCAGAAATAATGTTGTTACAACGTTCTTATAACAATCTTCTAAGAACGTTTTCTGTCAACGTTACAGCAACATTAATAACGTTCAAAGAACATTTTGAAAACATTACTTTAACAACGTTATGTACTAACATTAAAAAAACTTTTAAAGAATGTTAGCGAAAGTTATGGGAACGTTCCCTGTTAGCTGGGAAGGTGTAGTATGCAAAAAATAATTGTGAGACCCTTCTTTTTGTTTGTTAATGTAAAAATTATAAATGTATCAATAACGCATCACAAAAAATCTATTCTTATTCTGGGCATCACACTTTTTGATGCTGTAGGAGTATGTAAATGTAGTTCTTTAAGAGCCTAATATATCAGCTCTACTTATGACCAATAAGCCGTGATACTCTATATAAACATAGAATATCAACCTGCTTGGTCTTTGGATGTTTAATCAGAAGATTCTAGGATTCTTTGTTTATTCGGGGATTGTAAACACTTTGTCTTGATTCAAAGAAAGAGTCAGGTTTATAAAAAGTAAGAATTTCTTTTTCAAACAATTAAAACATGACAAGTTAACTAATATTTACTGTGATGGATGGATCTAGGTGGATGAAATGTGAGGTATGGTGCCTATGTGTGAATATGATGTCAGAACTTTCGTATCTAGGAAAACGGAGTTCTGGGTGTAAAAGGAAAATTATTTGGTTTGCGTTAAGATATGAGGTTGATTCTTATCAAAAAGGCATCAGACGCTATCTGTGTGTCTACTTCACCCATTTGGAGACCCCCGTTTGGATCCGAGATGTCAAGGAGCCGATGTCGCCAATGCACGTGGTTCGTAGAAAAACCCTCGATGCAACCAAGTCAGTCCTGAGTTGCCTCCGGTTCACACGATAGATGAAATTGGTTGCGTCTTAGAGCAGCTGTTTCTGCGTAGCTGAAGGAGCAAGTTGCTTAGTTCTGAAGGAACAGGTTTGTCTGTGTCAGCTTTGCAGCAACCTTGACGGTGTGTCAAAGATTGCTCTGGGTTAAAGAGGCTTCACTACGGGCGGCCGTTTCCGTAGCTTCCTCTACAACGGAGTCACCGTAAAGTGAGCTCTGTTTTTATCTTCTCATAATAATTCCTTAACAAATCAGAGCGTGACATGTTAACGGATATTACCAAAACAACCTCAGAACACACGTGCTCTTGAGATATGGGATAATCTGATTTGTGGGTAAGAAATATCTATGTGTCTGCAATTTAACTTAACTTTAATTTGTCCCTGTGTCTGGTGCAGGTGACGGTTGCCTTGTCATATCAAACATTACTGATTACCATATATATATAAATCAATATAATAATTCATTCAATTTCAATCTTTCAAGCACAGGTTAATGAAACATTATTATTATCTATATAACATTTGTTCATTTCATTTCATGAATGGTCAACACATGTAAGCTGAAGCAGTCCTCCCATTATAACAGTCCATGCTTGGCACAGAAGGACCTTGAGAAGGGAACGGTTTGTTGACACTTTGTTATCATGTGTTCCGAGCTGCAGAGAGCCCGGGCTGATGGAATAGCAGGATCCGGCAGATTAAAGCCGCACATGCAGACTCCTGTCTCCATGTCGACCAGCAGTGTTGGGAGTAACGCGGTACAAAAGTAATTAATTACTGTAATGCATTGCTTTTTGCTGTAATGTGGTAATATAAGGCATTACATGGAAAGAAAATGGTAATATTTACTCGGTACAACTGTCAGTAACGCGGTAATTACAATGCATTTTTAAACCCAGAATCAAGACGTGGGTTTCCTGAAAATTCAAATTGCGGGAAGCCTGAAAAAATATCCAGTATCTACATATATTACGTCATTTATGGACTCAGCTTTGCGGGCATTACAGAGAGGACGCAGCGGTAACGGCTCAAACACTCCAGCTGCGTCCTGCACGCGGCCGCTGTTATATTCATAAAATCACTCCACCAAAACAAAGTAATTCATTTGCGATCGTTTATATCAGCTCATATTCTCTGGTACTTCATGTACTTTTCAGCTAAGCTCATAATCTGTGTCCCGGTGATTTCAACTCATTGCTGCTGGAGCGCAGCGCATATTAAGCTTTTTATGCGTTCGGTAGATCCCTTTGGCTGATTAGTTCGAAAGTAGGAAGTCTAGGAAACAGTTTTTCTGGACGACGGAGAAAACATGCAGCATGCAGGAAGGTTAGAGAGAAAGGGCCAGAAATTATTCAGATAAAATCAAGAAAACAAAACAAAGTGCTTGAAAAGAAAAAAGTAGGTAGATTTATCCCCAGTCAGTGTTGGGCAAGTTACTTCAAAACTGTAAGGCATTATTTATTACTTGTTACCCTCTTTTTAAAGTAATTCATTACATTACAATATTACTGATTTTAAAATGTAAGGTATTACACTATTTTTGCATTACTTTAAGTTACTTTCACCAAAACAACTTCAATATGAATCTGGTAATGTGACACTCAGTGAGCTCATGACATATATGTGGAAAGTGATGTGGTGTCTGAGCTAGGATTGCTGTTAAAAACAGTCAGATATAATAACAGTGCTTTAAAATGATTGTTTATTAAATAAAAGCAACAATCTGTACTCTCAGCACGCTGCCATCTTATATTAACTGAGCAGGAAGTGAGGTGGTGGGGGCTCCAAGCCTATATTTGTCTTGGTCCCCAAATGCCTTGATACAGCCCTGGATGTGGGACTGACTTATCTGATTCTATCACATGTATAAATATTAAATGCTTATATACTATTGCTTTTCACTGGTAAAAATGTGTACTGGGGACAGTGTTGGGAATGTTACTTTAAAAAATTAATTAGTTATAGTTACTGATTACTTTGTCAAAAAAGTAACTCAGTTACTAACTGAGTTACAAGATCATAAAAGTAACTAATTACCAACAAAAATAACTGCTTAGTTACTTTTTTCATTAAAGAATGCAAGAATTACTACAATAGTAAAATATAAATGACTAATGACTGGAACATAATAAAATGTATGTCCAAATGTTTTTTTTAATAAACCTGAATAATTTAAATAAATAAGCACTTAAAAGGAGGAACTACTAATAGGAACATTACACTAATCTAGACTATTAAAAGGTCACTGTGTGATAGTTAACAAGACCCCAATCAGCTAAAATTTAAAATTGCAAATAGAAGCACCTGTAAAGGTTCCCGAGCCTTTAAATGGTATCTCGGTCTAGTTAAATTACAGAAATAAATGTAATTTTGCACAATATTCTAATTTTTCCAGCTTCACATAATTGTGTGTTTTTAGCAGCATTTCTGTTGCTGGTAATCTAGTATCAGTTACATAAATAAATAAAATCCTTTAAAATGACACTAGAAGAGACACAAGCCTGATGGAGGACTTACATTTACTAACGTGGGTCAGACCCAACCACAGAAGAGCTGAAGCTGGGTGGTGAACACACACAGGTAGTTCTAATAACACCTGAGCTCCATGTCGTCTGAGACAGATGCATCAGTGTTACAGCGGGACTAAAGACATGATCAGAAACAGGTTACAGCTGGATGCTCTAGGAAGGTAGAAGATCAGGACGTCTGAGCGGTGAACAGGTGAGCGGACCTTGGAAAGGTCTACTCCAAGGTACTGGAGATGAGGGTCCGATCGATAGTTGAATCTCAGATTGAGGAGGAGCAATATGGTTTTCGTCCTGGCCGTGGAACTGTGAACCAGCTCTGTACCCTTGCAAAGGTGATGGAGGGGGCATGGGAGTTTGCCCAACCAATCCACATGCGTTTTGTGGATTTGGAGAAGGCTTATGACCATGTCCCCAGGGGCACCCTGTGGGGGACGCTCCAGGAGTATGGGGTGGATGGCTTTCTGTTAAGGGCCATTCAGTCCCTTTACCAGAGGAGCGTGAGTTTGGTCTGCATAGCCGGTAGTAAGTCGGACCTGTTCCCGGTGAGGGATGGACTCCGCCAGGGCTGCCCTTTGTCACCGGTTCTGTTCATTACCTTTATGGGCAGAATTTCTAGGCGTAGCCGTGGTGTGGAGTGTGTCGAGTTTGATGGCAGGAGAATCTCGTCTCTGCTTTTTGCGGATGATGTGGTCCTCCTAGCTTCATCCAGCTTTGACCTTCAGCTCTTGCTAGGTAGGTTCACGGCCGAGTGTGAAGCAGCTGGGATGAGGATCAGCACCTCCAAATCTGAGACCATGGTTCTCGACCGGAAAAGGGTGGCTTGCCAACTCCGGGTCGGGGGAGAGGTCCTACCTCAAGTGGAGGAGTTTAAGTATCTCGGGGTCTTGTTCACGAGTGAGGGTAGGAGGGATCGGGAGATCGACAGGCGGATTGGTTCGGCGTCTGCAGTGATGCGGACGCTGAGCCGATCTGTCGTGGGGAAGAGGGAGCTGAGCCAGAAAGCCAGGCTCTCGATTTACCGGTCGATCTACGTCCCAATCCTCACCCATGGTCATGAGCTTTGGGTAATGACCGAAAGAACGAGATCGCGGATACAAGCGGCCGAAATGAGTTTCCTCCGTAGGGTGGCCGGGCTCAGCCTTAGAGATAGGGTGAGGAGCTCGGACATTCGGGAGGGACTCTGAGTAGAATCGCTGCTCCTCCGGATCGAAAGGAGTCAGTTGATGTGGTTTGGGCATCTGGTCAGGATGCCTCCTGGACGCCTCCCTGGGGAGGTGTTTCGGGCATGTCCTGCCGGCTGGAGGCCCCCGGGTCAACCCAGGACACGTTGGAGAGGTTACATCTCCAATCTGGTCCGGGAACGCCTTGGGGTCCTGCCGGAGGAGCTGGTGGAGGTGGCCGGGGTGAGGTCAGTCTGGAGCTCCCTAGTTGGGATGCTGCCCCCGCGACCCGGACTCGGATAAGCGGAGGAAGATGACGACGTTTGGTGACGTCACTTTGGTGAAGCGCATTTGTAGTCCTGGACTTATTTTCACACAAAACCTAAAATTAGGTTCCCCTCCATTTAACAAGAAGTGCTTTCTTGGCATCAAAATGCGTCCTTAAAATTCACGGACATATGTGAAATACGTGTCACATAACAAACGGAAATTTGCATTTTGAATTGCATTAATTGTCTGATTTTTCCAGGGACCCATAGTGACTTAGGGCTCCTATAACCCAACTTTCCCTGCAATCTGACGGCCAATCAAAACCACAGAAGACTCGCCATTTGCCCTGGAACCAGTGTTGGGGAGAATACTTTGTAAATGAATTTAGTTACAGAATACTGAAAACCTGCTTTAAAATGTATTTTGTAATGTATTCCGTTACTTAGCTTAATCCTGGTACTGTATTCTAAATACAATACTTTCCCTTAAAATCTGCATTTAAGTCTATTTAATATCACAATGTGCGTTGGTAGCTACTCCGCAGAAAAACAGGGCATGTTCATGCTAAACCATAAGAACTGACTGGGAAAATAAAACAATTTCATTATTTTTGTTACTTTATTAATAAAAGTGTCAACAGATTCTGTTTCTGTAATAAAGTGACAAAGTGGTTGAACATAGCACAGCATTGTTGTCTTTAACACCGTACAGGCACTGGCAAATAAAGCACTAAGAAAGCAAAATAGATAAATACTTTTTATAAACTGTGTCTTTCTAGAGGACACAGTCTTTAAAATAACTTACTTTAAAGGGATATTCCACCCCAAACTGAAATATTTTCCATTACCGTATTCCCCAGAGTTAGACAAGTGAGAAAAAAGCATTTTGTGACCAGCGCAGTGACTCTCCTGACGCAGCAGGCTGTTTCCTAGCATAAAAAATGGAGTGAATGGGAACTAGTAGCACTTTGGTTGCAAATGACTCAGTAATGAGACCAATTATTCCTGGTGAGCTCAATAATCATGTCGACTGCAAATGAAAAGTAAGAAGCAGCATGAAGGATTTTAGAAAAATTGCTTGAATTTCCAGGAAGTGAATGCATTTTTTCTGTCACTGCTTGTAGGTTGATTTGGCTGCGGTTGTGGCTCCACCCACTCCACCTCCTGGTCTAAATCCATTCCTGGCTACTCATGTTAATGCTAGTGCTTGCTAGTCGAGGGTGTAGCCTTCTCATGTTTTCAGCCATAGCATTACTATGGTTACAGAGACACATTGTTTAGGGGCATTATGGGTTAGATAACCTACACAACGCAGAGACACTCGTTGCCCAAAATTTTTTTTATTAATCTTTCGAGTTGAAAGTGGAAAACACTGAAGTATTCCAATGGTGTAGTAAATTAACTGTATTCTAAATACCACGTTTAAAATAGTAACTGTAACTGGATATAGTTACTCATCTTTAGTATTCTAAATACATGTATTCAGTTACTCCCCAACACTGCGTCGTTGCTGGCTTTGCCTCTGGCCGCTGCTGCATGTCACCTCCCGTGTGCCAGGTTATCAAAGCGACAGCGAAAAGTTTTGCTGATCACAGCCGTTTGTTGGCCCCCATGAGTCGAGCCCATTACTGTTCACAGGCATAAGCGGTTTTTGTGGGCATAAGGGTTCAGTGTGCCCTGCGCAGTGCCTTGCAGGTAGATCGCCAGGCCAGTTACTGTAGTACACAGTTGAGGAGACGTTGATTTTAGTACCTGATATGAAGTGGTCACTACATAAGCGAAAACCTTTACTCTCTGGATCCCACAGTTTCATTTTAGCCTGGAGGCTAGAGCGTTTCATTGTGATTATCCAACGTTTGCGGCGTTCCTGATCTAGGGGAATCCTGTAGATGGCTCTTCCCTTATCTCGTCCGCGTCTGTTCTGGCATCCTGGGGCACAACAGGAATCTACCATAAATCCCGTTTGATTGAGTTTTCTGACAATAACAAATAGCCTAGCTGCGGGCTTCTGCCTGCCAAGATGGCGCTGTTCATTTTGAACTGTTGCATGCCGGGAGAAGTGACGTGAACTCCCCGAGCTCTATTGGGATATTACTGTTTTAAATGCAAACTATACAATTCTGTAATTGCACTGTACTCTCACAGAGGGTCATGTTTCTTTTTCTTATGTTAATACATGTGTTTAAAGAGGTGTTGCTTTGGTAATAAGGTCAACAAACTGGTAATATGTTAGTTTTTCTTTAGAGTTAAAGCTCTGAATGTACAATTTATATAGACTGAAGGAAGAAAGACTGAGTTTCAGGAAAGTATTCCAGTACAAGTTTTATTGTGAAATAAAGAGACGCTATGTGGACATGAATCCATGCACTGGTGTCTGTCATTGCTGCTGGCATTTCTTCATATCTTGCAGACTCATACGTTGTTGCTGTGGTACCATTTCTGGGACCGGTAACAAAGGCGCTGTACAAATACAAATACAGGCCATTTACCATTTAACATAAACCAGGTAAGTCATCACTATACCTCATCAGTGTGGTTTTCTTGTAGAACGAAATTGATTATTTAAACTATTCTACAATAAACCAAATATTGTAACACTTCAGTATTTTAGCAACTCATAAATACAGCCTGAAACAAGGTGGAGGACAGCAACAATCTGTTGTTCCAACAGAATCTCCTCACACTTTTACTCTAAAGGTCCAAACCATGAGTATGTTTGCTAATTAGGCTCTGGCTAGAAGATCAATGTCAACTTTTATTTATACAGCACATTTAACAACAGCTGAGCTGACCTAAGTGCTTCACAGAAAATATCCAATATGATAGATGCTCCGTCAAATAAGGGTGGGCAGGACTTCTACTGGTTTTAAAGACAAACAATAAGATCTTCGACTTGATCCTGTGAACAACCAGATGTAGCCGCTCTGCGCCTGTCAGTAGGCCAGCAGCCGCATTCTGATCCATCTGGAGGTGCGTGACAGAGCACTGCTCTAAGATAAAATAAAAACTAAAAATGGAAAACCTCTTTACTAAACAACAGTGACATTATTCACACATGTATATTAGTCTTTCTATGCTGTCCTGAACAGAACAAAACACTCTGTGTATCTGTGAATGTTCCCAAGATGAGGTTTCATGTCTTAAAAATCTGAAAAAAGTCCAATAAACTTTTCAAAATGTGCTGTTAAAACTCATTTATAGTAAAAAGTACCTCCAGAAACTCAGTAGGACAAAATAGAGTAATATTGTACTTTTTTTTTGTATAATGACTAATGGATTGTGAGCCTTTTTACAAAGACAACACCAAAGAGAGGAGAAGGCATGGACCCAAAAATGAACAGTTATCATGGATGGTGAGTTTAATAGACCTATAATATAAATAAAGTTGTTTCAAAGCCCATAGCATCAGTTCTCCTGTGACAAGTCCAGATATACGGACAGCCACTCCTTGTTTGACACGCTACCGGTGTGAATTGATGCGCTGCCATAACGTGCCACACAAACACCCACTGTGTCTTTGTCTAAAACTTGGACTCAGGACATTCTACACTTAAGTTTCAGAGACAGATGCCAAAGAACAATTTCAGTATTTGTTTTTGCTCAGCAGAGCTCAAAAAGTATGTACTGACCTTTGATGTTTCCCTTGAAAAGTTTGTTTAATCCACACTTTCTTATCCCTCCTTATTTTCCCTACCCTGAATACGGTCCAGACAGGAAAGCATTAGAATGTAAACATTCAGGAAGATTTGCCTCGTTCCAAATTCATGCCGATCTGCATCTTGACAACTCTCACTGGCTCATTGTACTGTCAATCTCAATTTGGTGAGTATAGCTTCACTCTACTGACCCTAATGATTCACACATTATGACACACTGAGCCATTTCGAAGACCTTGCCTGTGTCGGTAATAAAACCTCTGGTAAAGGGTGGGACAAACACATTTCATGGACTAAACAGCAGAGTACCAGGATAGATGGGCGATGGTTCTCGGCTGGCCAGGAAACACCTTAGGATTCCCCTGGAGGAGCTGGCCCAAATGGCCCAAGGGAAGAGGGACGTCTGGGCCTCCCTGCTAGGCTGCTGTCCCTGTGACACGACCATGGAGAAATGGAAGTGAATGGATGGATGGTACCAAAATACTGGGGTTCCACACTAGAGTCAGGTCTAGGGTTGGGGCTGGCTTGCCCATAGGCCCTGGCTTGAACTGGTTACATGGGGCTAGAGCAATATAGACTGGCTCAGCTGGACACATAACATTGTCAAGAGAACCTAATTACTTCAGAGGGGTTGTACTCTGTGTTTTTCTGTTGTTGCTTCTTGTGAGAATTATAGAGGGCCATTATCTTTCCCCTTTTCATGTCCTTTCTAACCGTTCCCATTTTGGTGTTCCTTCCTTCTGTGGAACTGGTCAAACCTGGTGAAAGCAATCCAGTAACACTTTACAATAAGGGTCCCGTCATTAGCGTTGCATAGTGCATTATTAAGCATTAATAAACCATTAAAGTGTTAACAACTGCTTTTATGCATTATATAACATTACTAAAAATTATTTAATGCATTATTGAGCAGTTAACTAATGTCTATTACTGAACCTAAGGGTCCCAAATTAATTCAGTAATGATTAATTATGGTTAAGTAATGCTTAGGAATCTATTAAGCATTTATAAGGTGTTTAGAAATGGATACATTTTTACACTTTACAATAAAGATCAAAAATTAATTTATTAATGATTAATTCTGGTTAAGTAATGCTTAGGATTCTATTGAGCATTTAGAACGTGCTTTCGAAGGGGATCAGTGTTTTTACCTTACCTAAGGTCAGGCAAGGGCTTGCTGATGACACAGTAAAGCATTATCAAGACATTCATTAATCGTTGATTAATGCCCATCTAAGTAACATTCAAAATACAGGGTAGGATAAGTGGATGCATTAGTTATATGTTACTTATTGCTTGTTCGCTGCAAATACACAGCCATAATGAATGATTACTTTCATAATTTTTAAGGGTTAAGTAATACATTAACTAACATGGTAATTAACACACATGATGCAAAGTAGTTAAATAATGCAAGTGTTATTTAAAGCTTAGTACTGCATTAACTAAGTTTAAGTAATAGACATTAGTTAACTGCTTAATAATGCAACAAATAATATGTTTAGTAATGCATAAAAGCAGTTGTTGACACTGTATTTAATGGTTTATTAATGCTTAATAATGCACTAAGAAACGTTAACAAAGGGACCCATATTGTAAAATGTAACCAGCAATCCAAGATAGGCCAGTAGAACATATTCCTGTAAGTACTCTGAGAGGCAATGCTGACTGTTTTCATTAGACGTAATCAGCTGCACACTTGCAGTTAATGATTGACGGGCTTTCTGTTGAGATGGCTGAAACACATGGTGAATGGATGCTGCTGTAGCACCTTTATGATGTGGTCTCGACTAACCAGTAGCAAATATTTGTAAGTCTACTCTGGAAGGCATTCTGCCAGGTCTTCATTTATGTTTATGGCTTTCATTTCAAACGAACTGCATAAAAAAATTATTCCACATTTGCTGTAGAATATATGGTTTACAGTGAGAACGGGTCTTATCTGCACTACTTTGCTGCTGGTGGTCGTGGACTGATGGTACCTAGTGGGTATGGCAGCCCCACCTCTGTCATTGAACCCCTTCTGCTGTGGCTACATAGTGACTCCTCTCCGTCAGTGAGTGAATCTGTGCAGGTTAATGCCTATTGTGTTGTAATGCACCTTGGGGGGTTCTACGAGTCTCCAGAATCCATAATAGTTTATGGAGTGTTTCAAATCAGCCGCCACATGGACATTTTCAGGCGTGTCCCAGATGCTGGGCGCCGTACTGCTTTAATGTCACGCCGGATACTAAAAACTTTATTGTTATTGTTTTTTTTAAATGCTTTATGATTTCGAGAGGAGAAAGAGAAAGGCCTACACCGCGCTTCTGCGGGCCGACCCCGACCCAAGAATGAGTTCCCCTGTCCCGCTGGGAGGGTTTCAAACACCGCCTTCCTCTGCTGGAGACCGTGCCACGCTGCTGCGGCGCATTATTCGGTTATTGTTACTGGTACTTGTCTTGCAATGTGAAATGCTTTGTCTCAGATTTTGTAAGAAAAATAAAATTTCCCCCCAAAATATGACTTATATATGTTTTTTCTTCTTCATTATACATTTAATGGCTGGTGCGACTCAAGAGCGACTTATAGTCCGGAAAATACGGTACGTGAAAAATAGTGTAAACTTGCTCAAAGCAAAATATATTTTCATTACGGAAATAACTTATAAACTTACCGATTCAATATCTTTTATTCACAGAAAGGTACGTCTCATGAAAAAGCACCACAAACCTCCACCTGAACTCCATGCGGTCGATGGGTGTTCCACAGAGTTAGCTCCGGTTGTAGCTAGATGGCTACATCCGTTAGCTCGGCTCCCACCTCCGCGTTAGCTTTGGGTTAGCTTCAGGTTAGCTTGTAGCTAGTTCAACCGGGTGTCGTCAGTTGATCCCAGCCTTTCAGCCCCACCCTCAGCTCCTCCTCTCTTCCCTTTTATGGAATTGTCTGGGCTTGACGGAACCTGTGACACGGTCAAAACGGCGGTGGTGGCCACCTCCCATTTTAGCACAAAAACTTGTTATTGGAGCCTATGGAAACCCATTGTCCATATATTAATGTCGATGGTAGCAGCACAAGAAGTCCCAGGAGAGGGGAGGAGTCCAAGACCCCATCTGACACATTCAGTTATAAACAGACACAGTCACACACTCCCTCCCTCATGCTCACACATACACATACAACCTAAGACTTTCAAAAACGAAAGCTAGACACCCACTCATGCTCCCGATACACACCCTATTCACTCTGGTCCCAGTACTGTTGCACAAAGGGTACAACCATCACTAGTTCCCAGGGTTTGCCCCTTTCTGCCGGGGTGCTGATGAGCAGGCTCCCCCGCCCAACGCTGAGCCCAGCAACCCACCACCCCAGACCCCAACAAGAGAGCCAGCTCCCCCTCCTAGCCTCCAGCCCTGGGAAGCCAAGTGACAACAGAGGTGTACTAAGACCCCTAGTCTCCCTCTGCACACTCCAATACAGTGTAAGTGCGTGTTGATGAGGTATATTCCATGGCTGTGGTGACAAGCAGTGCAGGCATCATCTGGCCTATGCCAGCTGATGCCACGACACAACACCACTTCCCCTCACAGCCCTCTGTGTCTAAGTGCAGTTTAAAATTGGAAGTGGGCACCGGCACTCGGGATGAGGCTGAAAGATCCCCTTGCTAAATGCCGTTGAGTGTGCTCACTCCCAAGGCCCTAAGTGTGTGTTTGCGTGGAATGTCATTGGTGGAAGTGTGTAATGTGCAAATAAAATTGGGGGGCAGGCTGCCACTGGAATGCGTAAATTGGATCCATACCCCCCCCCCCAAAAGGTCCTATGTGCATGTTTGTGCGATGATGTGAGGGAGCAGGAGGAGCTGGTAATTTTCCAAATAACAGTACTGCAGCGATGAAATTCCATCTTATTCACTCCCAGCTTCATTCCAGAAATGTAGCAGTGTGTTTTTCATGGGTTTAGGCCTGGCAGTGGAGAGGAACATCATTAAATATGACATCAGCGCCTTGGGCTTCCCGATAGGGTTAAGGAAGTCGCTTTATAAATAAAGCTTTGATTGATTGATTGATTGATTGATTGATTGATTGATCAAACAGCGATATCAAACGTGATTTCCTTCTTTTGGGTTTAATGACAGTGACCTTTGAAGCCATGACTTTTGAAGTCTCGAGGGATTTTGTGATCTTGTGAGTCCAGTGAAGAGCACAGTGGCCAAGACTCTCCCGGGGCAAAAAGGGCCGCTTCGCGAGGAAACTGTTCCACTGCCGTTTCACACCGAAGATGCTTCCAATGTGAAACCGGGTCAGGATCACACCAGCAAAACCTAGTTTATTCACCTCCGTCCGCAGAGGTGTGAAGACACACAGCCCCATTATCCGTCAACGTATGAGCTCATCAACGGGCACGCAAGGACGGATGGAATGGAGCCCAACTTTTATCAGTCAATAGCGACAGAGTGCATGTCTGTGGTCATTCGGCCCAACAACAGCCGAGGCAGCGGTGGATGTGCTTTCCATTGACTTCACGTCTCTTTCGCTCCTGTGGAAAATTTTCTAACAAAAATTTTCCCCTCAAGAACAAACCAGTTCCAGCTCAGTGAAAACTTGCTCTCTCAGTCATTGCAATTTACAAACCTTTCGTTATAACTTTATTAAGCAAAATAGGATCAATGAAAAATTCCAATATCAGCAGTTACATTCACAGCTCCTTCAAGATATTTGCGTTTACTAGCTGAAGTAAATAACCTGTCGTTGGTCAGAGATGTCACTGTAACGGTAGGCAGACCCACCACAAAAGGTCCACGCCCCCTGCTGTCCTGGCAGAGAACTGGTTCACAACACTGCCAAAGTATAAAAGGAAAACGTCTCTGTCAATGTGTGTGTGAGACTGCAATCATGCTGATGAAACTAAGCTTTAATTTAGCCTGATTCATGCTTCTGCATCAGCTCAGGTGCAGTCATGCACGCGCATCGATGAAACGTTTTTCTGTCAGACTTCTTCGTCACCTGGGGAGTGTTGCAAAGCTATTTCCCGCCAGAACAACAGAGGGCGTAGCGCTTTTTGGGAAAATCTTGGTAGCATTGTGGCGCCCTATATCTGGTCCTGTGTGTTTACTATTGTGTTTAACTTAAAATGCAGCTTTTCTTTTAGAATCCCAGATTATGCGTTTTAGCCTGAGACTTTTTATTGGACTTTCACAGACAAGTTTCCTAATCCCTGCAGGAAGACGCCCCTCCAGATTATAACAGAAAGAGCCACACCATTCCTGCTGTCTTTATAGTTAAATTTAGTGTTTTATTAGAAAATATCAATACTGATAGTTTTTTATTACCACCCACCACCTTGTGAGACTGGGCTGAATAAAAGTGTTGGGCTATTAAATTAAACACTATGAAGCAAACCACAGTTTAGTTCTTTGGGGGGGGGGGGTTGTGCAGAAAGCAGGTGCAGTTTTCAGCCTTGGTTTAGTCCTAGGTGATGTTTCTACACATTATTGTGCAGGACCTTTGTGTCCAGCCTTAATGGGCCCCTCACAGTCCACGTGTGCAAACAGATACATCTCCAGGCCGGGCTCTATATTACTTTTATTACAATGTCTCTAAGACGCGACTGCTAAGTATCCCTTCCCTTTAGTTCAAATGGAAACCTGCTTTTTGAATTTGTTCAAGAGGCTCTATCTGAAGAGTGTTAAGAGTAAACAAGAACATCCTTCAAGCTCTTTAAAACTGGTAACAGTCGTCTGGAGGACAATAAAGGCTTTAATCTTAGGTGCTAGAGGGTGGTCAGTGCCTGCAGGGCCTCAGAATGAGGTTTTGACTGAGACAGAGCCCTTAACTAGATGTAAATGCTACTTGTTACCAAGACACAGTCAACCTCAAAACTGGCCTTGGTTCAAGACTATGTGTTAGTGATTACTGCCTCGTGGGGATTCACTTGCTATTGGGCCTTTGGGACCTGAACGGTAGAGTCCTCAGGGTCACAGGGGAATATAGTGGGGGCTTGTATGTTGAGCTGGCTGAATGTTTAAGATGTTCAGGAAATCTGCAGTCGCTTAGGTTTCTGTTTACCGGGCCACAAAGTATAGGCACTCACACACTAGCGTCGGCTTTACGCCGCCTGGACCGGGTTGGGTCCAGTGCGCAACTGGACGTCTTTTTAGCCTTCTTCCTGAGGCGGTCTGCCTGGAGCCGAACAGGGCCGACACACCCACTGCCAGCTGATTACGCGTACCTTTAGGAGGAGCCTCCATTTGTGAATCAGCTCGGGGGGCTTCCCGCATGCATGCGCGATTCATTATCAATCTGGATGCTGTGGAGTTAACTGACTGAAGCCGTTTTTCTCTGACTCTCACTGCTGTGAGGAGGCGCACACACACACACACACACACACACACACACACACACACACACACACACACACACACACACACACACACACACACACACACACACACACACACACACACACACATACACACACACACTGCTGCCAGACACAGCAAAGAAGGATGCAAAATCAGAGCCTCCAAAACCAAGACTGCTCAGGCCACTTTCGTTTAATAATGGAGGCACAGCTGACTTCCCCACGCTCTTTTGCCCCGCCCACATGCTCAGAGATGTGCTCATTACATCACAAGCCGCAGACTGCCCATGTGCTCAATCAGGTCCACATTCCCAAGGCAGTGTGGAACAAACACGGCCAGGCTGGGGTGGGCGGAACAGAGTGGAGCCGATGCTAGTGTGTAAGTGGCGTATGTGCTGTTTTAAATTTCCAAGATTACGGATGAACCATTTTTCACTTGTTATTTTTAAAATTCAGTCGGTCATTTTAATAATACATTTTATTCCAACAGCGCCTTTCTAAACACTCAAGGACACTTTACAGACAGAGATAAAATACACAACAATTAAAGATAAAATAGCATAAAACAAACAGACAGATTGGAGCAAAGAGAGTAATTATTGGAACAGGTGGGTTTTGAGTCTGGTTTTAAAGAGAGTGAGGGAGTCAATGTTACGGAGGTCAGGAGGGAGTGAGTTCCAGAGCTGGGGAGCAGAGCGACTAAAGGCCCTGCTCCCCATAGTGGCCAGACGGAAAGGTGGGACAGAGAGGTGGATGGAGGAGGAGGACCTGAGGGAACGGGTGGAGGTTGAAGGATGAAGGAAGTCTGAGAGGTACGGGGGAGCTAGGTTATGGATGGCTTTGAATGTACATAGCAGAATTTTGAATTGGATTCTCGAAGTGACTGGGAGCCAGTGGAGCTGCTGAAGAACAGGGGTGATGTGGTGGAAGGAGGGAGTTCTGGAAATGATGCGGACTGCCGAGTTCTGGAGAAGTTGGAGTTTATGGAGGGATTTGTGAGGAAGACCGAAGAGAAGAGAGTTGCAGTAGTCAATACGGGAAGTGATGAGGCTGTGGACAAGGATGGCGACCGAGTAAGTAGTGAGGGAGGGGAGTAGGCGGTTAATGTTACGTAGATGGAAGTAGGCAGACCGGGTAATTTGTTTATGTGGGACTGGAAGGATAGTGAGGAGTCGAGGATGACACCCAGACTCTTGACCTGAGGGGAGAGGGAAACTAAGGAGTTGTCGACAGGAAATATAAAGCTGTGGATTTTGGATAGTAAAGATTTAGTGCCGACAAGTAACATTTCTGTTTTATCACTGTTAAGTTTGAGAAAGTTTGATGTGAACCAGTCTTTGATGTCAGATAAACAATATGAGGGAGGAAGGAGGGAGTGAAGAGGAGGGTTTGGAGGATACATAGAGCTGGGTGTCATCCGCGTAACAATGAAAATGGATGTCAAATTTATGGAAAATATTTCCCAGGGGAAGAAGGTAAGTGATGAAAAGGAGTGGACCGAGAACAGAGCCTTGGGGGACGCCAGTAGTGACAGGGAAGGGACGGGAAGTGAAGGATTTGAGTTGAATAAACTGAGTACGGCCAGAGTGATATGAACAGAACCAATCAAGCGGGGTATGAGAAATGCCAAGGGAAGACAATATATGGAGGAAGATGGTGTGAGAGATGGTATCGAAGGCTGAACTCAAGTCAAGGAGGATGAGAATGGAGAGCAGTCCAGTATCGGCAGCAGTGAGGAGGTCATTAGTGATTTTTATGAGTGCAGTTTCTGTACTGTGGCCAGGGCGAAAACCAGACTGGAAGGGCTCATAGAGGCTATTGAGGGTGAGATGAGCATGGAGTTGAGCAGAGATTATTTTTTCAAGGATTTTTGATAGAAAGGGAAGATTTGAGATGGGACGAAGATTATTGAAATGATTGGGATCAGTGCCGGGTTTCTTTAATATTGGAGTAATAGATGCAGTTTTGAAAAGTGAGGGAACAATACCGGTAGAAAGAGAGGAGTGGATTATGGCGGTTATGAGAGGGAGAAGTGAGGTGAGACATGTTTTAACCAAAACTGTAGGGAAGGGGGTCGAGAGAGCAGATGGTGGGCTTGGATTTATAGATAAGATCAGATATTTCGGATGAGGTGGGAAGAAGAAAGGAACAAAATGACTGGCGGGATGAAAAAAATCTCAGGGGGAGGGGAAGAGCTTGGAATTAATTGCTGGTGTATGGAAGCAATTTTCTGAGTAAAGAAGGTTATTAAAGAGTTACATGAGTCAGCAGAATAAAGGTGGGGGCTAGAGAGTCCGGGGGATGAAAAATATTGCGCATTATTGAGAACAGAGTCCTGGAGTTGCCTTCATTGGAGGAAACCAATCCAGAGTAGAAAGCAGATTTTGTATGTTTAATAGAGTCCAAGTATTGAAGCAGATGACTTTTGTGCATTTCTTTGTGTATTGCAAGACCAGTTCGTTTATGGAGAAGTTCGAGTTGACGTCCTTTGGCTTTTATCCGTTGGAGTTCAGGGGTAAACCTGGGGCAGAGTTAGTAAGGGAGACGGACAGAGTTTTGACTGGGGCAAGAGAATCCAAGATAGTGTGGAGTGTGGAGTTATAATGAGAAACTAAATGGTCAGGAGAAGCAGAACTAGGGGTGGATATAATGTTAATAATAGATGACAGGGTGTCTGGATTAATGTTTTTGATATTGCGGAATGAGATGTGACGGATAGGCTTAGTTCTTAAAGAGCAGAGGGGGATGTTGAATGACAGAAAAAAGTGATCCGATATATGGACATCATTAGCAGAACAGTTAGATGGGGTTAAACCAGAACAGCAGATTAAATCAAGAGCGTGACCTTTAATGTGCGTGGGAAAATTAGAATATGTTTGAAAATCGAAGCTGTTGAAGCAGGAGGAGAAGTCTCTGGTGAGGGGGAGGTTCAAGTTGTCCATATGAATGTTTATATCACCAAGCAGAATGACACTGGGGAAAAGGGTAGTGAGCTGGGTGAGTAATGAGGAGAAGTCACTTAAAAAGTCACTATTGGGCTTGGGTGGGCGGTAGATCAAGGCAGTAACTGTAGGAGTGGGACCGGGTATTTGAAAAACAGAAGATTCCATGGAGCTGAAGACAGGAGTGGGGACAGGCAGCACCTTCCACTTCTCGCGATAGAGCAGCGCGGGACCGGCCCCGCGACCGGAGACACGTGGATAGGATAGGTAAACAAAGTTGGGGGGAGTGGAAGCGTTAAGTTGGGAAAAGTCGTTAAGTTGCTGCCAGGTCTCAGTGAGCCCGATGAAGTCCAGTTTACGGTCGGTGATGAGGTCCTGAATGAGCTGACCCTTGTTTGTGAGAGAGCGGACATTCAGGAGGCCGAAGTTGACGGTGTTGTTGTGGTTGGAGGTTGCCGCCTTCGCCAGGCTGGCTAGCGAGCGAAGGTCCACAGTCCGGCCAGTGTTGAGGCGAGGACAACGAGTTGTGGACCAGTATGAGGTGATTGAGTGAGAGTTATCCAGCTGGAAGTTACGGCGAGACCCACGATGGATGTATCTCCGGCGGGGAGGAAGGACGATCTCCGGGTGGAGCTGTAATGCTACCGGCGGAGGCACAGAGAGATGCCCGCGTAGCAGGAGGAGATCAGCCGCCGTGTACTGGAATAGAGCTGCCCCAGGTTGGAGGAGAAGGAACAGGGCAGACCAGAGGAGGGTCAACCAGATAAATAACTTGCAGGCCCACATGATGAACAGCGGTGGGCAACTAGCCGATAGCAGCGGGTCAACAGCCGGGAGGAGTGAGAGGTAGGTTTAGTCCGCTTGTACACCCAAACAACAAACTGACAACCAAACAGGATCCAAGGGAGGCAGAAAAAATATAACACCCACTTAGGAAAACTACAATCTAGTGCTCCATGAAAATGTTAAACACGATAAAATCACGTTAAAATCACCGGTGAGCAGCGGCTGAAAAAACGCGCCAGCGTCCACTCCAGGTGTAGCTCATTTGAGGTTCACCTGCAGGCTGAAAATAGTCTCCTACTCCAATCTCCTGCTTTATTAGACAGACAAAGCCTTGGATTAAGAAAGCCTGACAGATGTACATCACAATGAATCACCTGTCTTGACTCACAAGGATGAAGGCTGTCATTGATTTGGTGTCCAGGAAAGAGCAGAGCATGTCTGTGCTCGTAGAAGCTAACCGTTAGTAATAGCAACTCCACCACATGGCAGAACTCCTCCAGACTTGTGTTATTTGTAGAGATAAAGCATCAATGTTGCAGAGCAAACGGAGTCAGTGATGGTCTTACATTGCTGTTATCCAATCAGAGGTGAGATGTCCTGTCGTCTTCTGCTCCCCACTCCTCTGACTAACTCCTACTTCCTGAAAAGGGGGACAGCAGAGCTTTATTCTCACAGAGATCACCTTACATGTATTCGTTTATAGGTGAAACTTGAAATTTGTAATCTTGAGCAAAAGTCTATTTATGTCAGTAATTCTACCTAAACGGTGAAACTAATATATGAGATAGACTCATTTCATGCAAAGAATTCTGGAGGATTTCCGGTCAAATGCGATCATTAGATGAAAAGGGGAGGAGGGCATTTTTTTCAAGGAGACAAGCGGCTCCGAGCGCCAACGTGTCGTGTCGGCAGGGAGACCAGTGCGGTGCAGCCACGTAGTAATTTGCTGACGCCACATTTTTCAGCTTAGCCATCAGCAACAGCTGATTCTACATAAATGTGGAGCAGAGTTTTTAACCTGAAGATGGAGATATAATTACAGTTTTGGGCTGAAATATTACATTTAAATCAGGCCCTGTGAGCAAGCTTCGGTACTTAATTACTGTTTGTCAGAAAACATGAAAACCTCAAAATCCCTGCTTTGTAAAAATTGAAAAATACAGTTATTTAATGAGAAAGTCTTCCATTTCCAACCCGTTTAAAGACAGTGACAGCTCACCTGCCAGGCTGTTGAATCAAAGGCAGAGAAGAAGGCATGTCAAGTGTTAACAATGTTTGATCCACAACACCTTGGGTCTGATCACAGCATTCAGAACCACCAGGCAAAGAAAAAACCAGAACACACGTGCAAACTCTTCCAACCACTGATTCTGGTTAATGTACAACCGCTGGTTCAGCGCAGAGTCAACAACCAAAAGCGTTTATCAGGGTGTAGATGTGCATGAATGCTGGGAAAAATAAGAACTCGTGGGCCGAGGCACTGCCAACTCAACTTTAGATTTAGAAGTCAGGAAAGAAATCAGGGAGTGGAAGTCTGTAAACACTGTTCCAAATTATTATGTAAATTATATTTATCTATGCCTTTTCAGTCTATACAAATGACAGCATGTTGGCATAACACATGCCGTGTCCTTGGGCAACACACTTAACCCAACTTGCCTGCTGGTGGTGGTCAGAGGGACCGGTGGCGCCTGTGTTCAGCAGCCTCGCCTCTGTCAGTGCGCCCCAGGGCAGCTGTGGCTACAATGTAGCTCATCACCATCAGAGTGTGAATGTGTGTGTGAATGGGTGAATGATACACTGTAGTGTAAAGCGCTTTAGAGTCCTCTGACTCTGAAAGGCACTATACAAGTGCAGGTCATTTATCATTATCATTTAACTTTAAAGTCATTTACCTTTAAAATGGAATTTGAATGTAATTGAACAAACCTTCCAATCATGAAAGTATTAAAATATTAAACTTAAACTGCACCGTTCCCAATAGAGTCTACAAGAGCTGTCATGGTGGAAAGATAGCTGACCTAAAAATCACAGCTCTCGATTTCTATCCCAGCTCTTTGGTCATGAGCTTTGAGTAGTGACTGAAAGAACGATATTATGCATGTGCAGCGTACCCAAAACTTAAGTATTTCATCTAAATGAATAGAAATTAACTTTTTAATTTGCAGACACTAACATCCCATCTGCCTGGCCTCCAAACAAGAAGCACTGCACAGGGTCTTGTCACCAGGTAATGGAGACATAACAAACCTAGCTACCTCATCGTGGCTGGAACAAAAGTCATGCAGAAGACAGACTTTCTGCACACTCACTCTGAATAAAGTTCACCTTCCTTGAATCATAATTGACATTTAAAATGTGATAATTGCAGAAGTGTCATTTAATCATCATCATCATCAACCTTTATTTATAAAGCACATTTAAATGGCGACAACGCCAACCAAAGTGCAGTACACGACAATACATCACCAAACTAGATACAGCAACATAAAATAGATAAAACAAATAAAAACTACAATAACCAACAAAAAAAAAAACAGGAAAGCACAAGGGTTAAACAGTCTCAGCCGGGAAGGCCAGGGAATAAAAATAAGTCTTCAAATGTACTTTAAAAGAGGGAAGGGAGGGGGCAAGTCGGACCGTCAGGGGGAGTTGGTTCCAAAGTTTAGGTGCACAACCTGAAAAAGCCCCAGTGAGGCCAAGGTGCACAGCCACCTCTACTAAATCCTGTTTGCGACATCCCTCTACCTGGCTACGGGAAGGTGCCTCCAAGAAAGCCTGCAAATCAAAGACAGACATTGCATACCATTAGTCTACAGAATTCTACACACACACAAGTTCACTTCAGAGAAGATATGAGAAATGGTGAAAAAGGCTCCAGAATTAAGATGTGAACATTAAAGGATAATATCCCGGACGAGCCCCCACTTGTTACGTCCGATAATCATCTCTTGTTGAATCTCAAAGTGTTTGAATAATCTGTGTATTAATCAGTGATGCGTTACAATGAATATTTTTCCTGCAATGATTCATTTCAGATCTTAAACTACACCAGATCAGTATTTGTTGATTTAACAAGTTAATCTATCAGTAAACTCACACACAATAATATTAATGTCTAACAGTCACTTCACACTAAGAGTTAACCTCTGAATATCTGAGTAAAGGTGTGATATCTGAGGTCTTTGTTAATGCCTCTTAAACGTGTCAAATTCTGATTTGTCTAAGTTTATAAACAAAAGTTGATAAAAACAGAATCACCTCCTGATCTAGTTGGTCTTCGGCGTTCACTCGATAAAGCCAGTCGGGTGAACAAGCATTTTAAGACATCCATTCTTTTGACCCCGAGGTCAAAGCCTCTCTGCAACGCTTGCGAGTGATATCAGACAACGGCTCTTTTTAGAGCTACCCAACAACTCAGACAGACATCTAACCTGCAGACCCTGCTTGCATCTCATGGCCGGTGAAAGCTGAATTCAAAGGGAGCTACGACTCTTTAGGTTCTCGTGGTCTCGACGTCCGGTGAACTCACCATTCGGGCTGCTTTTCCTCCGGACAGCCGGGAGTGACACACACAAGGGTATCGTAGACTCCGCACACTGGCATTGAATGGTTTGATAGTAAATAAAGTTTAGCTTATCAAACCATACAGCCAAACTGATTTTACAATCCAGACTTCACAAGCTCAATCTCAGACAGTCACAAAATTCTGCTAAAACCTTTAGCTTCTATTTCATCACTTCTTTCATCATCTGTTATCTGTACAATCATCATTTCATTCATAAATGTGGCATGTCCAATCATTTAGTTTAGAAAAGAGAATTAAGGGAGATCTGGTCGTCCGGTTGGGGTCTGGGGTAGTGGGTTGCTGTGCTCAGCATTGGGCGGTTGAGCCTGCTCATCAGCACCCCAGCAGAAAGGGTTAAACTCTTGGAACCGGTAATGGTTGTACCCCATGTGCAGCAGTACCGGGACCAGAGTGAATAGGGTGTGTCTGGGGAGCATGAGTGGGTGTCCGGTGTGCATTTTTGTAAGTCTTTGGTTGTATGTGCATGTGTGAGCATGAGGGAGGGAGTGTATGACTGTATATGTCAGGTAGGGCATTTGACTCCTCCCGTCCCCTGGGACTTCTTGTGATGATATAGATCTTCGTCTCCCCTCTCCATGCCACACCTGGTGTGGAGTGCGGTGCCTTGGTCTGCCTGGGTCGTGGCTCCTGGGTCAAGGAGTTTAAGATTTTTGGCATCTGCCTGACCAATCCCGGTGGCTGCCTGGTGGGGTCTGGGTCCCTAGGCTCTGGGTCCCCGGAGAGGCTGGTCGCCCCTGGGTCCCTGCTCATTGTGTCCTGGGCTTGGCCGGCTAGGGGGTGGGAGGCTGCGGGCGGGCTTGTGGGCTTGCCACCGATATCTCCCGGGAATCTGCCGGCTGCTGGTTGTGGCCCCCCGGGGATATCCACTGTGCCTCTTGAGGGGAGCGGGGGCTTTTCTGGTCGCAGTCTCCTTGGGGTTCCTGTGCTCTGGGGCAGCTCCTGGATCCCTGGGACTTGGAGCTCCCCCCGTCTCCTACACATCTTTAGGGGGCAGATCTGTGGCCTCTCACCCTCTCTATTGGACTTTCCTATAGAGAAACCTTACATAAACAAGCGCGTGTACACACACACAGGTGCTCACATGGTGCTCTCATAAGTATGGACTTGGGCACGTTCAACACATGTCTTAAGGCTATGGTTGGCACTAACTGCACTGTGATTTATTATTGTGCGATTGTTCAGTTAAACAATGCTGATTATATATTTCTTCATCAAGTTGACGCAGTGATAGCTTGATTTTGTTGTATTGT
This sequence comes from Nothobranchius furzeri, assembly GCF_043380555.1. NCBI lineage: Eukaryota > Metazoa > Chordata > Actinopteri > Cyprinodontiformes > Nothobranchiidae > Nothobranchius > Nothobranchius furzeri. The sequence goes on along the minus strand of NC_091751.1, from coordinate 65,862,224 downwards.
TGTTGTGTCCCATTTCTTTTCTTCTCTCTTTCTGCAGGTCTAGAAGCAGATTCTTGTTCATTATTGTTTATTTTTGTGTCCCCCCCCCCCCCCCCCCCCATCTTTTGTCTCTTCCTTTCTCTTTCACCTCTGTCTCCGTGTCTGGTCGGAATTACAAATGCATTCAAAAACGATAACAATAAAGTTTTAAGTATCAGGCGTGACATTAAAAGCAGACACTTTGATGCTCCACCTGAGAGTAAATCTGTTAGGCTTGTCACCAGCATTCAGACATCAATTCTGCTTGCTTCACGGCCAGACAGGACACGAGAAAAAAAAAAAGAAAAAAAAAAAGAGAATTAAATCATTTTTATAACTATATTCTTGACTCTGTCTGAATTTATATAAAGTGCATGTGTTTCCCTGAATAAGTCAAAGAAACTAGATTGATATTTCATATTTATATGGAATATTATATATCATATCATATCTTATTGATCATGTAATACATATGTAGCCAATCCTTAAGGCATGCAAGCAGCCCACATGATTTTTCTCTGCAGGGTGCTTTGCCTTTCCCTTAGAAAGGGTGAGAAGCTCGGTCACGCAGGAGGGGCTCAGAGTAGATAAGCTGCTCCTTTACATAAAGAGGAGTCAGATGTGGTGACTCTGGCATCTGGTTAGGGCATCTCTCAGACGACTCCTTAGGTGAGGTGTTCTGGGCATATCCAACTGAGAAGAGACTGAGAGGAGGATCCCAGGACAAGCCCGGGGTCCCTGAAAGCCTCCTTCACACTGAATGTAGAAGAAATGCGGTCCGGTTTCCGTACGGCTTCTGCATTATCAAAAATCACTGAGTCCAACCAGAGCATTCACACTGGTGCAGCGCAAATCTGGATGTGGAGCTCCAGAAAATTTACGCATGGAGCCTATTTTTTACTTCAGACGCCACACACAGATTGTCATGAGGTTAAGGAAATTACGCCAAGCCAGAAGTGAGACGTGTTTCAGTTCATTTCAAACTAAAACCGGACATTTTTCATTTCGTATTTAGTTTTATTATGATGGGTTCACAGTGTCTGATAGTTCACGTTGTTTTTACAGGTATATTTTTAAACCTTTTATGTCAAATTTCTAATCATTTGGTGCTCTGGTGGGAGCAAGTATTCGGAGACGTTCAGCATACGAACCGCAGTCGGTGTAAATGAGTCTGCCCGGAAGACCTACTGTTTCTGTACCTCTTTCACTGTGAAATTGGCTTTAGGATTCCCCTGGAGGAAGTACTAGACAAAGTAGCCAGGGAAAGAGAAATCTGGACCTCTGTGTAGGCTACTGCCCCCACGACCCAACCCTAGATAAGTGAAATACAACAGATGGATGGATGAATGGATGGATGGGTGGAGTTAAAGTGACATCTGTAGCGGTGAGTAAGTCACGTTGTTCATTGTTGAATACCACGCGGTTTGAAAGACAACCATAGATCCCACTCCATGACTAGGCTCTGTCTATGGGTCATGGACAGACCACTCACGCATATAGGCTGGCTTGCCAGACTAACCAATTTTAGCAAGACTACATCTATGGAAGATGGCTATCCTAACAAGCTTTATACTTTTAAAGTGCTGTAATTTTCACATGAAAAGTGGTGAGCTAGATGATGTTGTCTACAGTCTATTGTTGGTGACAGACACCTACACATTTACTGTCCTCTCCACTGACACAAAGAGGAGCAGGAGGTCTTTCATTCTTTCTTCTTCATTTCTACTCTTGTTCTTATTCTCTGGCCTCTCAAACAGAAGCAAGAGCAGCGCTCTGACAGGTTTCTCTTAGCCAGACCAAACAAATAGCAAAAGGAAAACACCCACTAACTCTGTCAACCATGGATAATGTGACAGCCCAGGCTTCCATTCATTCACGACTCTGACACACACACACATACACACACACACAAACACACATACACACACGCGCGCGCATCCATTCATACAAAAGCATGCATAAATGGGGTCAGAACTCACACACAGTCCAATTCCCTGAGCAGCTCTAACACAAACCGATGATGTGAGTGGAGTTCCTCTGGCCGAGAGAAGCTGATCGCAACAGAAAACCCTGAAAAGCAGAAGTCCAACACTTTATTAGAACAGTGGACATATCAAACCCTTCTCAGAACCAAACTCAAGGAAGATGGCTGTCGGTCTCAATCGTTTGATAAGTGGGAAACAACGGGATTCGCAAGCAGAGACCTGAACTAAAACTGGACTCCTGTAGCGTTTAGCATCAGCTGGAGGCTTTTGAAACCGTCACTGGGGTGTCTGGACACTCTTGGTTTATACTTGATATGTAGGAAATAGATCATTTATTATCATTTAAAGCAGGATCCAAAGAAAATATGCCCACAAACAATCTGGTTTAGGGAACAAGTGCTCACGCTCTGTAAGAGGAGTTTCCTTTCAAACACATCTCTTAAGTGTGCTTTAGTGCGTGACATCAGCTGATAAAGACTGAGTAAACACCCCTGGTGTTCACCTGGCTGAAGTTCTCCCATCTCCCTGAGTTCCACCTCAGGGTGGCACGGACATGTCTATGCCTCGGGACAATCTCGTGGTTCTTTGGGCCATTTGTAATGCGTAGCTTTTTCTGTGGGCTGTTGATGGTTCTTATGTTGTCATAATGTTTTTAGTTTTGGTGTCTTTCTGTTTCTGAGCCATTTTTACTCCCTCGTCGTTTTCCCCACTGACCCTAACCTGGAATCCCTCAGTGTCCATCTGTGTTTTGTCAGGATGTTCACGCTGTTTGTGGATCTGTTCCTGCATTTGTCCTGTACACAGACACACGTGGTGCTGTAACTGATATTATTCAAAGTAATAATACTAAGTTCTGAAGGGTTAGGGTAAGGGAGCAGGTCTGAAGAAGTCTACGACTGAAGGTGCTCTGTTGTTGCTTGATGGTGTCATGAGGAGGATGCTCAGGGTTTTCCTTACTCTTTGCACCATCATCTCCAGTGGCTCCACAGTGGTCCCTAGAACAGAACCAGTCTTTTTTTTTATCAGGTTGTTGAGTCCAGCGTTATCTCCAAGGTCTTTGGGTTTTGGTCCGCTGGGAAGGGTAGGGCGCAAAAGAAAGGATGCTGATCACCCAACCTTTCGCCTTTGATCCAGACCATTTTTCCTTTCTTCTTTTTCTTCCATCTTTCTTCCATCTTTCCCCCACCCCCGTGAATCATAGTTTCCCTCATTCAATTCAATTCAAGTTTATTTATAAAGCGCCAAATCACGACAAGAGTCGTCTCAAGGCACTTCACATAATAAACATTCCAATTCAGGTCAGTTCATTAAGCCAATCAGAAATAATGTTTCCTATATAAGGAACCCAGCAAATTGCATCAAGTCACTGACTAGTGTCAGTGACATAACAGCAATCCTCATACTAAGCAAGCATAAAGCGACAGTGGAGAGGAAAACTCCCTCAAACTCATGAGGCCCTGCGGTTTCCTTGATCTCTCTACACGCACTGTTAAAACTGTGTTGGCACAAATCCACTTACCTCCCCCCCCCCCCCCACTTCTCTCACCTTCCTTCCTTTCTATTCCTGCACCCTGGATCCGCCACATGCACTGTCCACTTTACAAACCCACCTGGAAATGTACCCACACACACCCACATTCTGCCGTAATAGGTCAATGCAATGTACCTATGAGCATTCTGCATGTGGTAAGTGGCCTGTATTTGATATAGTGCCTTCTGTTTCTGCAACCCCCCAAGGTGCTTTAACACACAACCAGTCATTCACCCATTTCCACACTGGTGGTGATGAGCTACAGCTGCCCTGAGGCACACTGACAGAGATGCCACTGGTCCCTCTGACCACCACCAACAGGCAAGGAGGGTAACGTGTCTTGCCCAACGACACAATGACTGCTCACAGGTCTTGAACCTGCAAGCTCTTTGGTTCCGAGGCAGCCACTTAACTCCTCTGCAATCGTCGCCCTATGTGTCCATATGTAAGCTGACTGATTGGTGGCAATTCGTAGGTAACTATGGCAACCAAGAGATCTGGAAAACTTAATTTCAGTGAGACTGAATTCAAGGTGCTGGTGGGCAAACAATGTTTTATTTATTTAGAGCAGCACAGCGTTGTTGCAGCTGTGAGAGTGATGGGAGAACTTTGACAGACGAAGATAAGAATAGTAATTTAACTCATTCACTCATTCAGCATTTTTTTTTACTGTGTGGGCATCGGAACGAGCCCCCGCGCTGAGAGAACAAACATCTCAGCCCTGAAGCCGATCTTCATCCGTATACGTCACACGTCACGTGATCAGGAAGCAGAACATCCATGTGCTAGGAGATCGTTTTGGGCCGTTCCTGTAAAGAAAAGTGAGACGCGAACAAGAAAAGCATCTGCCAGTCACAATTCGACAACGGATTATGAAAGAACGGATAACGCTCGAAAAACGCGGATTCTTCCTGATGTAAGAGGTGCGTCTCCTTTTTGTTTTGGCGTCTACATCATGCTAGCGCGCAACGTTCTGTGACTCTTAAAAAAACAGTAAAAACGGTGAGAAACGCTGACAGCGAATGAGTTAAATGATGCCACCCAAAACAGCTGCGTACAGCAGCTCAGGGATGCCTGAGATAATCCAGAATTAAGGGTTACATTTCATTTAACCCAAAGAAGCTTTAGTTGGGAAATGTCATGAGTTGTTTATCATATCAAACGCATGCAGTTCTCAGCATAAATGAGCACACCCCACTACACGTGTCAGAAAACCTTTAGTTTCCTTTCAGAATCAACGCTTTCTATGAGATACCAGAGTACTAAATACTCCCACAAATGTGGACCATTGAATGTAAGCAAGATTTGTTCATTTGCACAAACAAAAAAGTGATTTTCCCAACAAATCCGTTCAAGCCCATGTTGCAAAAATGAGTACACCCCAACTAGTCTCAGGAGAAAAGCCACACTTAATACTACAATAATCTAATTAGCAGGCATTCAACCACAGGTGAGTCTAATGATTCATTAAGAGGTGTCCAGCAGACAGGTGACTATAAAAGGACATTACTTAACAAAGAAAAGCCCTTCCCGTCTCATGCTGTCAGCAACGGCTCCTCGTGGAAGACAAATGTCAAAAAATCTGAGAAAGGAAATCATTTCTTTACACAGAGGTGTGGTCTACACGACCATCAGCAAAGCTTTACACATCAGTCACAATACTGTAGCAACATGATCCATAAAGTTAAGCTAGAAGTGCGACCGTCTTACAGAGACGTCCAGGCCGTCCACGGTAGTTAACATCTGGACAGGAGCGTCTTCTGATGAGAAGGGTTGAAGAAAATCACCGTGCAACTTCACTGCAGTTAGCTAAAGCAGTAGAAAGCCAAACTGGAGTGAATGCTGAAAGAGATGAAGGCTACTGGGGCTCTGGGGTGATGAGACAAAGATCACTGTTTTTGGAACTAATGGTTTCACAACTGTATGGTGTCGTAAAGGTGAGGATTTCAAAGAGAAATGCACGGTGCCTACTAGGGTTGTCACGGTATGAAAATTTAACCTCACGGTTATTGTGACCAAAATTATCACGGTTTTCGGTATTATCACGGTATTTTTTAAACGGTGTTGCATATGTTCAGAAAGCATTGATAGTCCTGTTCTACACAAACTGAAATAGTTTAACAGTGTTTATTAAACCTAAAATAACACAAAGCCTTAGCAAAAGTGCAACTTTTCACAAGTAAAGGAACAAATAGCTTCTTTTTCTGGAACATGTTACAGTAGTCAGTGCAGGTTTAAATTATACAAATCCAAACATTCAAACCATAAACAATATGTAAACAAATCAAAGAAACACCACTTGTTTTCTTCATTATCAAAATGAAAATCTAAAACTCCAGTCCACACTTGACTTGAGCACTGTACAAGTCAACCTTAAAAAATATGAATTTAAAATAAATAGCCACTTTAAACAAATGACTAAAATAACTACTACACTATGTAATCAAATCCAAATGTTCACGTATAAATGGCATTGAATAAGTAAACAAATCAATGACAAGGAACTAATTGTATATTTCTCTTCATCATCAACAAATAAGATGCTTCATCCAGCAACAGGGTGTCCGTGACACGGTTTGAATGCTGGCAGAGGGCGCTGCGGCTGCAGTATATAGTGACTCGTTGCATTCTCCCTCAACCAAAAGTCCTCACGTCATGCATTTAAGCTAAAATGCTAATGTTAACTTACCTTGCACTGGCTGTAGAGACGTGGGTGATGGTCACGCAGATGTGCCATTAGATTCGAAGTGTTGCTGCCTTTTGCAGACACTTGTTTCCTGCACGTTCTGCAAACGGGATAGCCGTCTTCTATTAACTGTCCCTCAGCGTTTTTCAGAAATCCAAAATATGCCCATACTTCCGATGTAGTCTTCTTTGAGGGCTGATGGATGTCCTGGGCGCTGCCGTCTCCTCCTTCGGCCATTATTTCAGCTTCAAAGGTTTGGTGCCGTTGCAAACTAAAAAGTGCGTGTGCGCGCCGCGGGAACTTCAGCTGAAGCGACGGTGGCTGGTAAGGGTCACCGCGCTGAAACCGCGGCCACGGTAAACCCACCGAGATAATTTAGTTTTTTAAAAACTGGACGGTTATTTTTATTGTCAACTTTTTTACCGGGGTTTACCGCTATACCGGTTACCGTGACAACCCTAGTGCCTACAGTGAAGCATGGTGGTGGCGGTGTCCTTGTGTGGGCTGCACGAGTGCTGCTGGTGATGGGGAGCTGCATTTCATTGATGGTATCATGAACTCAACGATGTGCTGCTCTAATACTGAAGGAGAAGATGCTGCCATCACTCCGTGCACTCGGTCGTCGTGCACTTTTCCAACACGACAACGATCCCAAACGCACATCTAAAGCTGCTGTTGCGTTTCTGAAGAAGAACAGGGTGAAGGTGACTGAATGTCCAAGTATGTCTCCTGATCTGAGCCCAATCCAACACCTGTGGGGAATTCTGAAGCAGCAAGTTGAGCATCACTGTCCATCCAGCATCCAGACTCTAAAAGAGGTTCTTCTTGAAGAATGGAAAA